>NC_081415.1:179008885-179608885 GCF_030272615.1 Cryptomeria japonica
AAACTCTCTATCATTTATGCTTTGAGAGACATAAATATCTTATTTGAAAGATCTAATTTCATCATAGATGAGGAGGATGTCATCAAAAGTTGTGAAGACTGCTATTTTCACCTACCAACTATATCTTCTTGAAAGTTTTAAAACCATTTCTAAACAAATCCATTTTTTGGAAATATAATCTTAGTGCTTTTAGAGACCATTTTTCCTCAAGGGACTTCAACACCCATCCAATTCTATTAATTTTGGCACCTTTTATTTTAAAAAATAACCATAAAAGGCCCATGAATATCTTATAGATACATGGATTCCTCTTCCCCTTTCTCCCAAAAAAACATCTCTTTTTTCTCTTCATCCAAATTCATTTGCTTGAAGTTTTCTATTGTATTTTCAATATAATCATTTTGTTTATTTTTTTAAACCCTTGTAGTGCACAAGAGTGCAGTTCTTTAAGGTATTTTTACCAACCTAGATGTGCCTTATGTCTCTTTGTCTATCTCTAATTTTTTTGTTTGACCCTTTGTTCCCATTTATAGTCTCTTTCCCCTAAAACTTAACAATACTGTGTGTTTAATGAGGTTGTGGGTGTATAAATTGGTCGTCCACACCAATTTTACCATCGAACTCAATTGTTTTGTCAAGAGATGGTATCTATACCCTCTTTACAAAACAAATGTCCCCTTTCCCCTCTCTTGCACCATACATTTGATCAAATGCATTGATGAATAGCCATATAAATCTCATTTTTCATGCTTTGACTACTTGATATCTCTTTTTATTATATTTTTATTTTTATTTTTATTTTCTAGGCAAAAATGTGACAATTTCCAAGAAATGGGAGTATTGAGTAGGTTTATGTCTAACCCTAATAAATTGAATTAAAATTAGGTGAAGAGAGTGTTTACATATTTGTGTGGTACTTCCCATTGTTATTATTTAATTTGATTATAAAAAATATGGGTAAAATTTTGGACATGTAGAGTTTAATTATACAAATAGGATTGATGATTTCAACAGTTTAAGGTACACTCGTGACTATGTTTTTACTTTATTTGGTATTGCGATGAATTGAACGAGTAAGTGGTAGCTCACTATTTCTTTATCCACTACTAAGACTAAGTATATGGATGATACTCATGTCTCCAAGAAAATAATTTGGCTTCAAATATTCCATAGGCATTGGTTTTGATTGCAAAATAAATCAATTTGGCTATGATATTCAAACTATAAACTATTTAGAAAAAAATCCAATGTTTCATGCTCAAATGAACAATGTAGAAATTGTTTTCCAATTTTTTCAATATTTAATTATTACGAATAGACAAAATTTATGCTAAACAAGGTTGATACTTGAGAGAATGTTGTAGATATTCTTACTAGAACTATGAGCATAAAAAAGTTCTCTTAGTGTAGAGGCAGGGATTGTTCCTTTTACTTGATTACATTTTATTTTTCTACGCATTTATTTACAATGTATGACATCATGTGGGAGAATTTTAGGATTAAGGTATTATCAAAAGTTTTAATCCGATGTCAATTGTTTTTGTAACATCATTTTCAAATGTTGATTTCTTCCAACTCCTCACTTTGCTTTGTAGATTTACTAGGTTTTGGCCTTCTATTTTGGACCTTCATTGCTGGGTGAGTGACTCTTGGAAGCCTTTAGTTTCTCATGGAATTGAGCTTCTTCCTTTGCTAAAGGCTTTTTCATTTCTTCCTTTAATTCTACTCATGATCATGATTTGGTTTTGGGTAAGTTGTGGGCTTGGGGAGATCATTCTCTCTCTATTAAGCCCTGAAGAACTTCTTTCAACCCACTTACTGAACCTCTTAATGTTCGTCTGGTTTGGGCCCGCCTTCCTAATCTGCACTTCCATTTCTAGGAGCTTTCTTGTCACAAGGCCACTAGTATCTCCATTGGCAGCTTCTTGAAGGTTGATTATGCCACAAATTTTATGGGTCATTCTACCTATGATTGAATGCTACTCGATATCGACATTTCATTGCCCCTCCCTAGGGATGTGGTTCTAATGGTAGGGGATAGGCCATGGACTCAACCGTTGGTTTATGATGGCCTCCCCTTTTAATGTCAGAGATTCTTCTCAATGGTCACTTAGTTGTAGATTGTTCTCTCTCACACTGCAAAGGTGTTGCCACTTGGTGGAAGGATGCTACTGATGACCACCTAATGGTTAATTCTTTTGTAACTGATTATGTCTTCTCTTAGGAGGAGGATGTCTCCTCTCGGGATGAGGTAGCCCTTACTACTTTTGATGCCTATGTTGACCCTTTTGTTACTACTATTGTAGCCTCCTCAACCCTTGAGGCTCCTACTCGACAACCTACTCCTGTTGATCCTGCTCTTAATGTTGTTTCTCTGCAATAGAATATTTTTGTTTTGTAGCAGCCTGCTACTATCCTACAGCAACACACTGCTAGTGATACTAATTGTAATCCTGTGAGGCCCCTCCTAAATGATCTCTCTCTTGATGGTCCTAATGACAATATCGCCTAGTTTGTGATTTGTCGCACATAGAATAGGAAGTCTTCCCGCATCCCCCAAACTCCTACATGTCAAGGCTTGGGTGCCTCTACCCCTCGAGTTGGGTTTGGGTTGTTGTCTTGACAGGTTTTTCTTTTTGCCTGTCAACTTGTTAGGTTGTTGTGGTAGTGCCTTTTTGGCTAGTTTTGATTTTTAGAGCTTCCAATTAATGTCTTGTAAATTTGTTGCTATTGGTTTACTAGTTCGAAACTTCAAAGGAGTCTCCATTAATTTTCATGAAGTCAATCGTTAGCTTTGAAGAGAAAGTTATGCTGGGTATTGAATTTGATCTCTCTTTAATTTCCAAGGGAGAATCCAAGAGATAGGGCATTTGATTTTTGTAAGAGTGATTTTGATGCTCATCTTGTGGGAAACTATCTATTAGTATTCCTCCAATAACTCTATAAATTGGAGCCTTTAGATGAAGGTTTCAGATTAAATTTTAACAAATTAACAAAGGATGTAAAGTTGAAAACAAAGGAAAGGGAAAATAATTGTGCTATATTATAATCTTGATTTTTAAAATAAAATATCTTTGGTCTTTCTTCTTGATGAATTTATTCCTTGGAAGGGTTTCTCCACATTAATTTTGTGTTTTAATGTTTTCATATGCTTTGTTATGATTAAGTAGATCTAGATATAGCGTTCAAATCTTTTACATAATAGCCATTAGGTGGAGAAGGGGGTCACACCAGTAGTGAGATATCCAAATAGTCAAGACCAAACATAACAAAAGATGACTAGTGTCATGCCCACTTTTTAACCAAGTGAACATGACACAAAATTAACATTTTTTTTCTTAAACTTATCACAAATAACATGATATATCGAAGGAAATGCAATTTCTAAAATATAAACACTTAAGACTCACAACAAACATAAAGGTGTTACACCATAGTTTACTATTCTTACCTATTTATTTTTAACCACAACATAACTCATAGCACACTTCAAGCGTTACTAGCAAATAGCAAGTTACCATTTCAATACGATTAATTCATAAACATTGAATTAGTGCTTTCTTTGTTTCCCAACACAATATGCCTCCTTCTTACTCAAGTCTCTTTTGCATTCTTTCCTGATGTGGTTTCATTGCCTTCTATAACTGCACCTTCGAGACGTCTATATGCCTAGAAGTTCAAGCATAAGATCAGAGGATGTTTTGATACATGATTATCGTGAATCACAACTTTAACTAGATCAATATACAACAATCACTTGCTAGTTTTCATAAATGAATAGAGATTGCATAAGATGGTGAAGGAGTGGTGAGATCAATCAAACTCAGACATGCAAGACCTAAGGACCAAACCTTGTGTCTCGAGGGCTCATCACAGATGGCCTTGCCTATGTAAAGGCACAGAGACTTCGTAGTTCGTAAAAACAATTTAAAACCCATCTAATACAATGGTAAATAGTGGGTATGCAACCCTTTCTAGGGTCCAACTCCCCAGACAGTTCCCTCGTCGACTGCCACCCACTTAGGTGAGACAGAGACGAACCCTTAACTAGATTTGTTATATAAGTCAGTCACACATAGGTATCCTCATAAGACTTCTCAAGGTTCCTACACATGGGTTTCCAATGGTATTAAACCACAATACCACTACAACACAATATTTCATCTATGAGTAAGTAAAGTATGTCAAATACTGACGTAAATTATATAATACATTTTGCAATAGTTTAATACAAGGGAGATATATCTAGCCCTATTTAGCAATTCCTATAACCATTACCTATACAAGGCAAAATTAGTATTGGACAATGTTTTTTCAAGCTCGACATAATATCCATCTGAAAGCTGGCACAAGTAGACCTTCCACAACCAATACAATAAATATGATATCCACCTATATCATGTTAGTTTAGTCATATGCCATCATTACAATATAGGATACTAAGCTTCTTGAGCCAATTCAAGGTTGCCTGATGGTCAATCTTATTATAACAACATACTGAATAGCAAGGTATAGGCCATAATATTAGCAAAATATTGCTAATCAAATACACTATCATGACAAAATAACCGACATAGTTCTAAATATATTTAAACAAAAGACCTAAGCAATCAAATATAACTTTTATGAAATAATCATGCAAATCGGCAAATAGAACATGTCCTACTATAACATGGATCAATGATAACGTACTAATCACATTCATTTCATTTTACAAAATTCTTAAGAGTTTTATATTAGTAGTGCATTCTTGCTTCTAACAAAAGTCATTCTAGATTTGAACTGAAATCCATTATATCATATATGAAAATAAATTATTTTTAAAGATAACTAACTATGAAAGATTCCATGATTCCCTAAAATAGCTGCAATGTAATCTTTAACAATTCTATACTAACTCAATTAACAAGGTTATCCAAAATGATAATTGATCATTGATGAACATAATTACCATACTACATAATTTGGACATTCAACTATATATATATATATATATTCTTTTTAAAAAGAAACAATTAAATCTGAAACTTATATATTAGGCATTATGTTTCCTCCTGCATCATTATCTAGATACTAAAATTCAAGAGATATTCTTAAAACTTGGAAAAATAAAAATAAGTTATTCAGGACTTCCAAGTAGATTATTATTTAGGACTTGTTATCGTTGATGGAACTGTGTTTCATTTCTTTGAAGCTCTTTTATAGCTCAGTTTTTTTTTAAATTCCTATTACCATTGATGATACTACTTTTTCTTACTGCCTAAACTTATGTAAGGCCTATAAATCGATTAATTTATTTTCCTTCTAATTTACTGTTTACTATATCACTACCAGTTTAATATCTTCAATAGTAAATTAGTATCTCCTAAGTACCATACTTCAAAAGATTCTACAGGGAGCCCGATCTGAGAACAAAAGAATGCTTACCCTTTAAATCTGAAGCAACAGGTAGATGGACTCATAAGTATCCAACGCTATCATGGCCTCCATCTTCCCTGCCAGTGCCAAAATTATGAGTTGCGTGTGACAGGCAAGGTTGGAGGCCTATAATGACATATCCCCATCAAACAATAAACATGCTTTCCACAACGTCCAACATTAAAAATTACTCATAAATATACAACTACATCTACCCTCTGTCAACGTGGCTCAGAAGCAGTTACGTAATTAATTTCTCAGCATGGCGTGGTAATAAAGTGTCTCTTAGCAAAGTATTTGAATACGATATATAAGTCAATGATAAACTATTTTCTTTATTTTGTTAAGAGACATATAAATGGATTTACTACTTCTCAATATTAATATCTTATTACGAAATTCATATATACCCAAGGGGAAATTAATCAGTCTATCATAAAAGATAGTTAATCATATTTTAAATTTGATTGACAAAGTTCGTATCATAAGTTTTAATGCATTAGTAGCTTCTGCAAGATAAGACTTCTCTAACCCGTTAATTTCCTTTATTTTGTTATGGTTTATTCATCTATGCTATTGGATTATCTGATTTATGCTTTCCGAACTGAATATGTTTATCAGATTGTAACATTGATCATGATTATGATATTGGCATTGAATAAAGATGGACTAGATCGACGACTTGCTTAACATAGTTAAGCGTCGATCTAAATGCTATCGGGCTAATAACCCGATAGCATATTAATGTCGATTCATTTATGAATCGGCATTAATATGCTATCGGGGTATTAACTCGATAGCATATGTAATGCTATTTGTTATTGGGTTTAGTTCATACCGATAAACATTTATAATCGAGCCATTAACAAAGCATCATAACTAACACCGTTTCAACCAAGTGTTTAAGTATTAAATGTTAGTTACCAAACATAACCGAAATCGGGATGTGCAATATGGAAAGACATCGATCAATAGGTGCCTTGATCGGTCATGTCTAAAAGACATGACCAGTCAAGACATCTATTGACCGGTCTTCTAAAACCTATAAAGCCCGACATGAATCATTTGGAGAAGACATTAAAAATACTAATGATCTCTCTCCTTCAGCCTGCAACAAAACAATCAGATTATTAGACAATATAATCATATAAAATTCTCACATATATAATTTGCTCTTTTATTGCAATTGAATAAAACTTTACATGGTATCAAAGCCAGGTTAATCGAATATGAGGCTATTCAATTTCTGAATAATTCAAGAACAAAATTATATATTACATCACATTTCCAAAATGGCCAGTGCTATTAGATTTGAAGATAGACTCGGAGGTAGCGATTATTTCTCAGCTTGGAAGTTTAGAATCAAAATGATTTTGAGAGAAAACAAAGTTGATTCATATGTTCAAACTAAAAGTGTAGCACCCAAGAATGAACCCGACAAAACAACATGGATTGAGGGAAATGAAAAGGCTATTAAAATAATAGTTGATGGGGTAAGAAACAACATAATGCCCATCATAAAGAAACAAGAGATGGCTTACAAAATGTTCAAAGCACTTGAAAGGACATTTGAGATATCAAATGCAAGTCGTACTCTGGCATTGAAACAAGAGATAAATCATATCACGATGAACAAAGGGGAGACAATCAACTCGTACTTCATGTGAATATCAACCCTAAGAGATGAACTTGCAACCCTTGATTATGAGATCCAGAGTAAAGAATTAACACTCATTGCTCTAGATGGGTTGCCCAGTGGATGGAATACATTTGTCCAAGGCATTAGTGCAAGGTCCAAATATCCTAAGTTTGAAAGGTTAAGAGATGATTGTCTCCAAGAAGAGTCGAGATTGAACAAAATTGGAATAAAACAAAAGAACATAGATGAAGACCTTCAAGTCCTAAATACTAACACAAATAAGAAAAGTAAGAAGAAGCAATTTAGGAAAAGAAAAAGTCATCAAGGCAAGAACACTCCAAAGAAAGACCTATCACATATTCAATGTTATAGGTGTGACAAATTCGGACACCATGTTGTGAAATGTCCGGAGAAAGCTAGATATTAGACACCTTAGGATATTTGGGTGTCCTGTCTATATACATGTACCTAAAGAGAAAAGACTAAAACTAGAACCTTCTGGAAAAAAGGGAATACTTGTAGGATATAGTGAAACATCCAAGGCCTATAGAATTTATATACAAGGTCAAAGAAATATTGAACTTAGTAGGGATGTAATCTTTGAAGAAGACTTAGCCTTCAACAGAGCCCAAAGTATAATAGAACTTGAAATCTATATCCCTACTCCTAACATAGAAGAAGATCCTACTCCTGAGCTTCAGAGGGAGAATCCTAAGGAGACTATAGGTGAAACTCAAAACCCACCTAGAGAAAAACTCAAGAAAAGACCACTATGGGTCACCAAGACTGTAACAGAAGCTCAGAACTTTGCTACTCCTTCAGGAACCTTCAGGGAAAGTAAAAGGCCTAATAAATTCACTAGCTATGTTGCCCTTATGAATGATCTCTCTAAAGTTGAACCAAACAATGTATCAGATGCACTTGAACATCAAGTATGGAAGGATGCCATGTTTGAAGAGTATCAATCCATTATGAAGAATGATGTTTGGGAGATTGTTCCTAGGCCAACTAAGAAACCTGTTGTTTCATCTAAATGGCTTTTCAAGATCAAACATGCTGCAGATGGCAGTATTGAAAAACACAAGGCCAGATTTGTAGCTAGAGGGTTCTCACAAAGGGAAGGAATAGATTATGAAGAAACATTTGCACCTGTTGCCAGATATACATTGGTAAGAGCTGTACTAGCCATTGCAGTAGCAAAGGGATGGAGGGTACACCATATGGATGTTAAGACAACATTTTTAAATGGTGAGATCTTAGAAGAAGTCTACCTAGAGCAACCTGAAGGGTTTGAAATTCATAATGCAAAGTCTCATGTATGTAGATTTAAGAAAGCTCTTTATGGGCTCAAACAGGCTCCCAGGGCCTGGTATGAAAGAATTGACACCTATCTCTCAAAACTAGGTTTCACTAAAAATGATGCAGATCCTAATCTCTACTACCAAAGAAATAAAGGTGATATGCTAATATTGATTTTATATGTTGATGACCTATTAATCATAGGAGATGATCACCTTATATATCAATGCAAGAAAGATCTATCCACAAAATTTGATATGAAGGACTTGGGACTACTTCATTACTTCCTAGGGTTAGAAGTATGGCAAAATTCCAATAATATTGTACTAAACCAAGGAAAGTACACCTTGGATATTTTGACGAGATTTAGAATGCTAAACTGTAGGCCCATGACCTCTCCTATGGAAACCAACTTACATAAACTTAAAGAAGTAGCAGCAGAATCATAGTCCACTGATCCTACTCAGTACATGCAGATGATTGGGTCCCTAATGCATCTATTAAATACAAGGCCAGATATTTGTTATGTTGTTAATGCTCTAAGTCAGTTTATGTATGAACCTTAGGAGATACACCTAGTGGTAGTAAAACATATTATGAGATACTTACAACATACCCTAAACCTTGGTCATAAATATGAGAAAGTTGATATAGATCTACACGGATTTACAGATTCAGATTCAGCTGGTGGTGTGACTGACAAAAAAAGAACTTCAGGGTGTTGTTTTAGTTTAGGTTCAGCCATGATATCTTGGATCAATAGAAGACAGTCTTCTCTAGCTCAAAGTTCCACCGAGACTGAATATATTGCAGCTTCTATGGCTACCCGAGAGGCAGTATGGCTTAGGAAGTTGCTTGTGGGATTGTTTGGAGAACCTATGAAACCTACTATTATTCATTGTGACAATCAGATCTACATAAAACTTTCAGTAAATCCAGTATTCCATGACAGGTCCAAACATATTGAGATCCCATACCACTATGTACGAGATATGGTTGATAGGAATGTAATTCAATTAGAATATGTTTGTACAGGAGATCAAACTGCAGACATTCTGACCAAACCTCTTTCCAGAGTGAAGATTGATCACTTCAAAAAAGGTTTAGGTATGATAGAAAGGTAATCTGCTTTGTAAATAAGATGTTTAACGTGTAAACTTCTTTTGTCATGTTGGGACATTTTGGGTTTCACCCCCTGTGTTCATATCTAAGAGGTGACGATCTCTCAAATTATGAACACTTGTATGTAGACATCATAAGGTGACGATCTTATGATTCTCTAAACCAGTTATCATGTTGGATCTTTGGTATGTCATGGATGTGCCATGATGGTGTTGCGATAAAACATTTGTATAAAATGTTTGTGCACATATCACAACCTGGATAAGATGAGAATTTAACCATCCTCATATGTTTATCTTTAGTATTGTGTGTTTAGGCAATACTAATATCACGTGTTCAAGTGATATCTTGTCATAATGAAATGATGAATCTTTTATATCACATGGTTAGGTGATACTCCATGTCACATACTTAGAGTGATGTTTTATATTTGTATCTTGTGTCCTGATGGTACTTCATATAATATGTATAGATGATATATATTCTTGGAGACTAACATTATTATGGTTATGAAAGAGAAATATGATGCAGGTTACTTTATCTATCTTCCAAAGCTAAGAGGGAGTGTTAATGCATTAGTAGCTTCTACAAGATAAGACTTCTCTAACCCATTAATCTCCTTTATTTTGTTATGGTTTATTCATCTATGCTATTGGATTATCTGATTTATGCTTTCCGAACTGAATATGTTTATTAGATTGTAACATTGATCATGATTATGATATTGGTATTGGATAAAGATGGATTAGATCGACGACTTGCTTAACATAGTTAAGCGTCGATCTAAATGCTATCGGGCTAATAACCTGATAGCATATTAATGTCGATTCATTTATGAATCGGCATTAATATGCTATCGGGGTATTAACCTGATAGCATATGTAATGCTATTTTTTATCGAGTTTAGTTCATACTGATAAACATTTATAATCAGGCCATTAACAAAGCATCATAGCTAACACCGTTTCAATCGGGTGTTTAAGTATTAAATGTTAGTTACCAAACATAATTGAAATCAAGATGTGCAATATGGAAAGACACCGATCAATAGGTGCCTTGATTGGTCATGTCTAAAAGACATGACCGGTCAAGACATCTATTGACCGGTCTTCTAAAACATATAAAGCCCGACCTGAATCATTTGGAGAAGACATATAAAAATATTAATGATCTCTCTCCTTCAGCCTGAAACAAAACAGTCAGATTATTAGACAATATAATCATATAAAATTCTCACATATATAATTTGTTCTTTTATTGCAATTGAATAAAACTTTACAATAAGAACATTATATTTTGAATTAACAATAAAAGTGATAGTTCTTAACTACAATTTAGATGAGATAATTCTTACATTAGACAATATTAATTTGGAGAGGTGGTTGATAGTCATAGATGATGACATAATTAATCCATACAAGATAGGTTGTCTTCAAGAACAAATAATTCTATTAAGAATATATCTCACAATCATACCTCAGTTTAATATTCCATGAATCACTTAAGGAGTTTTCCCACTAACATTTTGGATGAATAAACAAGCTCTCTTAATAACATCCACTAATTATTAAGTAGGTAGTAAGGGATTTTAGCTTTAAAAAGCCTATCTATTTTGTTTCTAATTATTTTATAGAATAGAGTATTTATCACATAGCTCTAGTACATTGGTCAGATCCATCATTAACTCATTGCAATGTTAAGAAGATATAAAGAATAAATACATATTTTTATGACTATACATAGATCTCATGATAATTATTAATCAAATATCCAACTTCCCATAAACTATCCTTAATCATATGTAATATCATCCATACATTTCCTATTTAACTTACTACTCAATGATTCTAGTGTTTTCTTATGAGTGTTCATTCTTCCCAGTTACTGTTACTATATTGCTATCATACAAGCAAATTTTAATAATTTATATTCAAAGCTAATTAAGATTGGTTAGGCGAACAATTCAAAAGAATCCATACCTCCCTTGTAGCTTTTATTCTTTGTCTAACCTTTACATAAATATATCTCCTTCTCATATCAAGATTGTTTCCTTCCTCACAATTTCTTCAAACCTATGCCTAGATCATTCTCAAGTGCATCAATTGGTAGAATATACTAATATAACCAAAGAACCATGGATTTACTCATAGTCTGCATATCTTAAAATAACTAAATCATCCAAACCATATTACATTTAAAAGAACACTCTTCACATCATTAAATTTATTTAACTCTTATTCAATATTTAGTCTTCACCTAGACATTGATTCACTATACAAGTATTCTTTTCGTTAGAGTTATCAGATATAATTAGCACTTGATCCTTACACTCAATCTTCTTTCAAAATAACAAAATAGGGCAAAGTAGGAAGATTACTTACCTTAACATCATGAGATTTCTTTCCCTCAACTTGCTTCTTTTAAGTTTAAGGTTGAATCACCCTTGGTCACAATTGCCAATACAACATAGTAGCATAGTCAAAGTAACATGAACTTACAATCATCGTATATTATCCTTTTAAATGTTTGCCCATTCTACATTAATAGAATTTATCAATGAAGTCATTTTTACATTTCCAACTTTATCTTGAAGTATAAAAGATCCTACGAGTATAATCGAACCATTTTACTCATGCAACATAATCATAATGAAGGTTTTATCATAAAATGACCATCTCAATTATTTGAATCAACTAACCCAATTCAATGTAGCTTCAAAACATAAATAATTAATTTGCATTTAAAGGTGGGCCCCAACAACTAGCAACTAGGAACAAAAAAAATGGGGACCAAGACACGACAACAAAGAACCATAGAAACCAATTACTTATTTAAAAAAAGAGTAAGGCCATTCATGGCCTGCCACTCTTGATTAAGAATATTCAACTCTTCTAGAAAAAGTTAGGCCCCTAAAGGAAAAAATCTCCTTTGAGGGGGTTGCATCCACAGAAACAATTGTGTAACATTTTTTAGAGAATCCATCCTAAGAAATAGAAAAAGCCTCATCTAGCACAGAGCTCTTACATTTAGCATGTCTCCTTTCTAGCTCTTTTTTATTATATCCTTGCTAAAAGTGACAATATTATCCATATTTTTCATCATTTTTTTAATTTTTTATTTTATCTTGGATATCAAAGAGAGTCATTGCCATAGTCTTCCTTTCCTCCTCCAAGACCATTTTATCTTTTAAAGCATTAATTTCATCTTCTAGAGAATCCCAGTCGTCCAATTTTGTCATGTAACCCTTAAGCAGTAGTCCACACTGCCTTATCTTTTGTCTCATCTAACCAATCCCTAGTCTTGGCCTCAGCGTCAGCTAGAGCTTCAAGCCTATTGATTTTACTTTTGTAGTGTCTAATTGGTCGAAGAACCATTTAATAATATCATTCTACAAATTGCAAGCCTTGCACTTGATTCTTATTCATATAATTTGTTCATTTTTTGTGTTGATAATTTTTTTCATTGGATTTCATATGATATTATACAATTAAGATGGAATGCTTTTTGATGATAAAAAACTTAATTTCAAATTTTCATCTAATTAATGGATAGGCTTTTTTAACCCACCAAAATTATATATCCCACTGAAAATAGTTAGAGAATTGAATCTCACATTGGTGAGGCCCCTTCTGAAATATAAACACTTCTATCATCTTTGTCTCATCTCTCTAACTCCTTATCACTCTGTTCTTCTTATCTTCTCATCGCTCCAAACCACCTTATCATTCCATTTCGTATCTTCATCCAGACTCCTTATATTCCCCGCTTAATCTCTCCTTATACCTCCCACTCCTTATCTCTCCATTGGGGCACCTTAACTCTCCTCAGTCGCGATCATCCTTATCACTCCATCGATCGCGGTCTCCCCTTATCTCTACTTCTGCTCAGCTCGGGACACCAGCATCGCACCTTGTGTCTGCAGTATGGTGGGGTATTAACACCCCGACAGTGTCTGTATGCTCTAATTGCGGGCTGATCCACGTCCTCCAGCCGAAATTCCTTCACACGGGTCACCCCTGATGTAGCACCGGTTTTATATGTATATTTGAAAAAATAGTAATAGGAAATTGTGGATGATATAATTTTTTTTTTATTAATATTAATTTAGCTATAATTTTTATTATTATTTAATATATAGAAATTGAATAAATTTTAAAGTAAATAATATAAAATTAGTAAAATAAATTTCAATAAAATTTAAATTTTAGAATAAAATAAAATAATCTTCAAGTAAATGAAAACGTTTGGAAATTTCATGGATTAAAATAATTTTTAAACGATTTCAAAATTTCATGTAAAATAAATTTGTTTTCAAGTAAACGAAAGTTTTTGGAAAAAATTATGGATTAATATTGAGAGTTAGTGTAAGCATTTTGTCATAAACAAGTAAACATATAGTCAAAAATAAATATACAACTTAAATCAGGTAATTTGAAATTACATTTTGAGATCCCTTTAATTTTTTTTTCTATTTTTCAAAATCTTTCATCTTACCTACACACTTAAATTTCATTTTTTCTTTCAAAATTTTACACTTATCCTAGCATCTAATTAATTTTTGGTGCTTTGTTGTAAAGGCTTATACAAGATGGTATTTTTATAGAAACTCAATGTAGAAGGTAACTAAATTTGTGTTTCAACTAGTCTATCTTTTTAACAATTATTCAAATTATCACTTTAATACGTAGTACACTAATTCAACTATTGGTTTGAGCATAATGATATCTAATGCAACTGACTAGAGTGAAGATTTCCAAATCTTTTTAAAGTCTAATATAGCATGTGAAGAATTAATAGTTTTGGCTCTCGCCAAAGGCTCATACAATTATAGTTGGACAATATTCTTGAAAATGTAACAAAAGAGTTTCCTATTAACAAGCTTATTTTGGATTATAGCAAAGCATTTGTTCAACATTATGAAGTGAAAAGGCCTAAAATATTTTGAAAGACAAAAGAAAGGATGAAAAAATCTAAATATTATTGAAGTCAATAGTACAAAATTTCGTATGTTTTTCCGACTTGTGACAATTGTAAGGAGTCTATCTTAGCAAACAATCTCTTAAGTTAATAATTTCTATAGCTAGTAAAAACATTTAACATTATAAAAAAATTGTACAACTTAGCTTTCCAAATTAGTTTCCTCTCACTCATATTTAATTTTTTTGTAATTCTAAAATCAATTCACTTACATTATAAATAATTATTACTAGCAAACACATTTTTTTATTTCCATTGTTTTCGTACTATTCAAAGGATGCTTTACTATGAGCATAACCATTGCACCTCCTTTTGATATAAGTACTAGTAATTATTTATCGTTTATTCTTAACACAACTCTGTCAACCAATTTAGAATAATATATAAGAATAATGCTACATATTTGGGTGATTATAATTTTAACCACCTATGCTATTTTGTGGCTGACATTTTAAAATGCCCTTACTTTGCTCGGGTGATATTTTCCAAAAATCATGACCTCGAGACAAATGATGATGCTTTTAATCTAAAGTCATATTTGATTTGACTTTTGATTGATTATAAAGTCTAATTAAAATGGGCTATTATAGTAGTCATTGGGAATGGTAATTTATCTTCTATCATTTTCCTAACCTTTGAGGCCAATTACTAAAACGGTGATGTATTGTCTCTTCCCTTATTTTACAATTGGGGCACATGTTAGGGCTGATCCATCACCTTTATCAGTTGGTCTATTGCCCTAATTTTACTACAAAGAATTAGACATTAAAAATCTGAATTTTGTGGAGAATCTATTGAGCCCACAAAGCATTCAGTTTTTTAATCTTCCTCAAGCAATTCCCCGTTATCCACAACCCGAGGTATAGTTTAAATTGAATTTTTAAAAATTTAGGTAAGAATTTTCATTTAAAAAAGATATTAAATTTTGGTGAATAGTTTTAGGGAAATTTTTTTTTTTCTATTAATGAATTTCTCTATTTTTTTTATTGATGAATTATTTTAAATCATAATTCTTTTTAGAAAATATTGACAAATGTGAACAATAATAAGAAAATGCATTAATTACCATGTGAAATCCTTCCATTAAAATAAAAATAAAAATAAAAAAACATTTCTTATAGAAAAACTTAATCCTAAAGGTGTGAATCATCAATGGGTTTAAGAGGTATACTCTATAATATTTAGTTGTTATCTATAAGATAAATGTAGTCATATTTTGTAATTCTCATGAAGCCCAAAAGTTTTTTAAGACCATTGATTTACATTGAGATCTACAATACAAAATAAGTTGTGACCACATGAGCATTACAAATTAAATAGGTACATTTTTACTTCATGTAATATAATGGGGACCATTAGATTATATTCTAAATCAATGGTGACAACTAAATACAGCTCTAAAGTAACTAATAATTATGATATATTATTGATGAATTAAATTAAATTTCTACACTAAATTATAAAATTTAGGCAAATCTTTTTGACCAATCATCGAATATTGTGGTGAATCTTTGCGTTAAATTTTTTAATGAAGTAAATTATTTGGTGATTGAAATAAGACTAAAATAAAATTTTGTAAAAATATGGCCCAATTGATGAATATTAGCCGTGCTCAAAAAAAGGTGAAAAAAAGTTGCTGACAATTTCAGAAAACCAATGACATCTGATCATATAATTATCAGTTTGATTAAATAGAAGATAAAATTGTCAAACGATTGAATGAAAAAATATTTCACCATCAACATTAATAGCAATTTTGTGTCATTTGTAGATATTTGTTCATGTTTATTGGTGTTAAAATTGTTACTCCAACAAAACTTTGTTTCTCATGTCATTCTTGTAACATTTTCAATGTCAGCTAAGTTGTTCTTCCTATCAAGGTTATCAGATCTTGGTTTGTTTTGTATGTTAACAGTGATTGCATATTGTATGAGGGAAATGAGATGATGAATAAAGATGATCAGATTTTGAATTATTTGTTAGTACCAACATAAAATGTAAAAGGATGTAGAGTTGAATGATTTTGAATGAGCTCACAAGGGATTAAGTCTTTATGAGTGCAAGGTCCCGACATCATAAAAGAGAAGGTTGAAATTATGTCTTGAATGACTTTGGCAAGAATGAATACATTTCAATTCTTGACCCATATTCAAAAAGGTTTAAGCTTATGAATCATGCTTCCATATTAGATATCTAAACTATTCTGAATTTGATATTAAACCTTGCCAAAAAAAAATAAAAAAAATAAAATAGCAAGGCAAGAACTCTCCAATACAAAGTCTAAGGGAAATGTCAACTTTACTAGTCTAAATATTTGCCAAAAGTGGCAGCCGGCTCATGAAAACACAACAAGGCAAATAGAGGTGAAGTTCACAGCTCTTTTAAGTGGCAAGTCAAGCTAGTAACTCCACCATAAATCAAAAGTCAAGTTAAAAAAATGTGTCACACTTTAAAGGTGGCCATGCTGGATCGAAACAGTGGGAAAATTATAAATGTTGAATAGATGATTGGAAAACAAATACAATTTTCCATTGAAAGTGGTGATGCCATAGAAAAATTGTGACCTACACCTCAACGTAAGCTTTAGAAAACTATTACATGAAAGTTGCAAGATTACACTAAAAACATGATGGCAAACCAGTCTAGAATGTACAAGCATAAATGAATCGCAATAGAGACATTTTGCATATCTTAGGAGGCATAACCAATTCCATTCAGCACAAAATTTGGGAGACTATGAAATCATGTTCAAGGATGGGGTGCACTTTTTCATTGCATTCCAAACATGGCAAGCATATCCCAAAATCATGACTCAAACTCTCAAACTGAAGGAAAAAGGGAGCAGAATAAGAAGAAAATCACAGACATTATATTTTGTTGTAAGTCACCATAATCTTGGAAATTCCAAAGTAAAGGTTCCTAATCTTTCTTAAAGAAACATTTATGATCATTTACAAAAAAAAGACATCATGAGGGCACATTTCTAGCCCAAGGTAGAAATACCATGAATGAGGAAGAACATGGCACTCTTAAAGAATACATAAAACTCATAATATTGATAGAATAGAGGAGGATGAGATGGAACCAACAGTTAGAAGCAAAAAGTGAACTGATGATGAGAGAAATCTAAAGATAGGGTAGAGTTGCTCATAGGTATCTATAATTTTTTTTTTTTTCAAAATAATAAAATCTCGTAATGATATTACACATGCAATGTTATCTCGAATATATTGTCTTGATGACATTAATCATTAAATAATTCTAAATAAATAAAATAATTCATAAATAAAATGATTCTCAAATAATTTTAGAGATAGATAAAATAATTCTTAAATAAATTTAAAATTATTAAATAGTTGTAAAATATATTTTAAAAATTATAAAGTATACTTCTCTATTTTTTAAAATAAATTTGTTTGTATTTATATTACTTAACATTATATTATGTTAAAATATTTAGCAATTTTTAATATAAATAAAAAAAAAATACACAATTACAAACATATGCACAAACATTCACGAAATAATTGATAAAAAATATTTTTTAATTGAAAAAATCTTCAAAACCTATAAAAATAAGATTGAAAATTTTATTGGCATAGCCATTTACACTCCAAATGTTTACTAACTCTTGGTTTTTCTCCATTTATGTGAAGACACCACTCCGTCAATAATTTTCTGGAGATTGGTGGGTTTGCTTATAAAGGACAAGCACGGAATTCACATATCGAAAAAGAGCGGAGACGTGGAAACCCTCGGCTTAAATCTGTGAGAACGAGACACATCAAGGAAAGAGACATCAAATAAAATAATAATAATTTTTTGTGTTTTTAATATTTTTAATATAATTATTTTTGTTATATATTTTTTTTATATTTTTAATATAATTGTTTTTGTTATATATTTACAAAATAAATTAAAGAAAAATTCAGAATTAGTTTTTATGTCATGTTAATTTCAATTGGATTCTTAGAAGGTGATTTCTATTTTTTTTATTATGTGTAATTTTTTTTTTTATAAATATAATGTTCACATTTATTCATAAAAGAAAATGTATATTCTCAATTACTTTTTGAATAATACAAGCAAGATATAAAAGCATAAAATAAAATATCTATGTTGCTTTCTTTTTGTGTTACTTGTTCCTCTTTTTCTTTATATTTCAATTAAAAAAGAAAAAATTAAAGCTAAAGTTTTTAAATATTAATATTCTTAATCTACACTATCTAGAAGAGTGCGTAAATTTTAATGTTTTAAGTAAGAGAAAAGAAATGAATGCAAAATTTCCGAAACAAAATTTTATTACATCAAACACTACCAAGTTTTCTCTTTTCAAGTGTAAAATGTGTTGCATATATCAAAGTTTTAAAGGCCAAAAGTTTAGAGATGTATAAGAGGTTCAAGGTCACATCATTTTGTCAAATTTAGGGTCACAAAATGTAGTAGATTATTATTTATTCATTATGTTTAAGTCTAACCTTAGGTTTGTTGTCATTTAATATTTCTAGGTTGCATTAATATTTGTAGTAGGGTAGTTTGTTATACCTACTCCCTACCTACCAAGAGGTGCTTGCCCTTTATAAGCAAGGCACTTGTACATTTCATATCATCTCAATTCATCATTATTTCAAGTGAAATACTATTTCTCTCATATAAAAGTTTATAGCAGATTGTAGGTCGTGGAGTGGAGTTAATAGTCCAACATGATATCAGAGCCATCTTCCAGCCAGCTTTATATTTGAGAAACTTTCACCAATCACCTTGACGTCCTAGGAGTTGCGATTTGCAATACATGTACCATTTTATTTGGTGCCATTCAGGATTATATTGATTTATTTTGGGTTGGGGTGGCATGTTCTAATCTGTGATTTGTGGGGAACATCTTAAATCACACGCACTAAGCTTAAATTTCTAAGCTTAAAAGTGTTAAACACTCAGAGTTGACTGACATTTTCTAGGCTTAACATGTTGCATAATGTATGTGGTCACACTAAAAATACACTTCTAAACTTAAAAGTGTTTAACACTTAGAATTGGCAGACATTCACTAAACTTAGTATGTTGCTTAAGGTGTAATTTAAGACTGACTGACTGACTGACCGATTTGTGGCAATCTCATTATCTCTAGCCACCTTCACATTTCACATTACAACAGGAGATAGTATATTTTGATTGACGATCGAACATCCATCTCTATTAAGTTGCTATCACAATTGCAGATCTTTGTTTGCATTGCTTGATTGTACTCACTAGTTTTATTTTTATGTTTGGTTTTCCAAATCGATCTACGCATCTTTTATCTTGTTCAAGACTGGCATTGACAGGCCCGATTTGTCATTTTTGGTAAGGTTGTTGTATTAAGCAGCTTTGCATAGTCTACGGGAGGCGAGATAGCATGTGGTGTAAATCAGGATTTTATAATCTCATTGCCCAAGCACACGATTTTCTATAAAAAAAACACATCATCCAGTTTATATCTATTGAACGAATGAAGCAGCACAGATTATTTTCGTGTAATATTATATGGCTTCTATTTGACTCTTCCATACTTTCTAATATGGTATCAGAGCAACGCTATTCTATGGGCCTGTTATTTAGTAAATAGATAAGTAGGAGGAAATATTGGCATTTTGAATGCCTTGAATCTTGTAGCAATAAAAAATTAAGCTTTGGAGATCAATAGCAGCATGCATGCAAGATTGGCTCCACCTCCTAGATTATCAGCGACATTCATCATAGAGTGGAAGCTTCGATAGATCAATCACCCAAGTTCGCATGCAGTCAAAGATCAAGATCAGTATTGAGTTTGTACAAGCCGATCATAGCTTCTTATATGTATGGTCATTTCCTCATAGCAGAATTATACACGGAATGGTGACACACATAGAACAATATCCTCGACATCGGATCACTATGATTACCATCTATCACACTTGGTTTCCCATCCATTTATTCGGCACGGAGTCATAGTAAGAGTCGATCGGAAATCCCGTCTAGAGCAGAGCATTTACAGAGGACCCAATCATTATCTATACTATCATTACTCCTTGTGTGCAGACGTTTCAGATTCATCTCAGAGGCATTGAGATCACCCATTGGCATCAAACCAAAAAGGCATGACGGTTCCAGGAGCCATGCACATAACAGAAGAGACTCTGTTCAGTATAAGTGTTTAATCCTTCGCAGCGCTGGTGGAAGATCAGACATTTCGTTATTCATTGCAGCTAAAATGTGTGAGAGTATCATATGGAAGGCACGAACCAAATACAAGGTCATAAAAGTACCAGGTTTTATCTATCTCCATCAATAGGTGTCAAGTTTCAAGTTCTATTTTGTTCAATTTAATTTCTAAAGCCTCTGGTGCTCGTATGTCCAACTCCAAATCTATTCTGCTTGGGTGGAAAGAGAAACCCCGGATTGGCTTCAGCACTTTGGATACTCATGGGGTGGACCCAATAAAATAGTCAGATACCTTGGTATCCCTTTTTTTGTCTCGCCCTCTCTTAAAGACACGTGGATTTGGGTCAAAGAAAAGATTGATAAAAAGTTTAACAAGTGGAACAATAGGGTTCTCCCCCTGGCTGGTAGGGTTCAAGTTTGCCAGAAAATCCTTTCTTCCTACAGTATATACTACTCCTCTATTTGGATGTTCAGTAAATACCAAATTTTTGAAATCCAAAATTCTATCAGACGATTCCTTTGGTTTGCTAGCAAGGGTAAAAGAAAGGCCCATGTGGTCAAATGGATCTAGTGCCACATAGACAAGAAACTTGGTGGGCTGGGTCTTAAGGATCTCAGAACGCAAGGAATTTCCCTTGCTGCCAAATGGATATTTCATGCTTTCAAAGGACAAGAACCCTGGAAGATTCTTGTCAGAAATAACATTCAAAATGGTGTCCCCAAGCTTGCCAAATCTTGGAAAGCCCTCCCCTTTAGTGATCCGGTAGCAGGCAGTTTCTCTGTGTTTGTCCAGGGTACTTGGGTGTTTAAATCCATCTGGAAAGCTTGGGAGCATGTGCATAAACTTATTGTCAACTCTAGCATTGACTGTAATAACACTCTGCAAGGGGACAAATCAATATGGTGGAATCTCTACCATAACTCTAAACCCCTTGCCTTAACCCAAGGATGCTCTGCTAGGTGCCGGTATAATAAGGGCATTAAGTATCTTATGGACATCTTGGAACATGATCATCTCATTAGCTAGGAGGGTCTTCGTAATGAGTATGGCCTCCCTACCTCGCATAAGAGAACCTACAATATGATTAAAAATGTTTGTGCTTGTCTCAATCTTCCCAAGAACACTAATGTAGATGCTCACAGATACCTCTCATTCATGTGGAAGGATGGTTCCCTCCTCTCCAAGATCAAACCCAAGTCTATTTATAGATTGCTCAACTATGACATCTCGATGGTTGATCACATTAACTCCCTTTGGTATGTTGACTCAAGTACCTCTGCTTGGCAGAAAACCTTTGAGAAACTATGGAAGTCTCCCATCCCCCCTAAGATCAAATGCTTTAGGTGGCAACTCATGTTGGATAGACTGCCTATTAGGAATAACTCAGCTGCTTATGACTTATGCTGTGTTTGTAGGAAGCCTGAGACTACACGGCACATCTTTCTTGATTGCATTTTTGCTAGAGAAGTCTAGTTGATGTTTGGAATCTCTCTTACTGAACATGTTTGTACTCTTGATATTATTACTAGTTTTATTCATGGGCTTAAGAAGGATGCTAACCTATTATGGCAAATTCTCTCTGCTTTCATACTTTGGTTTATTTGGAAATTTCGAAATGAGGAAAAGTTCCAAGGCAATGATAGGTCTCTTATTGGATTTTTTTAGAAAACTCATACGTTATAAAATTGTTGTGCAAATATGTTTATTGATGAATGTCGAGAGGGAAAAGTTGTTGCATTTCCTCAAGGATGGCAATGCAACTATGTTCATCTATGAGATGAAAGATGGATTTGAATGGGCTAGGATTGCGGAAAATCAGATTGCCTTTGATGATGCACTAAAGAAGCTGATCAAGGAGCTCAAGGATAACAAAGGTCCCTACTTTGACAAGCTCAAGATGTTTACTCAGATCCTGGATCGGAAGAAGGTGGTGTGGATGGAAGGTCCACAAGGCTGGACCATGTGGTTGGAAAATCAGGATGAGATTCTCCAATAGATGCCTAGTATGCTGCTGTAACAACTAGTATAATGATAAATACTTTCCTTCGTGACACTTTTTTGTAGATGGATAACTGTATATGTTCATTCGGTTAGTATCTTTGAATTTACTGCTTGATGGTTGAGGCTCTGCCTCCCATGGTCTTTTTGTATAAAACTCTCCATATTTTGATCTCTCGATTTTTAATACAAAAAAATATAGTTTTTAATAATATTAGAAATAAAATTGATGTCAATTATCTTTGTGTGTGTTATAGTTTAAAAGTCAAATAAACTTATTGTTTAAATAAGTCAAAGTGTCATGTATTATTATTATTAATTTATAATAGGGTCTATTTTCACAAGTTATTAGTTGTGTCAAGATGCAAAAAAGTTTATTAGGAGTGCATGATCGGTGGTATCCGACACTCCTTATAAGAAGTTCATATTATGGGGAGGATATGTTTTTTTCCTCACAAGTGACAAAATGAACCTCACAATCCAAATATGCTAAGTATCTAACACTTGAGGTTGGAGGCATCAGAGGCTAGAGGGCAATTAGCGTCCTCTCATCAGTCACCAACGACGGGGCTGTGCATCAGGCATGGTGAAATTTTCTCAATTGTGTATTTGCTTCCAATTGCAAATGGTATGATGTGTGCTTCAGATATTTGGTTTTCTATTTTACGTAGTGTGTTGTATGTTGGAAGGGAAATTGTATAGGGAAGCAGCTAACCTCTACGATCCTCTGACTACGAAGATCCTTTGACTGCCATACTTCAGTAGAAGATGATCGACTAGTGAATACGTTCCCTAGCAATTATGATCATGCGCAACAAGAAACAAATAAAAATATTCAGACATTGGTATGCCGTTTTATGTGATTTGTTTTCTTTTTTGTGCTCCTGTTTGGTGTGAATAAGTGGACATTTCGCATTGTGGGGGGGACAAAACATCAATGTTCCATTTCCATTTCAAGATAAATCAGCTAAAGTCAATGACAATTTCTAGTGGCAATGGTAGTTTCCCATGTTGTTTGAGATTAGGTGGCAGCGGCCGACAACAATGACTACATTTGAGAACAATATTTGGTCTCGTAGATGTAATGTGAAATAATTCCATGTTTTGTTTTGTGTGAGTTTCATTTCCTATAACTTCCCTAATGTTCAAGCATAGTGGTAAACAAATGTATCGAAGTAATTCAGTTCATGGATCTTGAAAGGGTTTATGGAAGAATCTAGAAAACCATAGGAGGTGAACAGTTGGTGAGTTCTTGTTCGTGTCCAAGTTTGTGGTAAGCCTGTGTGAAAACCATGGAAGGATAATGGGAGGTACCTTTCATTTGAATCAGGATCATGAACCAGAAGAATTGGGCTTACTACAGAAGGCTGTGAGTTTTTACCATGTTCAAACTAAGAGGGGGAATGTTAGAAAATAGTGCTCATGTTTGTATTTAGATTAGATATAAATTTTTCATTATTGTTAGACTATTATATTGTTAGTATGGTTTGTTGTAAGAGAGATTGTAGGGAAGTGAGTTGTTTGAACAACTCGTAGAATTAGGGATAGGTTTCCTATAATGTAGGCAGTAAAAATCCTATATATATGTATGTAATTTGTATTGAATGAATAAAGAAACACAAATTATTTTTGTGTAATATTATTTGGCTTCTATTTGACTCTGCCATGCTTTCAAATATATTATTGCTATTCAACATTAGCATCAAATAATCTCTTATGTTTTTCTTTCAAGGGAATATAATAGTAATTATAAGTTTTTTATAAGTATAATCAATTCTTGAATGCTAATTAAGAAAATTTGGTATCACTATACATTGGATTCATATGAAGATGTAGTAAAATATATAATCTCAATTATATTAATAATATTCCTGACCTTTTGATCCCAACTATTAGATGGTTCCACTAAAACTCCTGGGCCAGTCTTGGTCATAGGCTGGATCATATATACACATACCATCTTAAATAATTATGCAATAAATTATTCATGAATATCCTTTTCTACATAAGGTGACATATATGACATATTGTGTAAGTTGATATCTTAGATAATTTTTGTCCAATCAACATGAGAGATCAAGAATTTCCCACAAGGTCTCGTCCTATACTAAGGTTTTCACACTTCAATGAGTTTCCTAAGTAGTTAAATATTCAAGAGATATCAAGAGGAAAAAAGAAACTCAAAATATATTGTGAATGAGCCTAACTGATGTAGCAAAGTAGGGAACATAGGGGTTGTATCCTTTTCTTATGTACCTAACCACAAATTAGGTGTACAAAATTATTAGAGTCAATATAATGGTAATGGAATAATACAAGTTTATAGACCTTTCCACCATTATGATTCATAATTCAACATTAATATAATATTTCAACTCTAATACATTTTAGGCTCCATTCATCAACATGGAGACCATGTTGAGTACGCACCCAAAAAAATTCTCCTCATTTGTAGTTACATATTAATCATTATCTTATCACTCATGACACATCTTCCAATATCCAACATCATGTAACCAATAAGCAAGTAGACATAGCAACAATATAAATGTAAGGTTTTTAACTCAATAAGAAATTACCTTGGTTCACACAAATCCATAAGAAAGGACTTCTATTCAAAATTCACATAATAAATTTAATATTGAGGCTCTTATACTCAAGGGGTCATAGATATCTTGTAGCCATAAAGATCCTTTGCCTCATTACCTAGTTGCATTTTATTATTATATAACATGTCATACTATTGCATATATTCTAGGAATTTATATCTTTTGTAGAAAATATTTAAAATCTGATGTTGATTACAAAGGAATTTATAAATTACAAACTTTCATCCATGAGTTCTTTCTCTAAGGCATAAAAATATGGAGTAATTTAAGGCAATTTATGAATAATAATTTTTTCTTAAAACATTCATTGAGTTCTTGAAAAACCATAAGAGATCTATAATATTTTTAGACACTCAACATTTAAAATTTATTAGGACTAAGTCAAATATTTTCTTCCTCTAATTTGGTCGTATGAAGTTGTGGATTGCACATATTTTGAAGGTTTTAGGTGAGACCATCTCTAAGGAAATATCTTATATTTTGTATGTCTCTTTCCATCATCACTCTATATGCTCCTAGAGCTTATTCTTCACCATCTTATCATCATAAAACTCCACCTCATTGATCAAGAGGTGGTATCTATACCCTCTTTATGAAACAAATGTCCCCTTTCCCCTATCTAGCACCATATATTTGATCATATACAATGATGGATGATTATATCATGCTCTCTTTTTTATCCTTTGACTACTTTATACATGTGATAGTCACTAATGTACCTTGGACTAATATTACCATTCTACAAATTTTAAACCTTGCACAATTAATAGACATGTGATGTTAATTTCTTATGTTGATAGTTGATTTCATTGAAATGCATATCACATTCTACAATTAAGATTGAATGCGTTTTCATGAATAGAGGAACTTAATATCAAATTTCCATCTTATTAGTCAATAGTTTTTTTTTTGTGGAGAACAACCCACCAAAATTATCTCTCGCTAGAAATAGTTAGAGAACTGTATCTCACACCGGTAAGATTCTCATGCCGCATTTCTCCAAGAATTTTATCTTTCACAAGAGTTAGTCAAGGAGAATCACTCCTCTATGTGCTTTCATATTCCAATGTTTGTGTGAAAGTGGATTTAGGTCTTCATACACCTAGATTCCACTTTTACCCAAAACAATAATTTTAAATTTTAATCAGTTGTTTATACTAATTTCAATGTTACTTCCTTTATTTTCAATTTGTGAGTCCATAGAAAGTTATAGAAAAATTTTCTCAAATATTTACGTGATATAGTGATTCTTATTTTGAAAACATAATGTTTAATATTAAATATTAGCATTTTGACATGTAGATATATCTTAACATTAATTATTAAATAAAATAAAAAAATCTCGTAAGTAAATATTTAAAAAAAAAAAGATAAAATAGTTCATAAATAAATAAAAAGGACCTTTAAATTAATAATTTTTTTGTGTCCTTATATATACATAAGGTATCTAACATCATATTCTACTAAAACTATTTAATAATTTCTAATATAAACAAGTGTTGTAGGGCAACAAAGTTCCTGCCAAAGATTGACAAAACAATCAATTATAATCTGAGTCTATAGGAATGAGTGCATATTGTTAACCATGTGAAGAGATGAACTAGGATTAAAGATCCATTTGATAATTAGTTCTTATGTGGAATGCAATCCATTGGTCTAATTATGTGTCAAAAATGACCTATAACAATTAGTATGTCTAAGTGCAAAGCTGGGTTTCCTTCAAGGTGTACACACTAGTGACTTGGGGATTACATCTGATCACAATATATGACAAAAGAAAAATTCTTATTATTCCGCTCTTTGCAAAAAGCTAGGCAATTTTAACCCAAGTATTGTACCAAATCAAATAGGAAATGATCCTAGGTGTGCCAATGATACAACTCAAATGTTACTTCTATGTACCTAAAAAGAGGGTATGTTAACTCAAAACCTTAGGAACAACAAATTAAAAATAATAAAGTTGAGTCGAAAACCATAAGAACAACAACTCTCAACAATTTTGCCAACATCTCCTGATATTTCTTTTTGTCATAATCTGATGTGCTTGTTTCAATAGTAGCCTGAACCTGTTTGTCATGATGATTAGATGGTTAATAAAGGATATGCATAAATTGGCCACTTTCAGATTTGTAAATGAAAAAAAAGATTATAATACACACAAAAAGTAACATTATAGCATTTAAAGAGAGGCATACAAATTACACTCTTGTCAACATAGACCTTCTCACATCTTTCCTTTATGTTCTTTTTGTCACCACCTCAATCAAGAATTATTGTAACATCATTGGATATAGTTACCCATCGTCATAATAATGAAATTAAACTTAAACTTAACAATACTAGCAAAACATTTGTCTTGTTGGATCCACCCAAACTGTAATAATTGAATAAGCTTTGATTCTATAAGACTTAACCTCTCAAAAATCCTATAATCAGTGGAAGAACTCACTACCAACCTTCTTTATTGTACCAAACATTTCATATTCAAACTTTTCAAGCTTCATGCCAAGCTCTTTTGTAACCAGAGGGAAACCTAGAAATCATCATATTTGAACTAATTGCAATTAATCAAATCAATAAATAAAATGCATATAAAACTAGGTTTATTTAATTAAATAGTCAAAATATAAAGATACCAAAAGAACATCCCCCTATTGATAAACAAAATCATTATCTATGTACTTTAATTTCTAAAAAAGACAATATAATAATCATTACAAGTTTACAACTAAATATTATTATAGATAAACCCTAACTTGGTTATTTTTTGAAATACACAAAGCTCACTATCAATACTAATTAGATGGACTTAGAAAAAAAGATACTTTTTCACCAAATCAAACCCTAAGAAATGAGGTTTAAGGCTGAAATAACTAACTTGGCCACCAGTAAGTGTTGCAAGGTCCTGCAACTTGGCTTTCTTGTTTTATCCAAAGCCAAGAGCTTTAATTGCACAAACATATTTAGTATAATAGAAACAACACAAAGTAATTTTAAAATTCTTCAAGGGTGGTGTATATTAAAACATAGAAAAGCATGGAAGATGGTAAAAAAAAATGGAAGGCATACCTTTACTACTGCACGAATCTTATCTTTGCTTCAGAATAAAGAACATAAAATTCAGTTAGCATTCTTGAAGTTAAACATGAGGGAGAATTCATGAGGAGAAAATAAAAATAAACATTTTTTACCTTTAATGCTAGTTTCATTGCTCGGACAACCGCATTTAAGCTTGATATTTTTTTTCATGTATTAAAAGTATTAAAATTAAAAGGTTTTCATGTTTTTTGCTAGTAGCGGCTGCTCAACTTTTTTAGGAAATATTGTGGAGTTGGTGACCCCATGAGTATTTAATTTTTAGCTTATTTTTAAGAGAAATCTTAAAATTAGTAATAATTTGTGCAAAGAAAAAATAGAAATAAAATGTTAAAAAAAAAAAGAGCCAATATGCAGTTGCTGCTTATTTCCAGCCCTCCTATTTTCCCATATCTTATTTTCAATTACGAAATAATAGCTGCTCCACTTAAAATAGAAAAAGATTCTAAATTATCCTTTATGTCCAAGGGGTTGAGCTTAACTGGTTAAAACACTGGGTTCTCACTGTGGAGACCCAGGTTCAATTCCCAATAGGGACATCTAAAATGGAATTCTAATTAAATGTTATCCATAACTAAACTAATATATTAACCCTAAACCTAACCTTAACCACTATGTAAACCATAACCATAACAATAAACTATAAACCTAACCTTAATCCTAACCCATACCCTAAACCATAACAATAACTCTAATCATGATATACACCCAAACCATAATCATAATCCTTACCCAAACCATAACCATAACTAATACCAAACCTAACCATGATGTAAATCCTAAGTGTAACTCTAACCATGATCTGATGCAGGAGCATCCCCATTCAATGAGAAATATTGTATCAATCAAAAATATATTTTCTTTCCAGTTGTTCTTGTTCTGTGTTACAATTTTTGTGCCACTTCCAGAATTTTTCGGTAGTTGTTCATTTTTCATTATGGATCAGATTGTTGGCTTTTAGACTAGTTTTTCTTCCTTGTCTGAGATTTTTAATTCATTTGGATTCTTTTTCGGCAAGTTATCACTTTTAGATTGGTTGTTTCTTAGTTGCCAGAGTAGTTTTGAGCTTAATGGCTAGTTGGAGATTTCTTCTTGTGCGGAGCGATTTCTTGGCTTGCAAATCTATTTGGTAGTATGCTCGATATTCCTTGGCCCTTGGATGATCTTCCTTGGTGGTCCACACTTCATTTGTGTTCTTGGTGGAGGAGATATTCACATTTTGGGGCCGACCTATTTTACACTTTTCATTTTCCTATTTTGGAGAATGTGATCTTTTTTGGCTAACTCAGATGTGTTCTAGATGCTATATATATTGTTGTGTTCAATCCTTAAGTAGACAAGTGAAGATAGATGATGGTTGAGGTTTATGATTTGTAATTTGAACTTCTCAAGAGACCTAGATGGATCATTTTCTAGAATGTAAGCTGTAATAAGCCATGTAAGCCTGTATGTTGCCCGAATGTTGTCAGCTTGATTTTAGTAAATCTATGATGTTGCGGATGTCTAATTGTGCGTTTTCTACTTCATATTGTATTTCTTTCATTGTGTTACTCTTTCTACATGATCCAAATTATTTTCATTGAGGATCCTCTGGATCATGGTTGTGCTAGATATTATCAAAGTTGGTTGCAAACCTTGAGGAATTCCTTTGTGTGAACACATCATCAATTTGAGGTAGGCTGTAAGTGTGTTCAATAGATCACCAACAAAGAGGCAATTGAAACCTTGTAGTCAGATTGTCAAGTTGAGGCAGTTGCACTAGATTAAGGGAGGAGATGCCACCATGAAGGATGAATCCTAGGAGGGTACAACAGATGATGGAGGATTTCAAGAATGAGATCTGAAACATGTTGGCTGGTTTGTAGAGGAATCGGGAATCAAATAATGAGTATGAGGAGGAATGGGAAGAGATAGAGGTTGAAGAAGTTGAAGGACCGGTAGGTGAGGGAGAAGAAATGTTTCTTAGAGTAGTGGCGCAAGTGAGTAAAGTTCATAAAGTTGAGGTTTCTAAGTTTTCGGGTACATTGAATTTGGAAGACTTGATAGATTGGATTGGAGAGTTGGAGGAATACTTTGAGTTTGAATATATTAAAGACCATAGAGGGTATGGTTAGCACAAAATAAATTGAAAGGGAATGTTTCTTTATGGTGGAAAGAGTTGCAGAGAGATAGAGTGGAGAATCATAAGATAATAAACACCCAGTGGAGGTAGATGGTAGTAAGATTGAAGGATAAATTCATTCCAGGGGACTATGAGTTGGAATTGTTCAAAAAGTTACAGAACTTGAAGCAAAAGGACATGAGTGTGAAGGAGTATACTGAATAGTTCTACAAGGTGATGATCAGATTTGGTCATCGAGAGATGGATATGGATAAGGTGGCTAGATACATAAATGGACTTCGATTTAACATTTAGGATGGGATGAGTATGTTGAAGATTTCTACAATTGAGGAGGCTTATCAATATGCGTTCAAGGGGGAAGATAAATTTAAGAGAAGATAGCAGAATAACCCTAAGGGAAGATAAAGATATGCAGTGGATAGAGGGAAGATGAGTGGCAGTATGGAGAAGCAGACTTCTAAGGAATCGAAGTCTAAATGGAGTAAATAATTGGAGAAGAAGACACAAAGAAAAGTAAGTGACAGTAGTAGCAGGGAGTTCTTGGATACATGTTTCAAGTGTGGGGAAATCAGACATAGAGCTTATGAGTGTCCCAAGAGTAACAAAGGAATGGAAAGGAATTTCATGACACGTGAGGACCCCGATGCTAGAGTTGTAGGTGAGAGCATGATAGCACCAGAGAAAGGAGAAACTATAATTTTTAAAAGAGTCTTGATGTAGAAGACCAGAGAAGAAACTAGACCTACTCAGAGAAAGAATCTATTCCGAACTATTTGCCAATCAGGTAGTAAGTGTTGTAAGGTTAATATAGATAGTGGTAGTATTAAAAATTGGGTATCAGAGGAGATGGTAGAAAAGATTGGTTTGAAGAGTCTTGAGCACTCTTCTCCTTACAAGGTGAGTTATTTGGAATATGATCATGTGGTAGAGGTGAGAGAGAATGCTTGGTGAATTTTAATATTGGGCCTTACGAAGATGAATTCTTGTGTGATGTTGTGCCTATGAGTGCTTGTCATGTTTTTCTAGGTAGACCTTGGTAGTATGATAGGGGAGCTATCTATGATTGTAGAAAGAACCTGGTCAATATTGAGAAGGATGGGTAGAAGTTCACTTTGGTTTCTTTGAAGGAGAAAGAGAAGGAAGTGAAGAATTTAAGTCTTGTGAAGAGTTACAGTGCTGAGAAGCAACATGCAGAGGTTATACCGGATGATGGTATGGATTTGAAGAAGGGTTTTGTGGATGAGACTATTTGCAAGGTAGTACCTGATGATAGTAAGGTTAGAGTTGTGGTAGCAAACAGGATGAATTCTTGTGGAGGAACTAGATCAAATTTGCAGATGAAAGAGAGTGGTAATGAGAGATAGTGTGCAGATATGAAGCAAGGAAAAGAAGAAGCGGAAAATAAGTTAGAGAATTTATCTGAGTTACTGAAAGGGGTAAGGAGGAATAATTTTGTAGATAAAGAGGACATGTGGATCATAAATGAGTATGAGATCTATATCTCAAATCCTTTTTTATTTCCATGAGCTTCCTCTCATGGATCATCTTTTTGTACCTGGGTTGTTTGATGCAAGAGCATCCCCAACTGATGATCAATATTGCATCAACCAAAAATATAATTGCTTTCTAGTTGCTCTTATTCTATGTTGCAGTTTCTATTCTTCTTCCAAAATTTTTTGGTAGTTGTTCATTTGTCATTGCAAATCAGATTGTTGGCTTCTAGACTGGTTCTTGTTCCCTGTCCGGGATTTTTAGTTCATTTGGATTCTTTTCCAGCAAGTTATCACTTCCGGATTGTCCATTTCTTGATTCCCAGAGCAATTTTGTGCTTAATGGCTAGTTGGAGATTTCTACTCGCATAGAGCGATTTCTTGGCTTGCAAATCTCTTTGGTACCATTTTCGATGTTCCTTGGCCCTTGGATGACCTTCCTTGCTGGTCCTCACTTCATTTGCATTCTTGGGCAAGCTGATATTCATGTTTTGGGGCCAACCTATTTTACATGTTTTATTTTCTTGTTTTTGGAGAATGTGATATTTTATGGCCAACCCAGACGTGTTTTGGATGCTATATATATTGTTGTATTTGATCCTTTCATAGACAAGTGAAGATAGATGACGATTGAGATTTATTATTTGTAATTTGAACTTCTCAATAAACCCGAATGAATCATTTTTTGGAATGTAAGTTTTAATAAGGCATGTAAGCTTGTATGTTGCTCTCATGTTTTCAGCTTGATTTTAATGAATCTATGATGTTGCAGATGTCTAATTGTGCATTTTCTACTTCATGTTATACTTCTTCTATTGTGTTACTCTTGCTGAATGATCTAGATTGTTCTCATTGAGGATCCTCTGAATCATGGCTGCATCATGATGACAAGGCTAACCCTAGTCATAACCCTAACCCTAACCCTAACCATAAATCTAACCCTAACCCCAACTCTATAAATATTAACCTTGACCTTAACCATATTCCTAACCATAATATTAAGCCATAACCCTAACCATGATGTAAATACTTACCCTAACAATGATGTAAATCCTTAACCTAACCCTTAACCCTAACCATAATCTTAACCCTATCCCTTAACACTATCTCTAACCCTAACCCTTAATTAATAACCATCATGTAAACAAGCTAGTTATTTCCTAGCACTCTTTTGGCCTATGCCAAAATGAGGGCAAAAATGAGAGCTCCAATGTCGTCTTCTCACTGCCATGACATGGAATCAAAAAGAAGGCCAACTCAGTGGTTAGTGGGCTATGTTGAAGGATATGGACAAAATGTTTTTGTTGAAAAGAATTTAAATTTTTTCAATCAAACACAATTGATAGTTGTAAATATCATTTGCCAATATCCTCATAGCCTCAACTATATTAAGTTTGATAATTCTACTGTTATTGCAGGTGCTTGGTTTTTGAACTGCACCCATCTCTATTTCATAACATGCAACAACAAAGTAAGGGAAAAAAATAAGAATGTTGAATTTCATACATCCATTCAATAAAATACTATTGAATAAAAATATTTTTGCATAAATTCATATCAGAGGCACCAATCACTCACCAAGACAACATAGATTTTTTTTTTTGAAAGGGAGTACAATTACCTAACTTTAACACTCAAATACTAATACCAAAATTTACACAAACCTACATTGATTGGAAAATAATATTAACGTTCCAAAATAGAATGAAAAGGTACCGAAAAAGGAATCCAAGTAGAATAACTTGCATTCAAAATAACAACTGAAAAATTATAGAAAATAATTAATCAAGTGTGATATAAAGAGGGCCCCACATGAGCACCATGCAAAAGGTAGGTATTAGTCTATGCTTTGTTTGTATCATAGAATTGAAGAAGGAGAAAACTCTATACAAGATTTTTTTTAAGGTTGTGACACATTTAAGAAGTATATGGACAAATGATTAAAGATTGAGGTATACCATATAATTGATACAAAAGAAATATAGGTACATTGATATTTTCACTAGATGGATATGAATAGTGAACCATTACATGATGAGAAATATTAGAGAAAATACTAAAAAATCTTATCAAAATGTTTGGTCAAAAGTGATAACCAAACTTAGGCAATTATGGTAGTATGTATGAGGTAAGGCAAGGAAACACAAGTCTCTTAGTGGTTGCAATAAAGTTTTCTTGTCAACTCTATATAGTGTTTGTGTATGAATTTGTAAACCAAACCAAGAATCATCACTAGTATACTACTAATTTTGATAGTTCCATGGATTGAAAGATAGAATGACAGCTAAGATTCAATAAGAGATCACAAGTGAACACTTGTAAAGATGAAATATTTTAATTTTATCATCTATATTCTAGTATTTATAAATATAAGATTAAATTTATAAAATGGGATTCCTCTAAAGAATAAGATTCACAATATTTAAAATGTCGCTTTTGATATTATTATCCTAAGTAGAGAAATTGGACTAACTATACTTCTATTACTAGCATTATTTATAATTGTACCCCTTTTTTCTAAGGGAAAACTAAATAAATACATAGAGTTCATTTAGTACCTTATGTTTAGCAATTGGAAAATATTTCAAATAAGGGCCTTAATTTTTTAGTGAATAGAAAATATTTCAGAGCAACTAAATCATTTTTTTTCTACAAAAAGTATAACATTATCTAAATCACCTAGTCATGTTGTTATTAAACTTCTAAAATAAATTATTTTTACCGTAGTAAACAATGTGTGATTTGAACCTAATAACATAAAATTTATAATACACATGTTACACATCCAAATCACATTTTCCATTACTATTAATTTTTTCCTTGTTTTAGGAGTAATATTTTTATCAATATAAATTCTCCCTGAATTTTGGAGCATATTCATTTTGAAATTGTAACTTTCTAGGATTTTTTTATTAGAATTAATAGATATATAATTGTGCTTTCAAGAGGTGTTTTGTGGTCTTCTGGTGGAGGCTAACATATAGACAAACCTCAAAATCATCCAATGACAAAGACTATTGAACATGACTTGTCAATATTGTATTGTAATGTTCATATTCTCCTTTCTCTCATTTTTATCATGGCCTCTATCAATTTACGTATATGGATCCTCTAATTTGATGAATACAAATAATATAGGTAGCACAGAGTTGAGGAGTAAAAACTATTTTTCTATGTTTACAAAAATAAGAAATTAAACTTATGATAGATACAGTTTAGTCATAGCTATGAAATTTTTTATTTACTTAGTCATCTAGCTAGAGGAAGATATTCATGATACATTATTTTGATATAATTAGTTTTTAAATATGTGTACTTTGATCTCATTGGTAATCAAGTGATCACAACCTAAATCTATAAGAAAACATTTATTCTAGAGGTTGTATACAAATAGATTGGGTCACATTTATATCATTTCATACACTACCTACAAAAAAAATACATGTCAAACTAAATTAGCCTGTATTACTTAATCTTTAACATTCTTTTCGTTCTTGAATTATGTAAAGGAATAATATTCATTTGTAATGACATGTGAATATTACTTCCTAGAAAGAAATTAGAATCACTTGAACGAATGTGCAATATAATATATATAGATTCATTCATAGTTGAGAGTAAGGTCATATATAAGTTTCATCTTTATGACATATTTTTTTCTAAATGTTTGATCTTAGTGTTTTTAGATATTCCCAATGGTAGATTAATGTGTGGCTTTGATAGGCATTGTTCCCCCTCAACACCATATAGTGCCACAACTAGGAGTATATAAGAGAAGCTATTGTTAGACCCTACAAGGGTTATTGAAACCCAAATCTTTCAAGGCCAAAAGGTGGTACCCTCAAGCATCTAAACCAATGTGATGGAAAATACAAATAAATGAATAAATGCAATTCAATTTATATTTAATCTTAATTAATAATTTATTTTTTATAAGAAAATATACTAAATAAAATAATTTATTTATAATATCATTATAAAATTGAAAAGAATATTTTATTATTTAAATATCAAATAAAAAATGTAAATAAACATTCCTAAGATTTCTTTTGAATAGAAGTAAAATAAATTGTACAAATTACAAAACTTAATTAGGGTTTGTGAAGATTTTATTTAAAAGTTGCATAAAGTTTATCCTAAAATCACGATGACGAATTCTTGGAGGCATTCGCTCTATGCTTACACATTGATTTTGGTCGGACTCACCTATGTGGTAGGTGATGTGGTAGCCAAATCACCTATTTTGTTTGTAATTAAGAAACTTTTCACTTCTGTTCATTTTTTCTTAAAGCAATTTTTTTTTACAAAAATAAATAAATACCCTAAATTGTAGAGCTTGAAGTCACGAATTTAGACATAATTTTTTTTATTATTTTGATTAATTTTAATATTTTTATTAATTAAACATTGTGAGTAGGTTTTTTAAGTCAAAAAAGAAGTAGATTAGAACTTTAAAAATTATTAAATGATATTTAAAAAAAATAAAAAATATATTTTTGACTAAATGAGATTATCTTCTCCAAAAGGGTATTATTTCTTTTTTAATAACCATAAATTTAGTAGACAAAAGGTGACACTGAATGAAAACTACCAAATTCAGATATGTTGGACTTAAAAATATTATTATGAGAAAAATATACTTCAAATTAATTTTTTTAACATTGCATATATATGTCCTCTATTTGGAAAATAAAAATCAGAAAAAAATAAGTTCATTTTCATTTTGTTTGGTGATGCTGACTAGAACCCGTGACTTTCAGTATTTTTCAACAATAAAAAACATATCTTTGAATATATAAAACAAATATCAATTTTTTAAATATATATTTTTTAAAAAACATACAAAAATTTCATTGATATTTCTATATTTGAAATTCAATTTAGAAATGTCACTTTTATGTGGTCGAATTTAAATAGTTTTAGTTATGTTGACCACTTCCTTTATTAAATTGTAATACAACATTGTGCTTTTACCGCATTAAAGTTTGAATAACTTCCCCCTTCCCATTTGATAGATCTATTTATGTAATACCTTTCCCACAACACTTTGAAATCTCTAACTTTGAAAAATACAAGGAAAAAGGTGAGCCCCATGACCATGTCAAATAATTTGTCATGGGTTACCAAGAAGTATCCTATAGCGACAATTATCTTCTTTGATTGTTCTCATATAGACTAGGTGGTCAAGCCTTGGAATGGTGTAATAACCCACTTTACTTAACCCAACAAAATTTTCACCACTTTTTTTTTTTTTTTTGTTTACTTTAATCATTTGTGTTTGATTCAATCGCATACTCTGGGCATCCATCCATTAGGATTAGGCATTCATCCATCCGGGATGAGCATCTAACCATATGGGTTAGGCATTTGTCCATACAGAGCAGAAGGTTTCATCTATCCAATACAAGATAGGCATCTACCCATACAGGGTAGGCATCTATCCAATTGGGATAGGAGGTGCTCTGGCTAGAGACTTAGACTCATTGGGACCATTCGGGTCCTGATTCACTCACTAAGTACTACACTCTTCTAATAGGAGTGCACCGAGGTTGCCGTCCTTAGGAGAAATCAAAATAATATAATACAAGCTTGAATTCCACCTCAGAATTTATCTTAAAGCCTCGGGAAGTCAAGCGAATCCATACGGGATTCCTTCCAAGTATGCATTGAATTACTTTTTCTTTTTTATTATACTTATCTTTCAAATTAGGATTCTACTCAATCCTTCTTCTTACCAAAACCTAGACCCCATCCACGAACGCCTGAGTACTAAGGACAACTCCGTCCCTAGACTGCCTACATACCTATTTCGGCATGGGATCAAGGCGTAAAGTATGAGTTTTGTTTTCTACTCTATGGTCTGATGTAAACTAATTAGAGGGTACACAACCCTTTCTAGGGCCAATGTCCCAAACAGTTTATTTGCGGTTGCTACCCATGGTGGTAGCACTTTAGCAAGGGCTCAAGATGGCCTAATGCTTGTGGCTTAAAACAACTAGATCCTAATACCTATCATAAGCGTCACCCTTGACCCAATTGTTAATCGTCAACAATTCTTTGAGATTAAATCAATTTCATAAAAGCATTTCACTCAATCAATCTTAAGGGGGTTTACTATGGTTTAACTCAGTGGATGTAAAATCATTTAACGACTATCTTATTAGATTATCGATCCAAGGGGTATTACCCACCCCTTTGATTTTAACTTCCAAGTGTCCCTTATTACTCCACAATGATTTATAGGGACGATGTCACAGACATCGTTGATGCAGCTTTATTTGGCGTTAAGTGCAGTAGTTCAACATGATGACATTACCTGTAAGTGTGACCCAAAGGCATTGTATATATCGAACGCTGCTAGGTTTTGGTTTTCTGACTTCCTTTATTTAGTTTTCTAACTAAGAAGCTATGAAAATCATCATGCTTTGAAACAATTATGAATTGAACGTGTATAATTAGACATTGCAAAGCTTAATTGATTGAAACAACTACTTGATGAACTACGTGGAACAAAACCATAACTAAATTATTTAATATTCAAAACTTGAAATATAACTTACATAATAATGATAATTATGAAACTCACATATTAATAATTAAACACGTAACTTGCATGGAGATGATGAAGACGTCAATAAATGCAATTAATGTATAATTAATTTGCATGATGCAAAAATAGTGTAACTTACATGCAAGATTAAGCAACGATTTATTCCTACCACGGGATTAATTAATTATAGAGTCATCGGTTCCAAAATAGCAATTAGTTTAGACATAGACAAATTTTGGATCAAATCATAATAATATAAATTAATTACTTATAATGAATCTAAAATGCCAATTAAGTAACCCAATAAATCTCAAATAGATTGAGAGATTCCAATTATATACTTTAATTTACAATTACGAATTTACTATACAATGATCCCAATTATTTATAAATTTTCTAAGCTTAGTTTACTAACTTAAAATTCATACTAAAGAAATTAATAACAATTCCTAAATTGCAAATTCTATGTATAAAATGAAAAAAATCTAAATAAAAAAAAATATATATAAGTGAAACTTTTTTTTTTTAAAAGTTAATGGGGGGTGGGGGCCATGGGTCCCATCACCCTTGCGGTCCTGTAGGTGCAGGCCCGTAGGGATGAGGGGACACTGTGGGCCCATCCACTCCTCTTGTGGCCACTGCCATAACAGTGACCGCAGGGGAAGTGGAGGGTACCACTTCCCCGACGGTTATATTAACACTCCTCCCTTGCATGCTGCCCGATACTTATTCGAAATAAATTTTGAAAACCACTTTTTTTTAAAAAATCACTTTGCAATATTTCATATATTTATTTTTGTTTTGATTAAATTTAATAATAACATATATATATATATATATATATATATATATATATATATATATATATATATATATATATATATACATATATATACATATATATGTATATGTACATATACATATACATATATGTGTATATATATGTATATACATATACATATATATGTATATATGTATATAGATATATATACATATATATGTATATATATGTATATACATATACATATATATGTATATATATATATATACATATATATATATATATATATACATATATATATATATATATACATATATATATATATATATATACATATATATATATATATATATACATATACACACATATATATATATACACACACACATGTATATGTACATATATATATATATATATATATATATATATATATATGTACATATACATATATATGTATATGTACATATATACATATATATGTATATGTACATGTATACATATATATATATATATGTACATATATGTACATATACATGTATATATATATATATATGTATATGTACATATATGTACATATACATATATATATATATACATATATATGTATATATATATATATATATACATATATATGTATATATATATATATATATATATATATATATATATATGTATATATATATATATATATATATATATATATATGTACATATATATATGTATCTTTATATATATGGGTTTTTTTTTTTCATTCCAGTTTATTTAATAATATAAGAGAGAAATATATAAAAAGATACATGTATAAGAAAAATGTTAATGTAAAAAAATGAGAATAAGAATTTAATCACAGGGATGAAATAACATAGAGAAATTAATTTGTTTTAGTAATGTACAGATAACTAAATTATCACAGAGATAGGTAGATGCTTAAATTTTGATTTCGTAGTGATCATATCCATCAATTTTGCCCTTATGCTGAGATAAACAAAGCTTTCTTTGAGAGATTTTCAGGAACTAATATTCACAGAGAGAGATATATACTTTATTTCCACAGAGAATAAAGAATACAGTGAAGTTTATACTTTATTTCCAGACGTTTTATGTTCATAGAGAAGTAAGACTGCTCTTAGAGGAGAATGAATTAATTAAGGAATTAAGATTTATGATCAAATCTACATTCAGAGAGAGAAATGGGTTTTTACTCACAGGAAAATTATTTAAATAAATTCATATACAGATGATCAGACTTGTATTCACATAGAGGTGAGATTTCTTTACAGGGAAGTAAGATTTAATTTAAGAAATAAGATTTACATTCAAATTCTCATTCCAGGAGCGAGAGTAATGAATTTAAGAGAAGAATAATAAGGAACAAGATTCATACACAAGTGATTATCATTTAATCACATAGAGAAGAGTTTAATCTCAGAAAAAATAATTAAATAAGGGAAATATGATTTTTGCACAGATCTAGAAATTTATTTTGGAAAAGCAAAAGCAAGATCTGATATTTTTTTTCTAAAGAAAATTAAATAAATAATAAAGCTATCTTTTACATGCATTATATGAAAAGTAATTTTATCAATATTTATCCCTAAATAAGAAAAAAAGAGATTTACAATCTAATTTTTGTTTTATAAAGGAAGATCTAGAAGCTATATTTTTTTGATAATACAAATTTCTCATATGTAAATGAGAGATGACAAAAGAAGAGAACCTGACTTATTGAAGCTCGATGTTGAATCCTCTCCAATCTTCTAGCTATCCTTCTTAGATCCTTCCTTGCAACTTGAGAGAAATGTTCAAGAACAACTTAACAATCCTACAACGAAAATGTGACTACCAAGGAAGAGAAATGTTCAAGAACAACTTAACAATCCTACAACGAAAATGTGACTACCAAGGAAGATCCTACTACTAACAACAAGGAAATTTGGGAATTTTTCTTCAAAACATAATCAACTCCCTCTTTTGAAAACTTGCATACAATATATAGGAAAAATCCCTTAATTCCACTATCTAGAGAAATTAATTAAGAATGAGATTCTTTTCCAATATTGGACCCATGCAAAATTGATTAATATTCTAGTGGGGGAGTTACATGCAAGGTATTGAAGATTCCTCTAGAAGCTTCTAGTTTCTCCTACAACATGTGCCATAATTGGGAATGGGAAAATAAAAATAAAAATAAATAATGCCTTTTGAATTATATTCTCCAAGTGTGTATCCGGGCCCATTTTTTGTTCTTTTATAATATTCATTCAATTATTTTCAATAGCTCAACCAAAAAGATAATAGAATTGTATCAAATCAAAAAGTGATAAAGGAGGGTTGTGACATCCTCCCCCCCTTAATTTGTGTATCATCCTGATGCACTTATTGAATGTATCCAAACGAGTCTATAGTTCATGATTAGCTTAAAACAAAAAAGGAAACAACTGTTGCATTTCCCTAGTATCTTCCCACGTGGCATTCTTTTCATCATTCTGATTCCATTGTACTTTGCATTGATCAACCTCTTTGTTGTGCAATTGGCACTGATGCCTCTCCAAGATTTTGAATGGCTCTATCATTATTCCTCCCATTTCCTGGACCTGTAAAGCATCCCAATTCAAAATATGTTTCTCATCAAGTACATACTTTTTAAGAAGAGATACATGGAAGACATCATGGATTCGGCTCAACTAGGGAGGTAAGGCCAACCGGTATGCAACTGGATTAATCCTTTCCAATACTTCAAAAGGCCCAACATAATGAGGTGCAAGCTTAGTCTTTTTCCCAAACCTTATGGAACTCTTGTGTGGCCTAACCCCTAGGAAGACTTTCTCTCCCACCTCAATCTCCCTTGGTGTCCTGTTTTTGTCTGCATAACTTTTCTGCCTATCTGAGGCTTCCTTCAATCTTTGCCTAATTTCCTTAGTTTTCCTTTCCATCTCCTTCAACATATCTGGTTCAACAATTACTCTATCTTCAAGACTATACCAACTCAAAGGTGTTCGACATGGCCTACCATATAATGCTTCGAAAGGTGCCATTCCCAAAGATGTTTGATATGTATTATTATAAGAAAACTCTACCAGAGGTAAGTAGTCTTCCCATTTCTTCTCTTGGTCCATGCAGTACATGCGAAGTAGGTCTTCCAAAATTTGATTTGTCCTTTCTGTTTGACCATCAGTTTTAGGATGGTATGTAGTGCTAAAATTTAGTTGAGTTCCAAGAGCTGATTGAAGAGTTGTCCAAAACCTTGAAGTGAATCTAGCATCTCTATCTGATATGATTTTCTCTGGCATTCCATGCAACCTAAATATTTCCTTAACAAAGCACCTTGCCAAGGTAGGTGCATCATTCGTCAGATTCCTTGGTATAAAGTGTGCCACCTTAGTGAGTTTGTCAATTACCACCATTATCGTATCATTCCTAGATGGTGACATGGGCAATACTTGAACAAAATCCATGCTAATAACTTGCCACTTGTGTTGAGGTACATCATGTAACTATAATAATCCAGCTGGATGTCTATGTCTACCTTTACTCTTTGACACTCCAAACATTTAGCCACATACTTGACTATGTCATTCTAGCCAAAAGTATAACTTCTTTAGATCTTCGTAAAGTTTGTTAACCCTCGGGTGCCCTGAGTAAGGAGCATTATGAGCCTCCAATAAGACTACTTTCCTTAAGTCTCCTAAATTAGGAACATAGATTCTATTATTGTATCTGAGCAACCCATCTTCATCTAATGTATACCTTTCAACCTTAGGATTGGTTGGATTGTATTCTAAAGTCAATTTGACTTGCTCATACCATGGGCCATGTCAATGTTTATCCATTACTTGCCTTTTGAAAGAAGTTTTGAATGTTGTTATAGTCATCAAGTGTCTCCTTGTACTTAAAGCATCTGCCACCCTATTTTCCTTCCCCTTAATATATTCAATTTCAAAATCATATTCACTTAGAAACTCTAACCACCTTCTTTGTCGAGCATTTAAGTGGGGTTGGGTAAAGATGTACTTTAGTCCTTGGTTATCTAACTTTAACTCAAAGGGCTTCCCTAGTAAGAAGTGTCTCCATTTCTATAGGGCATGCACAATCGCTGCTAACTCTAGGTCATGGGGTGCATAATTAACTTCATGAGTCTTCAGCTTCCTGGATTCATAAGCTACTACCCCTTCATCTTGGACAAGTACTCCTAAACCTTCGATGGAAGCGTCAGTTACGATTGTGAAGTGTCCATTCGGATCTAGTACTTTTAGAATGAGTGTTGAAGTTAGTTTCCCCTTCAAAATTTGGAATGCCTTATCACTTTGTTCTGTCCACACAAACCTTTTACTCTTCCTCTGTAATGAGGTGATGGGGTTTTCTATCTTAGAGAATCCTTCCACAAACCTCCTATAGTACCCTGCTAGCCCATAAAGCTTCTTACCTCTGAAACATTTTTTAGGGATTAGCCATTCTACTATTGCCTTTATCTTATCTAGATCAACTGCTATTCCTTCCTTTGATATTATATGCCCAAGGTAGTGAATCTTTTCCTCGAAGAAGGCACATTTTGACAGTTTCCCATATAACTTATGTTCCCTCAACCTCTGCAAAACAATTTGTAGGTGTACTAAATGTTCCTCCTCATTCCTAGAGTAAATCAATATGTCATCCAGAAATACCAAAACAAATTTATCCAAGTAGTCATGGAGTACACTATTCATTAGGTTCATAAATGCAGCTGGGGCATTGGTTACACCAAAAGGAACTACTGTGAATTCATAATGCCCATATCTAGTCCTGAAAGTTGTCTTCAGAATGTCCTATTCCTTAATTATGAGTTGATGATATCCTTATCAAAGGTCTATCTTCAAGAAAACTGCTGCTCCTTTCATTTGGTCAAAAAGATCCTCTATTTGAGGTAAGGGATACCTATTCTTTATTGTGACCTTGTTCAACATCCTATAGTCGATGCATAGTCTTAAGGTTCCATCCTTCTTCTTAACGAATAAGACTGGTGCTCCCCATGGTGATACACTTGGCCTTATTAATCCCTTAGCTAAGAGTTCCTCTAATTGCATTTTGAGCTCTTGTAATTCAGTTGTGTTCATTCAGTAAGGTGGCCTTAATACTAGTTCAGCTCCTGGTAGTAAGTTGATAGAAAAGTCAAACTTCCTTTTAGGGGGTAAGCCAGGTAATTCTTCTAGAATACATCCTTGAACTCTTTTAAGAAAGGGGTATTTTCAAAGGTTGGGGTATTTTCCTCTTTTCCTTCATCAATTTCAACCATATAGATTAGGCCTCCTCTTCTTCTTTCCTTCTTTAATTGCATGGTTGATATGGTTTCTATACTAATGGGGTTAAGCTTTCCTTGGATTTTGACCCTTCCCCCCCCCATCATCCAAGCATTCAACAAATTTGTTATAGCAATCTACATTAGCTTGATGATTTGTTAACCAACTCATTCCAATAATTACATCATATAATCCTAGGGGTGCCATATAGAGATCTACCCTTGCCCTCGGGAAACACTTAGTTACTTCACTAGTTGCCTTATCCCCATATTGAACCATCCATGATTACTCCATTTGATTAAATTTCAATGCATATTTGCTTAATAATTCAGGCAAGATGAAACATTAAGATGACCCAGTGTTAATTAGAATTGAAATTGGTTGTTCAAATAGTGTACCTGTAGTTTCCACGGGAACATTCTGGAATCTTGCTCTTCGGTTCCTAACTGCTGCATGAATCCTTTGTTGGGGCCCTTGTTGTGGTTGGTTGGCCCTAATCTGACCTTGCATCCTGGGACATTCTCTATAAAAATGGTTTCCCCCACACATAAAGCATCCACCTGGAGGACCCCTCCTGCCTTGATTCTTAGGGGGATCATTCCTTGTTTCATTGGCCCTGGGTGGATAAGTTATCCTGTTCTGCTGGTCATTCCTATTATAGTTGCCTTTGTTATTATTGCCCCTGTTATTATTATTATTTCCATTCTTCTGATATTGATTAGGGGGTGGCCTTCTTTCGGAAGGATTATTCCTTTGACCCTTGTTGAAGTTATTGTTCCCCTTGAATTTGTGCTTCCTTTTAAAAGAGTGGTTCCCATTATAGTTCTGCCCTGCTAGTGTTTGAATCTTCCTCTCTTTCCTTAGGGACTTTTCAAGTACTTCGTTCATGTTTTTGGGTCCATGCATGTCAACCTCTGCCCCTATGTTGGTATTTAGTCCCAAAATGAACTTCCTCTCTTGGCCTTCTTCATCTTTCTGGTACATAGGTACGTACTTAAGCAATTTGGAAAAATTATCCCAATATTGTTTGACTGATAGGGGTCCTTGATGTAGATTATGGAATTCTGTCACCTTCTCATCAAAGAACAATTGAGGGAGCCACCTTTTTCAGAAGTGGTGAACAAATTGATCCCATGTGATCGTATCCTTGCTATACCCATTTTTCTCCTTGGTGTTGGTCCACCAACTAGCTGCCTCCCCTGTGAGTTGATAGGAACCCCATAAGACCTTGGTTGTTTCACTAAAATCTCTTAGTTCAAAATACTTTTCCATTTCATTTAACAAATTCTCAGCTCCTTCACGAATTTGCCTCCCATCGAACTTAGAAGGGGTGATTTTCTTCAAATCCTTAGAGAGTTCCAATATGTTATTTTCTTTTCTATTACCCATCATATTCCCCTGATTGCTACCAGGGTTCCCATTTTCAGTACCACTTCGATTTTTAATGTCATTCTGCCTTGCCCTAAGGTCCTGCATCGATTGCTCCAGGAAGTTGATTTTATCCCTTTTTTCGATTAGCAGGTTGATTATAGCCTCAACCCCATCTTCTTTATTCCCTGGATTATGTTGATCCCCTTCATGGTCTTCCTCATGGTTTTCTTCATGGTTTTCTTCACGATTTTCCTCATGCTTAGCTTCCCTTAGTCTCCTAGTGGTACTACATCTTCCATTACCCCTTACTCTTCCTCTTCCTCTTCCTCTAGCCATTCTAGGGTTTTACATCAAAGTTAAATTATGTAGTTAGTTCTTGATTTAAGATTTTAAAATTTATCTCTACCATTGCAGAACATTCCATTAGTTGTGTAAATTGAAGTGAGCACAAGGCCTAGATTTGAAACTTGGCTCTGATACCACATGTAACAACCCACTTTACATAACACAACAAAATTTTGACCACTTTTTTTTTTTTTTTTTTACTTTAATCATTTGTGTTTGATTCAATCAGGCATCTATCCATACAGAGTAGAAGGTTTCATCTATCCAATACGGGATAGGCATCTACCCATACGAGGTAGGCATCTATCCAATTGGAATAGGAGGTGCTTTGGCCAGAGACTTAGACTCATTGGGACCATTCAGGTCTTGAGTCACTCACTAATTACTACACTCTTCTAATAGGAGTGCACCAAGGTCGCCGTCCTTAGGAGAAATCAAAATAACATAATACAAGCTTGAATTCCGCCTCGAAATTTGTCTTAAAGCCTCAAGAAGTCAAGCGAATCCATACGGGATTCCTTCTGAGTATGCATTGAATTAGTTTTTCCTTTTTATTATACTTATCTTTCAAATTAGGATTCTATTCAATCCTTCTTTTTACCAAAACCTAGACCCCATCCACGAATGCCTGAGTACTAGGGACAACTCCGTCCCTAGACTGCCTACATACCTGTTTCAGCACGGGATCAAGGCGTAAAGTATGTAGCTCTATTTTCTAATCTATGGTTTGATGTAAACTGATTAGTGGGTACGCAACACTTTCTAGGGTCAATGTCCCAAACAGTTTCTCTGTGGTTGCTACCCACGGTGGTAGCACTTAAGCAAGGGCTTAAGATGGCCTAATGCTTGTGGCTTAAAATAACTAGATCCTAATACCTATCATAAGCGTCACCCTTGACCCAATCGTCGATCGTCAACAATACTTCAAGATTAAATCAATTCCATAAAAGCATTTCCCTCAATCAATCTTAAGGGGGTTTACTATGGTTTAACTCAATGGATGTAAAATCATTTAAGGACTATCTTATTAGATTATCTATCCAAGGGGGATTACCCGCCCCTTGGATTTTAACTTCCAAGTGTCCCTTATTACTCCTCGATGATTTATAGGGATGATGCCACAGACGTCGTTGATGTAGCTTTATTAGGCATTAAGCGCAGTAGTTCAACATGATGGCATTACCCGTATGTGTGACCTAGAGGCACTGTATATACCGAACGCTGCTAGGTTTTGGTTTTCCGACTTCCTTTATTTAGTTTTCTAACTAAGAAGCTATGAAAAACATCATGCTTGGAAACAATTTTGAATTGAATGTGTATAATTAGACATTGCAAAGCTTAATTAAATGAAACAACTACTTGATGAACTAAATGGAATAAAACCATAACCAAATTATTTAATATTCAATACTTGAAATATAACTTACATAATAATGATAATTATGAAACTCGCATATTAATAATTAAACATGTAACTTGCATGGAGATGATGAAGATGTCAATAAATGCAATTAATGTATAAGTAATTTGCATGATGCAAAAATAGTGTAACTTACATCCAAGATTAAGCAATGATTTATTCCTACCACGGGAATAATTAATTATAGAGTCATCGGTTCCAAAATAGCAATTAGTTTAGACATAGACAAATTTTGGATCAAATCATAATAATATAAATTAATTACTTATAATGAATCTAAAATGCCAATTAAGTAACCCAATAAATCTCAAATAGATTGAGAGATTCCAATTATATACTTTAATTTACAATTACGAATTTACTATACAATGATCCCAATTATTTATAAATTTTCTAAGCTTAGTTTACTAGCATAAAATTCATACTAAAGAAATTAATAACAAATCCTAAATTGCAAATTCTATGTATAAAAAGAAAAAAATCTAAATAAAAAACAATATAAATATATAAGAAAAACTTTTTTTTTAAAAAAGTTAATGGGGGGTGGGGGCCACGGGTCCCATCACCCCTACGGACCTGCAGGTGCAGGCCCACAGGGATGAGGGGACACCGTGGGCCCCTCCACTCCCCCTGCGGTCACTGCCGTAACAATGACCACAGGGGAAGTGGAGAGTACCACTTCCCCAACGGTTATATTAACACCGCCTCCTCTGCACCCTGCCTGATACTTATTTGAAATAAATTTTGAAAACCACTTTTTTTTTAAAAATCAGTTTGCAATATTTCATATATTTATTATTGTTTTGAATAAATTTAATTATATATATATATATATATATATATGGTTTTTTTTTTCATTCCAGTTTATTTAATAATATAAGGGAGAAATATATAAAAAGATATATGTATAAGGAAATTATTAATGTAAAAAAATGAGAATAAGAATTTAATCATAGGGATGAAATAACATAGAGAAATTAATTTGTTTCAGCGATGTACAAATAACTAAATTATCACAGAGATAGGTAGATGCTTAAATTTTGATTTCGTAGTGATCATGTCCATCAATTTTGCCCTTATGCTGAGATAAACAAAGCTTTCTTTGAGAGATTTTCAGGAACTAATATTCACAGAGAGAGATTTATACTTTATTTCCATAGAGAATAATGAATACATTGAAGTTTATACTTTATTTCCTAACGTTTGTTGTTCACAGAGAAGTAAGACTGCTCTTAGAGGAGAATGCATTAATTAAGGAATTAAGATTTATGATCAAATCTACATTTAGAGAGAGAAATGGGTTTTTACTCACAAGAAAATTATTTAAATAACTTCATATACAGAAGATCAGACTTGTATTCACATAGAGGTGAGATTTTCTCACAGGGAAGTAAGATTTAATTTAAGAAATAAGATTTACATTCAAATTCCCATTCCAAGAATGAGAGTAATGAATTTAAGAGAAGAATAATAAGGAACAAGATTCATACACAAGTGATTATCATTTAATCACACAAAGAAGAGTTTAATCTCAGAAAAAATAATTAAATAAGGGAAATATGATTTTTGCACAGATCTAGAATTTTTTTTTGGAAAAGCAAAAGCAAGATCTGATATTTTTTTTCTAAAGAAAATTAAATAAATAATAAAACTATCTTTTACATGCATTATATGAAAAGTACTTTTATCAATATTTATCCCTAAATATGAAAAAAAGAGATTTACAATCTAATTTTTTTTTTTTATAAAGGAAGATCTAGAAGCTATATTTTTTTGATAATACAAATTTCTCATATGTAAATGAGAGATGACAAAAGAAGAGAACCTAGCTTATTGAAGCTCGATGTTGAATCCTCTCCAATCTTCTAGCTATCCTTCTTAGATCCTTCCTTGCAACTTGAGAGAAATCTTCAAGAACAACTTAACAATCCTACAACGAAAATATGACTACCAAGGAAGATCCTACTGCTAACAATAAGGAAATTTGGGAAATTTTCTTCAAAACATAATCAACTCCCTCTTTTGAAAACTTGCATACAATATATAGGAAAAATCCCTTAATTCCACTATCTAGAGAAATTAATTAAGAATAAGATTCTTTTCCAATATTGGACCCATGCAAAATTGATTAATATCCTAGTGGGGGAGTTACATGCAAGGTATTGAAGATTCCTCTAGAAGCTTCTAATTTCTCCTACAACATGTGCCATAATTGGGTATGGGAAAATAAAAATAAAAATAAATAATGCCTTTTGAATTATATTCTCCAAGTATGTATGTGGGTCCATTATTTATTCTTTTATAATATTCATTCAATTATTTTCAATAGCTCAACCAAAAAGATAATAGAATTGTATCAAATCAAAAAGTGATTTAAAGGAGGGTTGTGACAAATGGTTCCTCCATATCCCTCAAGGCTCAATCAGAACATTTGTGGAGCTATTGGACAATTTTGTGGTTCAGTTCTCTTATGATATAGAACATGACATCACTATGCTTGATATTTGCAACAATAAACAAAAGGATGGATTAATATTTTTTACATATTTACAATGGTGGAGGTCTCTTGCTAATCATCTCCATGGCCACTACCCCAAAAAATAATTGGTGAACATCTTTGTTCAAAATATAAACCAAGAGATGGTCTTCCATCTCCAAATTCATTATTCATCCAACTTTTATGAGATTATTGAGAAGGATGTCACAATTGAGAGAGCTCTAGTTTCAAAAGGTTTAGTTAAAATTTACAAAGAAAACAATGACAAAACCACCAATGACAAATCTATATTCTGAATAAAAATAAAAATGTCACTAATGATGGTGTTATAGATACCAAACATATGCAAATGTCTACAAACACAAATTTTCTTCAACTACATCCAAGATCTAAGTGATAAGGGTAATATTGTGATAGATCCTACTCAAAATACATCACATAATACACAATTATTAGCTTAGTAGAGGAAACTAAAATATTAATTGAAGAATCTTTACTAGAGATATCCAATGTGAATTCTTTTTCCTCTATTGTAGCTAATTTAAATTCTTTTTCAATATTTCTTTGAAAATTTATTTCCTTGTCTTTATCTTCATTAGTATTAGATTGAAAAAAATTATTTTCAGAAAATTTATTTTCAACCAAGACATTTTTACCTTCTATTTGTTGGACGCAATTTTTTTTATCTTCCTCCTTGTTTGACTCCAAGGATAACTGAAACTCTACCTCCATCCATTCTTCTTGACTTTTTGTATTTGTAGCTATATCAAACTTAACCTTCATGAAGTAATCTTCACATGATTCTTCTAATTTTCCCTCTGAAAGGTACTCCTCAAGAATTGTGAAAACAACTCATTTAGGTAATTATTTATTGGAGAGCTCTACATAGTCATAAAAATTGAGGTCCACCTTTGAAATTATACATTCTCTACAATACTCATCAAACCATCTTGATATTTTAGAGAAAAAATATCAATTTCCAAACCCTTGAAAATAGATCTATAGAAACTTCCAATAATTCAACTCAAAACCTTACAGGCTAGAAAGATCTTAGCTCTGATACCACTGTAATGTCCCTTGGAGAAAAATGATTAGATCCAAGAACCCTTTTGAAACTCTTTTTTTAAAATTTGCAAACAATTAAAATTTTACAAATGTGGGATAGAAATGAATTCTAAGAAACACCATGAACTTTAGAAAACATTCATGGAACTGATATATAATTGTTATAATAGATGTACATTGTGAAAATACATCACTTTTCTATCATATAAAATTTTTGATAAGAACAAATTACATTTATTGCAACTTCTCACAAAATAGGAAGCGAAATGAAACTCAAACACACACTGAAATTTGCCCAACTCGCAAGGAAACTCTCCAAAATCCACATCAAGGTTTATTATGATAAAATAACACTGAATACAAATAAATATAAGTAAAAATACATAACAAAATCTTACATAAATCACAAATATAGCACTCAAATCCCAAATTTCTACTTCAAACCCTAACCTGCAAGCCAAAACTGTAAAACTATTGAAACCGTCAAGCATAATGATAATATTTGAGTGAGAATATTCTATGGTAATACTTGATTCCCATCTTAGACCACCTACTAATACTCTAACTCCCATCGTTAGATCACCTGGAAACCTTCAATCATCTCATTCTTTAGTCTCTTTCTCCACTGGTTTATCAGCCACTGAAGAAACAAGCATAAGCTTTGATGAAATATGCAACATGAATAATTCCAAATGGAGCCAATTCCATGCATATATGAAACCACTTTCAAAACTTAATTTTGGCACCCAAAACCACCTCTCAAAATGGACGAAACTTGCATGAGATAGAAATAATTATTTTTCTGAACTTACATAATAACCCATTACAAAGACATTAGTTGCCAAATTGACCAAAGATGCCAATGAAACTTTTTGAAAACATGCACTATTAACCAACTTTCCAAATCCAACAAGTTGTTTCTAAAGTCAAAGCCCAAGAAGTTACTAATTTAACATTGTCTCTTGTAAGAAATATGAATTTGTAGCAACAAACAAATATTAAATTAATAATATTTCTCAAACTATTATATGATCCTTATTTACTATTTTGGGATGCTTGGGCTTACTATTTTTGGAATTTTTTTTTGAAAAAGGGACATGAGAGTAAACCCCTACCACATGTCTCCCTTTCAGTCCAACTTGCTTCCAAGATGTTGCACTTGTCCACCATATTTTAATGTTTGTTTATTTTTGCATAGAATTTAAGTACAAAATGATAAATTTCTTTTGAATTTTTCAATAATAATTTTTATTTGATAAATCTCTTGAATTTAATTTAAAATTTTACAATTGATTCGACATGCAAATTTTTTTTATTATTACTATTGCCTCTGAAATTAACTAACAAATAAATTAGTAATTTCTTCATGTTCTAATACTTGATCATAAAAATCTTGTATAAAATTATGGTTATTCTTTAATAAATTTAAATAGTTTTATGACTTAGGCATAGATTTTTTTCCTTTGAGTTTCATTCTAATTCTATTGTGAAAACAGTTAAGAATGTAGTACTTATCTACTAGTGTAACATGATCTCTTCTTTTGTATCATCATTCTTGGTCTTGATACTTGTGAACCTCATTTGAAAATTCTGAGTTTGAAGCTCTCATTGTTTAATTATTGACTTATATGCTACTTTCTTTAACCATTTGAAAAAAATGTCTTGTATGTTGTTTTACACATAAGTTATTTAGCGCCTGCATCTTAAACCTCTGCATCTTGTCTTTAAATACAAATATGAGCATTTAAATTCTTGAAAGGGCAATGAATGGAGAAGGTTTGTACTTTATGCTTTCAAATTTGTTTCATTTTGTTTTAAAACTTTTTTATTTTTTCGTTTGTGAATTGGAGAAAATAAGAACAAAAATGGTATTAACTTTCCATCCACTTGTGGTAATCAATGAAGAACAATCATGATTTGATTAAGTTGTTGGAGAAATGGTTTCCTTTCGATTTCCCTATTTGAAGATCTAGAAACTTCCCTTGTGCCTCGATTTTATGTCTTCTTGTGTGGCCCCTGTCCTATTTTTGTTTGGAAACTTGTTTGGTGTGGCCCATTTCCTGCTTCTATTTGGCGACCTGGCCCATTATGGGTGGGGACGAGAATAGGCAAGAACCGCCCACTTTTGATAAATGGGAGAAAAATAGGGAGGTGTGGCAAGAAATTGTTGATGGAGGAAAGGTTCCCTTCTTGGAAAGACTCCATGACCCTTCTCCTCTGCTCATGGAAATGTTTGTCAACGGGTGGAAGAAAGGGGTTTTGAGGGCTTATGGTGCTGAATTTCAGCTAGATGAAACCCTGGTGGCTACGATTACATGTTTGGCTATGAATGGCAGAAGGTTTTAGAGAGACAAAAAAATAGGGGAGGAAGACATGGTGAATTTTTTTTATAAAGATAAGGAGCATTCAAGAGTTAATAAAATGGTTGATGGTGGCTACAACAGAAAGGATCTTATGGCTCCCTAGGCAGATATGGCCAAATTCATCATGTGGTACATTACGCTTGATGGTAGATATGCCAGTATCTTTTCTTATCAATTTACCATCTTAAATCACTTTAGGCATGGCAAGTTTATTTTGATTCCTTTCTATCTAGTTTTTCTTTGGAGAATAGTCTTGAAAAACATGCTGAGAATCTAAATAATTCGGTCCTCCATGAAGGGAATATTGTGCTCATTATGGAGTACGCCAAAGCCCTTGAAGTTGTGCCATCTCTCTGCGAGAAAGGCCAAATCTCTAATACTAATGTTCAAGATGTCTCTGATTCAGATATGGAGATGGAGAATAGTGGGAGCGCCAAACCTCTTCTTGACCCTGATTATAAGCCGGTTGAAGAGGGTGAGATGTTGGTCACTCTTGGAACCCGTAGCAACAAGAACCCCCCTAGATGGGCTGCAAGTAAATATAAATCAACGAACAAGATGATTTATAAAACTAAACCTTATTCCAAAAAGAAGAAGTTGGTTGCTAAAGACTATGCTCCCAAGACCTTGGACTAGGAAATCAAATTGGGCATTCCTCTTAATGTCCTGAAGGACAAGAAGGGGACTTTGCCTAAAGATGTGGATAGTGGTTTATAGAAGGAAATTTCTCCGATGTGTCTAGTGATGGAAGCAACTAGAAGCCAGGAGAACTACTGGAAGTGGGTTAGGAAGGAGATTGATATCCTCAAAGAGGGTATTAAGGAGATAATTGATATCTTCATTGATTCACCTGAGCCTAGCAAAATAGAGAAGATCATGATCATAACCCAAAAGCTTTCCCATGATGTTGAGGCTATGAAATGTAAACATGAGCAAATAATTTAGAAGGTTGAGCAGTCTATGGAGGAGATCAAGAATAACCTTAAAAATATGGTTGACATAAGAAAGAAGCCCATGAATAATAGTATGGAGGGGCTGGTAAAGATCAATGCCATGGTGGCAGAGTTCAGATCCAATCCTATTGACAGTGATTGTGATGACAATAACAGAAAGAAAGATCTGGGCGGTGAAGATTCTTCTGTTGGTGGCAATAAAACTACGGGCCCTAGTTCCAGGACTAGAAGGAGGAGCAACCATAAGGGTACCTCTAGGCATTATGGAGTAAATTACCATCCAGAAGAACAAGTAGCTAGTGCACTCAATTAATTGAGTGTTTGTTTTGTTTTGTTGCCTGTTGTTTCTTTTTTCTTTTGTGTTCGGTCTGGGGTGTTCCCCTGTCTTGTTGTTGGTTTCCGTTTGGTTGGTTGATGGCCAGGTTTTGTAAAACTCTTGGTTTCGGATGATGTAAAACCCATTTTTCTTTATCAAAAAGTTTGCAATGGTTGGAGCTATGGCTTGGGGAGTTTACTATTGCCTCCTTCCACACTTTAATAGTAAAAGCCTTATTAGCATGCACATTTTACTATTTTTTTAATGTTTTTCTTTTTCTTTTTATGGTTATTCTTATATTTCTAAATATTAACATGATTTTGTTCATGTAATTATAATAAATAAAATAATTTTTTAACTAAACATAATCTTAAAGAAAAGTATTATTATAGGTTTATTAATTTAATTAAAATAAATAGAATAATAGTGCTATGAGATTTCCACAATCCATACTATAATTCTCTTATTTCTCTTGGATTCGAATGTGTATGCAAATTTTTATCATTAATGTTTGGAATCAGACTCTGTGATTCATCATCAGGATGGAAAAGAATTCATCATCTCCATGATGAATCACAAAGTGTGATTTGAAACATTGATGATAAAAATTTGCATACACAATCAAATCCAGAAGAAATAAGAGAATTATAAATTGAATAGTTTTAAGTAAAATAAGTTTATTAATTTATAACCTTTTTCTAAATATTTTTAGGTAAAATAAATAAAATATTTTTATTGATATTTTTAATTGTAAAAAATAAAATAGTTTTACTAACTTAAAATCTTTAGTTCGTTATAATAGAATTTACTATAGAGAATTACTATAGAGATCATTGCCAATAGTAATATTTTTTACACAAATCTTGTTACTACATCAAATCCTTTCTCTCATATAGTATAAATTTTTCATTGTTTATGATTATGATAAGAAAATATTAGAATTTTAAAATATTTTTCATAGATTTCATAACAATGTGTTGTACTTGATTTTTGTCAAATTTATATAGTTGTTTTAATAAATTAAAACATATTGCTTATTAAAACAATAATTATTCAAAACAGTGAGAAACAATAAGAAAGGTGAAGTTGATACTTTGCAACTTGGTGAAGTATATTAATTATCATTCTCCATTGTTATTTTTAAAGCTTCAATTTTTCCAAATTTATTTATAAATTGTAATTCAAAAGTAATTCAAATCAAATTACAAAATTCTCAATACTTTCATTTCTTGCATAAATTGAAACAAACCTTTGCAACTCTTCATTTGTCTATATTTCATTGATCAACTAACATTTGGCAAGAACTTGCTGCCTTGTTTACATAAATATTTTTATGTTCTTTCTTTATCTAATTTTTGAATTTTACATTTGTAGTCACTAATCCTCTGGACTTGTTTAATATTAATATTTGGGTCCTATTTATGTCATTAGTAGTGTCATTGATGATTTTTTATTTTTTAATCTTTTTTCCAATCTCCTTTTTCCTCTTTCTTTCTTTTTGTATTTTTTGTTTTTCTCATTATTCTTCATTATTTGTGTTTTTTTTTCTTTTTTCTAATCTTGTTTATTTGATTGCTTTTTATTTTTATTTATATTAATTTTATATTTCTCTATTCATCTATTTCTCCAACTTCACTATTTATAAGGGTTTATCTACAATTCTAATTCATTCTTCCTTTTCTATGATGGATCACATTCAACTTTGATCTAAAATGTACAAAATTGAATCCAAAAAACTTTTTAGAATTTATCATAGACAATGGAAAACCCATAGCTTCTATTATTGATATTCAGTTACAAGGAAACTCTTGTGGGCTCTATTTAAACCATATCCAAATTATCTCAAACAAATTACAAGTAATTAACATTTTCAATAGAAATAAGATAAAAAACTGCAAAACTAATGATTACGAGAAAAAACGATTTAAAGAAACTCAACAAATATTGCAACTGGTTTTTTCTATATGTTTATAATTCAAACAGTTCACTAAGACTCGTTTCATATTGAATAACTAGAACTACTTTATGAATAAAGAACCCTCCATAAAAATTTAAAAATAAAACATATTACCGTACCAACAAAGAACCTGAGCAACACTAAAATAATAAATTTCATGGCACGGAAAACTAAAGATTTATAACACAAGGACACTCCCAGATACTGATGAACTGTGGAGAGTGGTAGAATAGAGGGAGGCTTCAAGAAAACCCACTGCACAGAGTAGCTCACATCATGGCATACATTTGGTTATCGCCAGCATTGTTCTGTTTGATTATAAAAATACAAAGTCAGTCAATGGATAGTTGGTCGTATGAACTCTCCCGATTTCTGTCTTAAAACTGTCTTAAAACTTATCATATATCGATGGTTTCATCAACATTTCCAGGTCACATTCAATGATCCATAAGTTGCTTTAATCTAAGATGCAAAGTTTCTCTGGCTGCAGGAATCAAAATATGGGTAGCCTACACAGTCAGGAAGAAACAGAGAGAAATTTAGATATAAGCCTTGAGTTATTAAAACTATGTAATGGAATGAAGAGTAAGTGAAACTACCTTCACAAGCAGAAAATGGAAGGCGCTTGCATTTGTGGCAGAAACGAACACATCCACGACTTGTATGCCGTTTGACTCCACCGTAAATATAATTGAAGGCAAGAGGCTCACCTTATTCGCACAGTTGATTGTAATGAAAATGTCTGTGCCGATGCAGTTCACTAGCAAGTTTTCCTCCTTAGAAATGCTGCTTAAGTATTGCAGTGAAGAAGATCTAAAACAAACAGAACTAGACGAGGAACGTTGAAGAATTTCTTGCACGGAGCTCAAAGATTCACATTTCACGGTATCAGTATTTGTATGGTTTTGCAGTTGGGTATCTGCAAATCTTCCTGAATAAATGGCCAGCTGTTGCTGGAGAGATTCGATGTAGCTTATGGTCTCTGCTAGAATGGACGCCTTCTCTTTCTGAAAAAAATTACCATTCATACTGTTAGACACTATCACTGGTGTTTTACCTTTGGAACCCTAAATTTCTTAGGTATATGAAAGAGCTGTTAAAATCTTAGTATCATCAAAGAAAACATGTGAACAGAACAATTGATAAGGAAAAAATAATGCTATATCAAGCATTTCAATCATACATTACCATAGACAAATGAATTATATAGGAATGGAAACAAAATGGAAAACAAAAATGTTAATTTCTCATATAAGAACCAGCTCACATCAACTTTGATGTGAAACAGGAAGATAGATGATACTAAAAAGGAGTGGGCAGATAGGATATTACATCCAAGGAGCAGTGGAGACACAAGTAGCATTACATCATGAAGTATCCAACCTAAAAAGATATTAAAATCAACTATACTAAGAAACTAAATGTAAACACCTTGAATAATCTGTTTGAAAAAAAAAATATAACAAAAGTTGCAAACTTCCTAATCTAATTTTTTTTAACAAACACAAATAGTGTCATTCATTATAATACAGCAAGCGTCATACCTTGGCGGTGGGATTTGGCAACAATGAATGCATTTGTTCCAATAAACGATTCATGTCGCTGCGCCGCTGCCTCTGGGAAAAACTGTGGCTCCTCCGACAAACAGACTGGAGCTCTCCTCCTCCTTCCTCATTGTTCCAGCAATCTAGTCTCCGTCTTCTTTTATTCTCGTTGCAGCGAGGATGAGCTCCGTCTTCCTTTTTGTTAGAATCAGATGTCACTCCTCCGGAGATTCGAACCAGAGATGTATCCATTGATACAAATGGGTTTCCGAACCCATGACGTTATATTTCTGAATTAGAGCACTGAGTTCATCAAGCGGCTGCGACAATGCAGCCATTTCACCGGAAAAACTGACAGAGCTTTCAGGGTTTTCTCCTACAGATGAGCACAAACCGAAAGATGAACGCCAACTGAATATAACGGGAAGATTCATTGTGGGCAATGAAAATAGTATTTTACAATCATGCTCTTTCTTAATTCATTCAACTGACTGCACTACAAAACCAGTAACAAAGCACCCAAACTGTGTTATACCAGGAAGCTGTAAATCCGTTGGGCAAACGAATTACTTCGGAAATGAGTAAGGCAAAGAATTTAGAGGGCCTTTTTGTCAGGAAGCAGCGCTTGGTAGAGCTGAACAGACAGCTGTATGGCAGCAGAGTTCCTCGAATGCGTTGGATTTTATGTGTCTTGACAGAGAAAATTGAGAGATAAAACAGGCACCTGCAATCTGGAACAGAATTTATGAGCGTTGGTTAATCTATTACAGCGACTGATTCATTAAAAGAATGATGATGTTGGAGCAAGCAAACAGAATACTCTGAGGTCTAATCGTATGGACAGCTATTGGCCTCTGAAAAGATTCTGAAGTCGGCTAGTAGATAATCATAAGTAATGTGTATTTTTATGTTGTCAGCAGAAGAAAATGTCTCGAGGGACTCTTGCACTTGCCAGTAAGTCTGTATATTATTTAATGTGGCCAAATCGGAATATTTTCATCTCCCACTATCACGTCTGTTACCGTTTGTCATAATTGAATATGTTGCAGAAACTATGACTAAAAACGCTTAAATTCACTGTTAGACAGTGTACGGAACGGTGTACATGCATTCCAAGATCTTCGGAATGAACCTTTACAGGTTCGGTTATTTGAGCTCCTATAGAGAATGCCAAAAGAGCACAGGCACACACGGGTGCAGGTGCACCTAAGGGTTGGAATGCCCTCAGCTAGTTTTGGCTTTTGAGACCTTCGTGGTCATGTACATACATAAGGACTGGCTCTAAGTCCATTTGTTTAGTTGTTTATGGCAGTTTTTGAAATTTTCCATATCGGCAAGTCCTACCCCAATCAGCAAGTCTTGCCCCGATGAGGTCGCCAAAGTATGGAGTGGTTCTATCGGGTATAGGCTAAGAGTGGTTCACACTTACCTCGATGACTCGATAAGTCGACTGGTGTTTGGAGAGTTGTTATCAAGTATCGGGCAGCGTAGTTTCCAGTTACCCCGATGACTCGATAAGAAGGCAAAGTCTTGGTTGTTCGTTGGTAAAGCCATCGGGTATCGGAAGGAGTTTTTTTTCATGTTACCCCAACGACCCGATGAGGAAGCATAGGCGTGGAGTGGAGCCATCGGATATTGGAAGGAGGAGTTTCACGTTACCTCGTTGACCCGATGAGTTAGCATTGGCTTGGAGCGCGTTCGTTGGATGGAATATCGGAGACCGGCAAGAGGGGTTTTCACCCTACACTGATAAATCAATGAGACCGACTCACTTGCTAAGTTGACATCGGCCATTGGAAGTCCAGTTGCGAAGTGTCCCCGATGACCCAATGGAAAGTGCAAAGCAGTGTATGTGTCGCAATCGGACATCGGTAGCCTCGTGTTGGTGGTATGTTGACGACCTGATAGAAAGCGTGAAGCAGTGTGGGAAGTCATCGGCCATCGGAAGCCCCGTGTTGATGTTACACCGATGACCCGATAAGAAGTGCGAAGCACGGAGAGTTGCCATCGGCCAGCGGAAGTCAAGTTTTGAAGTCTTCTCGATGACCCGATGGAAAATGTGAGGCGGTGTGTGTGTTGTCATCGGCCATTAGAAGCCAGGATTTATTGTTACCCCAAGGCCCAATGGAAAAGTGCAAACCTTGCAAGTCACCAATGGGCATCGGAAGCTAGGTTCTGAGGCTATGCCAATGACCTGTTATGAAACCGTTTTCTCTAGTTTGTAACCGTTTGTGTTTCACGACAGATGGATAAGCTTTAAAAGTCTAATTGTAAGGCAACGATTGGTTGGATACTATAGGAAACAAAAGAGAAATACATACAATTCTATTTTTTGGTTTTCTATCGCTGAGTGTTGTACTGTCTTGTTTCTGTTAAATTTTTCATTACAGTTCTGTAATTAAAGTTTCCTTTTTGTTGTTTGTTTCTTTGTTTTGAATTCACAGTGTAAATATGGCTCTGTCTTGAACCTCCACCGTGGGATCCACACGGCCATTGGAGTTCTTCAAGAAGAGCCGAAAATGTACAGTAAGAGTAGAGTAGCAGTAGGAGGAAACCAAGAAATGGCAATTGCCATTTCTGGATACTGAGCCTAGGCGAGCTTGGTGATAGTCCGACTAGGTATCAGTAATTTGAAGGAGATAACTTGCAAAGGAAGGAAATTGCTGAGAAGTGGAAGAAGATCAAGAAGGCTACAAGCTTGAAATCGAGAAATTGCATAACCAAAAGGAGAAAGTTTTCTAAACCAAACAAGATGGGTGGTTTTGCAAAGGGAGAAGGAATGTGTGTGTCCTACACCCCTGCAAGGATTTAGTGAGCAAGCTTACTTTGTGAGCTTGAGGAAGGTGAGATAAGAAAACAAGTGGTAGGGAAGCCCTTAGAAGTCTAGAGGAGTAGACTTGAAACCAGGAAGGGATAGAAGCAAACCATCAAAGAAGCCTAGTTGATGATTAATTAGGTAGCCTCCCTATCATATTGGTATCAGAACAAGTTTAGACTTGGGAAGAAAGTAGTGGATGTCAGACATTGAATCAGTAGGAGAAAATATTCTGAGAATGGTGACTAACGCAGAGTTAGCCAAGAAGGTGGAAGACCAAGATGAAGAAAATAGGCTCCTTAGAGAAAGATTACTACAACTGGAGAGCGAACTAGACGTAGTTGAAGAGTAAAGTTAGAAAGTGACAATCAAGGTCAATGAGGGGAAAGGCAAAGAAGTTTTAGAAGAGGATAGGACTCCTTAACCATACCCTATTCTTCTTGAAGAACCTTTCCTTAAATAAATTAAAGCCTTAGGAGGAAAATCTTTAGAAGGAGTGCCACTTTTTTTTGGAAAAAAGGAGCCAGAAGTAGTCATGGAATGGATAGAGGGATTGGAGAATCACTTTGAGTGTGATGGAATCAGTGAGGAACAAAAGGTGAAGGTGGCCAAATCTAGATTGAGAGGGGCAACATTGACTTGGTGGAAGTTTATCCAAGAAGAGAGGCAAAAGAGGGCAAGAACCCCATAGCCACTTGGAAGGGAATGTTAGCCAAGGTGAAAGAGACCTACATCCTTGAAGATTATGAAATCCAGTTGCACAAGAGGAGACAAAACTTGAGGCAAAGAGACTTGGATGTGAGCAGCTACACTAAGGAATTTCAGAAGTTATGTCTAAGATCCAAGGTGGTAGAGATTGAGAGCATCAAGGTAGCCAGATACTTAAATGGCTTGAGATGGAATATTCACAAGAGTTGAGTTTGTTAAGTCCTAACATCGTACATAAGTGCTATCAATTGGCACTAAAGGTGGAGGAAAAGAGTAAAAAGAAGCAAGAACAAAGCAACAGAGGAAGAGGCACAGGAAAAGATAGTAGAGCAAAAGAGGTAGTTTTGGTGGAAGAGGAGCAGATCAAAGGTCCCAAGGAGAGTCCAAACTTATAGAGAAAAGTGAGGATTCACATAACAAGAGTAGCTATAAAGGAAGGGGATCATCTTGCAACCTAGGAAGAGGTAGATCTAGTGGAATGGGAAAAGGGTACTACTTCTCCACCATGAAGTGTTACAATTGCCAAAAGTTGGGTCACCCTACCTATAGATGTCCAGAGAAATCTTCTTCATCACAAGGAAGTGAAAGAAGAGTGACATATGCGCAAGAAGATGCAGAAAGCAGCAAGACACAAGGTGTGAGCTTAGCTCCTAAAGATGGAGAAAATTTAATGATGAGAAGAGTCCTAATTAAGAAACCGATCAAAGAAGAACCAACTCAAAGAAGAGCTTTGTTTAGAATCAAATGCAAGGTCCTTGGTAAGGTTTGTAGAGTGGTGATAGACTTAGGATCTACTGACAACATTATGTTAGAGGAAGCAGTAAGTAAACTGAAGTTGAAAAGAATTCCACATAGTAATCCATATAGGGTCACTTGGCTCAACAAGGACCAGCATGTGGTAGTAAGTGAACAAACATGGGTTGAGTTCAACATAGGTAGTTATAAGGATAAAGTCTTGTGTGACATCCTGACTATGGATGCTTGCCATCTACTTCTTGGTAGTCCGTGGCAGTTTGACAAAAAGGTCATTTACAATGGAGAAAAGAACTCTTATTCTTTTCAAAAGGATGGAGTTACATACCATATTTAGTCCTTAAGTGAAGAAGGAGAGAGCAGCAAAACTAAAGGCCCAAATACGTTACTGGTAGGTGAAAAAGAGTTCATTAACACTCTCAAGGAAGGAGAAGGAGTGGGGTTTGCTCTCATAGTGAAACCAAAGGAAGAAAAGCAAGAAAAGAAGGTTCAAATACCTCATGAAGTGCAACAGAAACTAGACAACTTCAAAGCGGTCATAAGTGATGGAGCACCAGCAACCCTACCCCCTATTAGAGCCATAAGCCATCAGATTGATTTCATTCCAGGAGCATCATTACCCAACAAAGCAACCTATAAGATGACCCCTGAACAGAACAAGGAAGTGGCTAGACAAGTCCAAGAATTGTTGGACCAAGGGTTGATAAAGAAGAGCATAAGTCCTTGTGTCGTGCCTACAATATTAGCACCCAAGAAAGGGAACATGGAGGCTATGCATAGATTCAAGAGCCATAAATAGAAACACTATTAGGTACAGATTTCCTATCCCAAGAATTGAAGACTTGATGGATTGCTTGGGAGGTGCAAAGTACTTCACTAAGATTGATCTCAAGAGCGTATACCATCAGATCAGGATAAAGGAAGGTGATGAATGGAAAACAACCTTCAAAACCAATGAAGGACTTTATGAGTGGCTTGTTATGCCATTTGGTGTTAGTAATGCTCCTAGTCTATTCATGAGTCTCATGAATGAAGTTCTTAAAGATTTTATTGGTAAATTTGTTGTTGTATACTTAGATGATATCTTGATTTTCAGTAGAACTAAAGAGGAACATCTAGAGTATCTTAGTATTGTATTGCAAAAATTGTATGATGAACAACTAACAATAAACTTGGGTAAGTGTGAGTTTATGAAGCAAGAACTTGTCTATCTTAGATTTGTAGTTTCAAGAGGAAATTTGAAGATGGACACATCAAAGGTGGAAGCCATCTCAAATTGGCCAACACCAAAGACAACAAGTGCAGTAAGAAGTTTTCACGGTTTGGCTCAGTTCTACTGGAAGTTTATGAGAGGGTTCAGTGAGATTTGTGCACCCATGCTAGATACCATCAAAGGAGGAGTTACAACTAAGTTTCAGTGGACCAATGTAGCTAACAAAGGGTTTGAACTTTTGAAACAAAAGGTAGCTACACAACCAATACTCATTCTTCCTAGTTTTGATAAGTTTTTCTCGATTGAATGTGATGTAAGTAATATAGCAGTTGGTGCTATTTTGAGTGCTGATTCAGAGTATTGGAGTTGATTACTTCAAAAATTTGTACCCCAATGATGAAGATTTTGCAGCCATTTACAAGGTTTGTCAAGAATTTTAGAATCACTTTCATAGTGAATATGTTGACTTTACTTTGCAGAATGGTTTGTTATTTAAAGGTCGACAGTTGTGTATTCCCAAAGGATTGATGAGGGAAAATCTGATCCAAGAAAAGAACAATGGATGTTTGAGTGGACATTTTGTCCTTAATAAGACATTGGAACTTGTTTAAAGGTTCTACTATTGGCCTAGAATGCAGAGGGATATCAGAAGGTATGTTGAGCAGTGTATGGTTTGTCAGAAAGCTAAAGGTACAACTACTAATGCTGGTCTTTATCAGCCATTAGCTATTCCTACAAGGCCATGAGAATGTGTAAGTATGGATTTTGTTGTTGGATTACCCAAAACAAAGCTTGGATGTGATTGCATTTTTATTGTTGTTGACAGATTCAGTAAGATGGCACATTTTGTTCCTTGTAAAACTATTCATGATGCTAGTCACATTGCACACTTGTTTTTCAAAGAGTTTATAAGAATCCATGGTTTGCCAGTTAGTATTGTTTTAGATAGAGAAGTCAAATTCCTTGGACATTTTTGGAAAACTCATTGGAAAAGACTGGGAAATAACTTGTCTTTTGGTTTAGCCTATCATCTCGAGACAGATGGTCAAACAGAGGTGGTCAATATATAGGACACTTAGAAACCTTTTAGGGTGCTTGACAAAAGAATATGGACAGAGTTGGGATCAGGTTCTTCACCAGGCGAAGTTTGCCTACAATGACAGTGTCAACAGGTCTATTGGGAAGAGTCCTTTTGAGCTAGTGTATGGTATGCACCCACAAGGTGTTATGGAATTATGAGATCTTGGTAATCTATCACACAAAAGTGGTCAAGTTGATGATGTCGCTCAATCTATGAAGGAGGTTCATGAGAAAGTCAGGTGAGTTTTCCAAGATTCTTCACAAAAAGTTAAAGCCAGAGATGATGCCACACAGAGAGATGTGCAATTTTTAGTTGGAGATTTGGTGATGGTACATTTGAATAAGGCTCAACTTTAGAAGGGGATCCCCAACAAGCAACAAATGCGAAGAATTGGACCATGTAAAGTTTTAGCCAAGTATGGCTCTAATGTCTATAAAATTGATTTGCCTTCAGACATTTCTTTGTCTCCGATTTTAAATGTTGCAGATTTGGTTTCCTACAAGGGGCAATTTCCCAAGGAGGATGTGCAAGTTTCAAATGTTCAATAGTCACTTGCCGACTTGCCATTACTTTCTTCTTCCATGCCTCAAGTAGAGAAAGTGTTGGATTCCCGCATTCTCAAGAAGACTAGACAACAGGTTTACATGGAACATTTGGTCACGTGGATGCATAAACCTAACTCTAAAGTGACCTGGGTCCCTGAATCAGACTTTGTTAAGTCAGGCATTGATCTTTCCTTGCTGTCGAGTGCAGTCACTTGACTTCTTTGTTTTGGGGGGAGTATGATGTAGGAGCACCTAAGGGTTGGAATGCCCTTAACCAGTTTTCACTTTTGAGACCTTCCAGTGGTCATGTACATACATAAGGACTGGCTCTAAGTCCATTTGTTTGGTTGTTTATGGCAGTTTTTTAAATTTCCCTTATTGACAAGACCTACCCCAATCGGAAAGTCTTACACAAATGAGGTCACCAGAGTATGCAGTGGTTGTATCGAGTATCAGCTAAGAGTGGTTCACACTTACCCTGATGACCCGATTAGAAGGAAAAGTCTTGGTTGTTCGTTGGTAAAGCCATCGAGTATCAGAAGGAGTTTTTTTCATGTTACCCCAATGACCTGATGAGAAAGAATAGGCATGGAGTGGAGCCATTAGATATCAGAAGGAGCAATTTCATGTTACCCTATTGACCTAATGAGTTAGCATTGGCTTGGAGCCCGTTCACTGGATGGAGTATCAGAGATCAGCAAGAGGGGTTTTCACCCTACACCAATAAACCGATGAGACCAACTCGCTTGCTAAGTTGCCATCGGCCATCGGAAGTCCGGTTGCGAAGTGTCCCCGATGACCCGATGGAAAGTGCAAAGCAGTGTATGTGTCGCCATTGGACATCGATAACCTCGTGTTGGTGGTACACCAACAACTCGATAGAAAGCGTGAAGTAGTGTGGGAAGTCATCGACCATTGGAAGCCCCATGTTGATGTTACATTGATGACCCGATAAGAAGTGTGAAGCACGGAAAGTTGCCATCAGCCATCGGGTGTCATGTTTTGAAGTCTTCCCGATGACCTGATGGAAATTGCTAGGTGGTGTGTGTGTTGTCATCGGCCATTAGAAGCCAGGATTTGTTGTTACCCTAAGTCCCGATGGAAAAGTGTGAACTTTGCAAGTCACCAACGAGCATTGGAAGCCAAGTTTTGAGGCTATGTCGATGACCTGTTATGAAACCGTTTTCTCTAGTTTGTAACCGTTTGTGTTTCACGATGGATGGATGAGCTATAAAAGTCTAATTGTAAGGCATTGGATTCGTTGGATACTATAGGAAACACAAGATAAATACATACATTTATGTTTTTTGGTTTTCTATCACTAAGTGTTGTACTCTCTTGTTTATGTTAAGTTTTTCATTACAGTTCTATAATTATAGTTTCCATTTTGTTGTTTGTTTCTTTGTTTTGAATTCATAGTGTAAATATGGATATGTCTTGAACCTCCACCGTGGGATCCACACGGCCATTGGAGTTCTTTAGGAAGAACTGAAAATGTACAGTAAGAGTAGAGTAGCAGTAGGAGGAAACCAGGAAATGGCAATCGCCATTTCTGCATACTGAGCCTAGGCAAGCTTGGTGATAGTCTGGCTATGTATCAGTAATTTGAAGGAGATAAATTGCAAGGGAAAGAAACTGCTAAGAACTGGAAGAAGATCCAAAAGGCTACAAGCCTGAAATTGAGACATTGTGTAACCAAAAGGAGAAAGTTTGCTAAACCAAACAAGATGGGTGGTTTTGCAAAGGGAGAAGGAATGTGTGTGTCCTGCACCCCTGCAAGGATTTAATGAGCAAGCTTACTTTGTGAGCTTGAGGAAGGTGAGATAAGAAAACAAGTGGTAGGGAAGCCCTTAGAAGTCTAGAGGAGTAGACTTGAAACCCAGGAAAGGACAGAAGCAAACCATCAAAGAAGCCTAGTTGATAGTTAATTAGGTAGCCTCCCTATTACACACCCCCAGCCTTAAAGCATTATGTTGGCAAACAAATTATTATGGTGAGATTATATGGTTAAAAAATAGTTTATATGGTGAAATTAGAAGTTGACATATTCATTGTTTGTGTATGTTGTGTTTTTAATGAGTAAAGAAAGGATTAAAAGGGTCCCTATCCTTTACAAAAGAAATAAAATAGGAGTGTTCATAGGGCACTCACAACACACAAGTCCAAAGGACCGTAAACAACATCAGTCAAATGGCTATAGAAAGAACAAGAGGCTAAAAGTAAACAACATCCCCAAGGCCAACAAGGCCAAAACCCACACCGAATCTAAGGGCTCCTTGCAAGGAACAATAATAAGACAACCCACAAGGTGGAGCAACCTCACAAGGGGGAAGAGAGGGTCCCTAAGTCAAGAAGAATATCACAACAGCCACACACTAGCAGTAAGTCAAACCCTCAATAGCATAACCCCTCTTCACCTCCATAGAAAAGGAGCCCACCTCAATAGGAGCGGAAAATGATAAGACTAACAAACAAGTGCGCCAACTGTGAGTCCAATTATTAACCAAACAACCACAGAGGAGAGAAGACCACCATGAAAAATATTCAACCTCTTTCCCATAGCTAATCTCTACCTCAATAAGAGACTCATCCACCTCCATAGAATCCATGATAGAAGAAGGGAATGAATGAAGCTAAGCTGTCCTCATGGTGAATAGATCACACCCCACCTTAATAGGGGTAAAATCAAACTCCAGAGTAACCTCAAAAGTGAGCACGACCTCGAAATTGATACCAATCCATAACAAAAAACTAACATCAACAAGGGCGAGCCCTTGAAAAATAGCAAGTAACCCTTGGCCATTGCTGATACCAAGACTACTATCTAAGAAAACCAAAATGGATAGTCGCAACAAGAAGGCAAAATACAACCCAATTGTGTTCATAGTAACCACCATAGTCCAAATCAAAAATAGAAAAACTCCTACCACCTGAATCCAGAGTAGGCACCATCCGAATCGCAATGAGGAGAACAAATGGGGAACATGGCCCCATTATAGACAAACACTAAGGCCACATGTAGGGCCCAACGAGATTTGCGCAAGATAAACCACCACTGTAGCTCATCATACCACTAAAGGCATTCAATGCCCTAAACACCAACGAAGATCCAAAGAAACCATCGTAGTACCAACAAATACCATAGGAACACATCCAAAATAAAGGGATTAGGTGGTATGAACCAAAGTAAAGCCAACACTCTACAGATCGATGGGCAATTCCAACAATAAATCTCGGTCACTACACACTCAACTAGAAACTTTTTCCTGAGGATAGCTGAAGAGCCAACACCTTATACTATAAAAAATGCATCACTAGTGCCAAACTCAACACAAAGCACAACCTCCAAAGGGATTCCTGGCAAGGCTGAAAAAACAAACAGATCCAAAACCCATGTTGATTAAAGGAGAGTCATAGAGGAGAACACCTGTGAAAGGACCAAACTAGGAAGCAGAGGGCCTGAGCTAGTAGCACCCAGGCATCATGCGTTCTATGAACACAAGACCCAACCAGCAACCAGAAACACCATATCAGACCACCCAAAATAGGGCACCAAGTAAAGAAAGGTAGCCGAAACAACAACCAACTCACCAAACAATAAACCCCAAGCAGGACCAGCATGACATCCATGAGAACCAATCCAAATGGCTCACAAAAGGAAAGGAGAGCCATCTCCCATAGTAGGTAGGAGATCCTAACACCATCAACATCAGCATCAAAAACATTCTCAGCAACACTATCTCCAACACAATCCCTACAACCATGACCATCAAAGAGGAAGGTTGTCCAAACAAGCAGTGCATGAGGACCAGCACTAAAGCACCATCCATGTGATTCTCATCAACACCACAATTGCTATTAGTTTGAAATCCTAACTTTCCTGCACCTCCACTTTGCTACAAATTGTCTAGAATAGGGAGCCAAGAAGGGAAAGGTAGTGGCCTTCACGCAAAACTCATGCATGAAACCAAATAGGAAAGATTTAAACTGGCATGCCAGGAAGAAACCATCACAACCAAGGCAACTGTAACCACACCCAAGCCCCAAATGCAGCCAAGGCTAGGCTATCTGTAAGAAAATGCATAGGTGGAAGACACAGACACTGAAAGGGGTAAGGAAACAAAGGTGTTGACATGACCCACGAAATAGGTAGACTAATACCCAACATGGGCAAACAAACAAACAACCCACTCAAAGGAAGAGGGCTTGGTCCAAACACCAAAGGTGGGGAATTTCTTGCTCTTGTTCCAACTCAGAGTAGGTGAGTCTCCAACATCATCTGACGTGGCATCACACAAAACTTTGAGGAGAAAAAGGGCCTATGACAAGGGAAAACAATACGTAGATCCACTCTTACCATCTTCGCCATGGTGCAAACCTGATTAAGCAGCCATCAAAAGGCTGCATGAAAGGGACTAGGTGAACAAGACACAGGGTAGAAAATACCCAACACCAGAGCTAAAAGATCTCCATCATCCTCTGCATCTGCTTCACCACCATCTCCTTCAAATTGAAATCCTGAAATTCCCACTCCTCCACTTCACTCAGCCATACCTACATTATCATTTAGATATTATAGATTATTTTTATGTAATATTTTATTTATCATGTCTTATTTTATTAATGATATGATGTTTGTTTATTTTTATTCTAATTATTCTTGTCTACTATACATTAATTTGCATACATTTTTTTCTTATTTAGAGGTTAGAGATCATCTTTATATGATTTTCATTATAGTTAAGATTGACTAAGGTCAACCTTACAAAGCACATAAATGATAATCAAGATCAAGTCATTAAATTGAAATTCCAACTTCCTCACACCCTTTTACTAGCCATTATGAGCCAATTTCAATCCAATATATATATGTTTGCAACATGGTGTATGTAATTGTTTCTAAAGAAATTGATTGTGCACTTAAACACATGGATGAAGGAATAAGGAATGATCATGATGAAAGAAAGGAATAATTTGAGGACACTTCAATGGCACATCAATTAGCATAAGAGCTTAGAAATAACTTAATTTATTTTATTCAAGCCACTACATAGACTGGGATGAAGATCAACGAGTGGGAAAAGAGAAATAGGGTTTTTGGAGGCATAGTTGTTGCAGAGGTAGCAAGTGAAGCATATTCAAATGTAGATGGCGTTGACGATGAGGTAGATGGAGATGTGAAGAGAGGTGAAGTATCCAATTTTATTTTTTGTGGACTTTTGTCTCTTTTCATTTGGGTGGTTAGTGCTACTCTGATTCCTAGCTTTGTTGTGAATGGGGCGACCTTGGGTGGTGTGTCTTTTCTATTTTCAAACACTTTCTTGACTTCTACCTTTCCTATTGCCTTTGTTGTGCCTCTTGTTTCTTGGTTTTTGGTGATTTCTCATGGTTTCAAGGAAGAGGAGGCAAATCTTTTGGGTGGTCCAAGAGGTGGTTATTTCTCTATCTCTTCAAAGGAGGATGGTTTCTATTTTTTGGATGTCAGAAGTGTTGTGGTTGTGGGATTTCATTGCAATATTTGTTGCTGCTCTATTTTTGGGTTTTGTGGGTTTTTCTCTCCAGATGGTGGTTTCTGTTTTTTCTCTCTAGATGTTGTTTTCTTCTTTTGAGGCTTGTCTAATCACTCTGAAGTTGTTCAATATCTTTTGTTTAAGGCTACCTATGTTTGTTTGATATCTCATTTTTGTGGTTTTGAAGCTCCATTTCCATTTTGTAGGTTGTTGTTGGGGACCTTTGTTTTTTATGGGATGCTCTCTCTTTTGGGTTTCGTCATTGGTGCCACCATTGTTTCTCTACTCAACTCTTTTGGTGGTTGTTTTTCTTTATGGGGTATGTGTTCCTGCAATGCTCTTCTACTCATACCCTATTTTTCTGCTAATGATGGGGATTTTGTTGTTTCCTTCATGCTTGAGCGATTGACCTCCATGCCTTATGGAGCCATTTTGGTTGTTGCCTCTTGTTTTAATTAAAAGGGGTTCTCCTTATTTTTAAGGTGATGTTTGTACTTGTTTGATTTGATGGAGCTCTATGGTTTCTTGGTCTCAGATATCTTTTGTGGGATCATGATACTTTTTCTCTAGTCCTCCTCTATGATACTCCTATTAAGGTGGAGTTTTCTCCTTTTGAGGTGGACAACCTTTATGTGGGGGTGGCTAAGGACCAGTTTTCTTCCATTCCTTCTTCCTTGCTTGTTGATCCTATTGAAGTGGAGGGGTCTCCTATTGAGGTGGAGTTCGGTTTGGTGGGTGAAGCTAGAAGTTTCTTGAAGGAGGCTTTTGCTCCTCCTTTTCTAGTGGTTGGTTGCATTGGCTCTATTGAATTCTTTTTTTTTTCTCTATACTTCTTCTCCTATGAAGGTTGATAATTTGGTGGAGTTTGAGTTTTTGGCATTTGATGGGCTTATGTTTTAGCACCAGGTGAAGGTTTTGAGAGCCCTTTTAAAACCTGGTTTTCTAGTTTGTTTTATATGATTCATCTATATGCCACTAAAGGTGGAGGTTATGGGAGCCTTGTCAAAACCCATGTTTAAGGTTAAGGGAGCCTATATGCTCATGTTTGTTAAAGTAGTCTCTTTTTTTTGATGGCTTAGGCCTTATGGGTGTTTCAACTAGATCTTTCACACCTTTATATTGTTGTTTGGTTGTTGGTTGGATGATGTTATTCTTTTTTTTATCTTTTTACAGTGCTCTTCTTTTAGGTTCTAGATACCCTTTACAGTGGTCTTCTTTTAGTCTTTCTTCTATCTTTTTAGAGCACTCTACTAAGTGTAGAGGGTTCTGGGTCCCTTCCAAACCTTCTATAAGGGGCTTCGCGTACCCTCAAAACTTATTTGACCCTTAACTAAAAACAACTTAATTTAATTTTTTAATATTGAGAATATGAAACTCAACATCATATAGGGGATTACAACATGGTTTAGCCATTAGATTAAGAACCCCTTTAGCTTCACCATAAGACTGAGATTAGAAACAAACTATTATAGAGATATGTATGTCACAACACAAGATCTAAATCCATACCTCATTAGAAATATTTAAAAATAAATCTAAGATTTGTAAAAAAACATCCACAGATAGGGGATTCTCTTCACTCGATAACTCAAACTTCAAGTCCACAAAGACTCATATTAGGTGGACAATGTTTATATCAAAAGACCTACAGTTAGTATGAATTTTCATTTCATTTTGTTGTAAACTATTTCAGAAGTAAGAAAAAAGATATTGGATTATTTTTATCAATCAAAATGGAAACCAAAATAAGACAAAAGTTACATCTACCATTGAGACACTATTTTGAAGAAATCTTCTTAGCAATGTTTTACTTCTCGACAATGATCCCATGACATTATTTTGAAATAATCACAATGAAATTAATATTTTGAAGAACTCTAAGCATGGATCTACCTAACCATTTTGAGAGTTGAAGTAGAGAAAAGTAGTTAAGTGTTTCAACTTTATATCAAATTATTTACATTCTCACTAAAGCTTAATTGTGGAGAAAATTGAGTATTTCATAAAAATGCTTGTGAAAGACAATGTATTAACATCATATAGGGTGTTACAAATAATGTTTAATCTTGAACTCTTGAAATGTTATTTTTAAAATCTTGAGTTGATGTAAGGTATTATTTAAATATGAATGTGCATAATGAGAGCTGACAATTACAACCATTTTCCATTCTTGTAATGATTCATCTCCCACAAGATAAATTAATTTTATATTATTTCCTTCTCTTGTAAGGAGACATTCCATATGACATATATTCTCCTCACATATTTAGGTAGATAAGTGTGTGTTTTAATGATGTTGATTTCATGTGGTGTAGAATATATTATGTTTAATCTAGAATATGTGTTAGTGCATGCCTTTCTCTTTTTATTCACGCAAATATATATATTTCACATGGTTGATTAGAATTTATATGATCACTCTAAGCCTAGTGTTCACCATTATAATGAGCATGCTTCTCATCAATCTCAGCAATTAGATGCCAATAAATCTAGCACTAATGTTAGGGCTTGGCTTTACACTAATACTATTGATAGGTTGCAATGTGTTATACATTAGTTTGACCAGACAATAAATAACACCTTTAACATACCACACGATGATAGAACACTCACTATTAGGACTAAGCTTCTACACATGGTTGACCTTGTTCATATAAATGTTCCCTATGATGACATGATTATTGATTATTTTTATGCTTCTCTTTCCCATAGTGTTACTAGTGGCACAAAATGAAATGAAACCAATCAGAAAGCTTCTATAGATAATGTTCATAGAATGTTCCCCCATTATTAGAGGAAAAAGAGAGTCAAAGGTTTTGTCATCAGTAGGTGTGATTATGTACTTGTGGCACCATTTATTTATACTAGATGGTTGGAATCTAATCCTAGATAGCTCGAAAATGATAAGTTGCCACTTTACTTTTGCAAACAATTTTATGTTGAGTTCCATTTACATTTATATGTGGATTATATATCTTTTCTCACATATGCTGGGCAATTTTTTTGACAAACCTAAGTTTAGACAAGGTGATTTTCCACCACCCATTAATAAGAAGACATTAGTTGATCCAAACCTTGTGGTTCTTCAAAAATGTTTGGAACTATCACATGCAACGAACAATGAAACTAATGATTCTAGATGAGACATTATTTATAGTATTGTGACTATTGTGACTTAGGTTGATTTGATATCATCTTTGCGTTGGTAGATATTTGTTACATATACAAATTAGCCTTCCTTCTGTTGAGGCTACATCTAGTAGCTATGAGGCTTACATCCATGTTGACTCACTTCTCCTATTGATATTATACAAGTGATTGATGTTGATCATTTACATTTCATGAGTGCATGCCTCTTGAGTGATGTACTAGATGCTTTTGAGTTTATTTATAGTGAGTATAGGATCCCAATTCACAATGTTTAGGCACATGTGAGATAATGTCTTGGTAGATTGTCTATGATTCATGATTGTGGAGCTTCTTATAGTGTAGATGGATGGGAGGATATTCTAGTATATCCTACAACCCCTCATTAATAGACATTGGTTAATCATACATCTAGATATACACCACTTGATCCTATACCTCCTTAGCCTACACCAATTGATCCTACACTTGAGCCCCCTCATCATACCGCACTACATGTACCAACAACTCCCTCTAGCATACGCTTCCTAATTAGGCTACTGCAACTAGTACTATTATTCAAGGCTTGTATAGTAGACTTTGTAAGAACTGTAATGGTAAAACAATTTAGGGTTTCCACCCCAAGAAGGACATGAAAACACTAATTTTTGCTTAGTGACTATTACATTCAAAAGAATGGTGAATCAAATAGATTCAATAACAAAGAAACAAAGATAAGGATTGAATACTAATTGGACTCAACGTGTGTGAATTTATTTACCCTCTTTTGTGAGTTGAGTTGTTGAAATTAGGGTAAAGTGTTGAAAATGAAGGTAAAAATAAAAAAATAGTGAGCAACAGATGCGGGACTAAGAGACACACCTAAATCTGAGAAATATAAGAGGATTTGGATCTAATCCCTGAAAGAGCTCCAAAAATTTTGGGACCATGGTGATGGTCACCCTAGTCCTCCTACCTTTTCACGCACCAAAGGGGGTAGATTCATCTTTGCAAATAATTTTGGTTCTAAAGATCGTATCTGCGTACATGTTTCCTGCACACAGAAAGAAAGGGAAGTAGGTTGGGAATAGGTGGTTTCCTAAGTCAAACCTCAGTTTAGGAATTAACCTTGATTGAAATATCGCAAATATTGAAATAAATAATGGAAGGATATACCTCATATTTGTAATAATTGATAATGATTATTTGTTTCTTCAATGTAATCACATATGTTGTATAAAATGGCATAAACATGAAAAACCCCTAATCACACCTACATACTTATGATTGTATCTTCTTGTTATCTAAATGAGAGGAGAAATCCTCCTTATATACTTTCTCATCGAAAAACATGTTAATTTTATGACATAGGCCAACATGGAAAGGGGTTTCCTAGTAAAATTTGATAATGAAAGAGGGGTTCAAAATGGGGCCCAATTAAGGAGGACCAAGGCATGGCACCCTAGTCCTAATGAGGACCAAGATGTCACTCCCTAGTCCTAATGAGGACCAAGGCACCATGCCCTGGTCCTACCCAAATTTAGGGCCAAGACAAGGTGTCCATGCAAGGTATAAAGTGAAAATAAAGTCATATTTGCATGATGTGAGCATAATCAAGCCTTAATTAAGCATTGGGAGATAAACACTAAGGTGAGGGACCAAAATATGGACTAAATTATAAGGGAGTACAATTTAGGCTACTACAAGAGAATATATATTACATAGCTAGACTTGGGTGTTGATATGTCCATTCATTATCTTGAGTTGAGTATGATCAAGAGACATTCAAGGCTATAAATCGGGTATAAATTTCTAGATATTTAAAATTTAATTTTAAATTGTAGATCACATGTTCAACTTTCAACAATATATTGACTTAAAAAAATTTCACATGATTCCAATTATAAATATAGATCGGGGTTCCATTTTGGTAAGCTTTAGAGATTTTCAATTTGATACTGATCGTATTCATCATCATGGTCATGCTTTTTAAGAAAAGTAGACTTCTAGAGCTCATTTCAATGAAAACATGCTAAATTTTTTTACATGTGTACATGTACAAGTTTAAAACGATTTTTTTTATGTGTGTATAAATAGGTTCTGAGATCGGGTCTTGCTTCACGTCAAATTCATACAAAACATGTACATCATGCATATTATGAAAACTAGGTAATTTCTAGACTATAAAATTCAAATTAATTGTTTGAGCACTACACATCATATTTTGTACATTATATACATATATAAATGATGTATATATATACATACACACAAGTACATATATCAAAGATAAATTTTTACCATGTTTTTAGATACATATGTATGTACTTTCTTGTGTAGAGAAAAAAAATTGAGACGTGGATTAGGATAGGGTCAACTCGTACATACTGTATACACCAAAAAATGTCTCTTGATTAACATACTAATGATTCATCTTTATTAATTAATTAATTCTTCAATTATTTAATTAATCTAACTTTATTCTTCTAAATTAATTTAATCATCACATCTCATCATTTCTAATTATTCAATTTCTTCTAATTTCTCTCCAATCATTTAATCATTTAACTTTTTCTTTTTAAATTAATTAAATATTTAATTATTTAATTAATTAAAATTTAATTTAGTTAAATAATCTTTATTATTTAATTAAATTCAATTTCGATTCTTTCCTATAATTAAATAATTTCTTCAAATTATTTAATTAGCTAACTATGTCTTCTAAATTTGATGAATTCCTCAAATTTATTTATTCCAATTCATCTCTCAGTTCTAGATTCTAATTCTCAAATCCTAATTTTCTTCATGCGCATGATATTGAATATTTTCCAAAATCAATTTTGAAATCAATTTTAAATCCAAATTTAGATTAAAAGCATCTCATGCCTTATTGCGCATGCTAATTCCTAACTACCACTTACCCCTGAGTTCCACTTTTTTTGGATAATTACTTCATTTAATCAGTTCAATTAATTTCTCCAATCACCTTTCTAACTATCAATTTTATTTTTTGCTCACTCCAGTTCCACCTCTCAATCAATTCTCTCCAATTTCTATAAATTCGTCATCAATCTCCTTTTTTCATCAACCACTATCTTTGAATTTTTATGCTTTCATATTGTAGGTTATCAAAGTGTGACTCTAAGAGCCAACATTACACAAGAGAGTAACAATAGGAGATTTTATGCATTTAGAAATTGATTGAGTTTATTTGATTGATTTTGTTATTCAATTGTTGATTTTCATATTTGTTATTGTGCTTGTGAATTGTTTTAATTGGATTTGAGTCTCAGTGGTTGACTCATTAAGTCTAATAATTTATTTTGTGATTCCTCTATAAACATTCTAGTGAACCCGACATGAACATATAGATTTACTGATTTGGTTTTTTATTTCTTTAATTTTGTAAATTTCGAATGGCTTTTTTGCATAGGTTTTCAAGTTTTCACATGCGTGTCTGCAAAATTTTGCATTGGTATCATCACTATTTTGCATTTGTGCGGTCTTCTTTTCACATCCATTTAGATATTATTTTGCATTCGTTTAATTAGTATTTCACATTTCTTAACTTCTTGTTTCACATCTATTTTGATTAGTATTTTGCATCGGTTTAATGCTTGTTTCACATTTGTGGTTTGCTTGTTTCACAATCATGCAATTAGGACTTATGTTTTGATGTATTTTTTAATCATTTTTGTTATGTTGACAATTTGTGTTTATTTGTTTTTTGTGTTACTAACCTTATGTTTGCATCCTGTGGCAATTGGAATTAAGAAAAGGTGATTACGAGTAGTCAAAGACTATATTCTAAAACTACTAATAATTTCTTTGCAGAGGTAGCTTAGGTGATTGTCTCTGATTTCTAGAGTAGATAACACTCGACATTGGTGCCCTAAAATTAACCAATGTTTTCTATTTTTTGCACGATAGGCTCTTTTGTGTTTACCTTTTAGAGGGAATACCTCCCGAGTAGCCCATAAGGCCAAGTGAGAGGGAATAACCCAAGTGGTAAACAGGCTAAGGCCAAACCCTTCTAAACTATAAATAAATGTGTCTATGATGAAACATACAGGCAACAAGTATCGATATGTCATACCGACATTAGTCTCACTGGGTAACCATAGTGTTGCGTAAAAACTCGCAAGGGTTGTGAGGCCTCTTATTATAAGATAAAAAATCCACATGCATGCCCACTTGAATAGATGCTTTAACTAGAAACTCATTATTTTAATTGCAAAAAACCTTTTATCTGCTCACATAGGAGGTCAGACCTCTAAAGTGGCCCACATACTCACGGTTCTTAGTAGAGACAACAATTATTTTTAATCTCTAGGTCTTTAAGAATCCAAAATTTGGTATACTTGTGAAGTGACTTTCATGGTGGGGGATCAAATGCTACTGAATTCCTAGGTTGTTCACTCTGAATAAGTATGGTTTAGATTAATTTTTGGAATGGGATCAAGCAGGTATTATCCTAGCCAATCGTAGGAATTGTGCTTGTTTATTTCCATTTTGTTTCAATCATAACTGATGCTCTGCAAAAAGGAGGATTGTTAGTATGACAAAACACAAACAACAAGCAAGAAAACCAAATCGTTAGTGTTAGGAAGTTAAATATCAAACACTATCCTAAACAAGCATACCAAGAGAGACACTATAAGTAAAATAGAGCATTTAACAAAGACAACAAATGCAACAAGGCATCTCCAAATGCCTTTCACCAAGCTTGTAGCTCCTCCTCCCTTATTCCTCTCCTCTCCAAGTTTCCAAATAAGTGTAGCTCTCAGCAGCATTTTGCACTATGGATTTCTTCTGGAGATTCAAGATTGAAAATGTTTTTAGAACATGCTATGCAAGTGTAAAAACAAGCTAAATATAAGATATTATGAAATGAACTAAGATTAATTTTAGTCCAAAATGATAACAAGAGTGATTATGCTAAAATGCTCTCTAAAATTGACTATAAGTTAAATGCATACAAGTTTTCAGGATCTAGATTATGAAGAAATGAGCTCTATTTATAGGTAAAATGGAGCAATGGAGGGCTAAGATTGAGTAATCTCAACAAGGGTTAGGATTGAAGGGTTTAAGATCCATGTGAGGACTTTCAACCCAATCCCAGGATGGCAAGTGTCAACAAGAGATGGGTTGAGAGGAGAGGGAAGAAGCATTAAATGCTTGACATGACCCGAGTGTTAACTTGGGAGGTAAGGTTAATGTTGAGTTGAAAGAATAAAGCCATTATCTAATAAATAATGTCTTTATCCAATGGATAAACTCTTGTGCAAGAGTTAGTGAGGATAACCATGGTCAAAGCAATAAATTCTTGAGGAGACACATGGGTTACATGAGGGTTGAGTTAGAGGTAAAGTCTCTAACCATGGGAGCAAGTGGATTTAACCATAAATGGTTATGTAAGAGCCATTAATGGTCATGTAAGAGCCATTAGTGATTTGGAAGACTTTAGAGGTTAGATTGTTGAACACATAAAGCATTAAATGCTTTTCAAAGACTTTGGAGTCTTTTAGAAGTGACTTCAAGTTGCTTAGGAATGTGACAATATTTAGGTGATGGATTATGCTAATTAGGAAGGGGTTAGAAGAGTCTAGAAGGGGATTTAGGATTGCAAGTAGATTTGGTGGGTGAGGGAAAATATGATTTAAATTAAAATAAAATTAATTTATTTCAACTTGTGGTTGCAACTTGCATTTGTAGGAAAATGCAAGTGGGGGGGAGTTTAATAATTTAAATAAATGTTTTATTTATTTATTTAAAAGAGGAAAGGGGTTAAATTAAATAAATATGATTTATTTATTTAATTAATTGTGAAGTTGGTTTAATAAATTAATTAAAATAAATTGAATAATTTATTTAATTAATAGGAGAATGTTTGAAGATAAATTAATTAAATATTAATTTAATTAACTATTGGCTAGTAGGTTTATTAATCAAATAAATAATAAATATTCATTTAATTAAATGGACAGATTTATGTGACTACATTTTCCCCTCTTTGAGACAGTGTGATTTATCACGTCGATTCAAAGAAAGAAAAATAGGTGTGAAGAAATATACCCCATAAATGTTAATTTAATGGGTGGTATGTCCCCTTGAGACATGGGCTGAAAATTTCAAAAAATCGAATGATCTCTCGAAAAAGAATGAGAATTGGTGGGGAGGTAGAAGAGAAGAATTTAGCAATATCAGTGAAAGAATAGAGGAAATCGGAGATAAAACGGAGAAATGGGAGGCGCTGGAAGTTCACGGGGACCACGACGGTGAGCGGGGTAAAATTAGGGTTAGGGCGAAGGGTATATATGGGGGTGAAGGGGTAAAAACAAGGTCATTTGCATCTATCTCCACAGTGATTCAGAGCTCTAGCAGATCATTGGCTAGAGTGGGTTTGTCTTTTCCAGCGGCCAGATGACTATGGACCAGTGGTACGCAAATTTAAATTTTTGCTTTTTCTGCATTTTTTATGTCTTTTATCAAGCGTCCAAGTTGAGTCAAGACAATAGTGTTTTAGCATTGTTGTCACTTTAACTAGCGCTTTTATGCCGCTATAGTGCTATTGCATAGTGGTTTTAGTGCTTTTGGTTTTGTAGCGCATTTTTATAGTTGTTTTAGCACGATTATAGTTCTAGCGTGATCGAGTCAGTCTTGAAATGCTATTGCCCGAAAATGGCACTTTTGTGAAGTAGTTTTAGCGTGATTGGTTGTGTAGCACTAATGTGTAGTTGTTTTAGCGCGTTTGTAAGCAGAATAGCGCAATTGTCTGAAAATAGATGCCATAGTGTTAGAAAAATAATCTCCTGATGCCGATAGTGGATGAATGGATAAAGTAGTTGTTTTGAACCATAGCAGCCCCATTGAGACTAGGTCATTATGAGAAATGTCTATTGTAGTCTAGGTTTGCCATGATTGCTTACCTGTTAAGACTTGAAGAGACTTCATCAGAGTATCTGTTGATGGTCTAGGTTTAAACTTAAGAAAGTTTGAAACAAAACAACTGATGATGATGCGGATGTGTGATGATGTGTAGGAGGATCTTCCCATCTTACAGATGTGGGAGAGGCATCCAGCTACGCAACAGTTGAGAGATCGACTGATGGAGGTTGAGATTGATTGTATTGCAGCGACATGTCTATATGATGTGATGTATATGCCTGTGATTCAGACGAATCATGACTTAATGAGACATTAGCGGAGCGATGGCACAACAAGACTTGCATGTTCCATCTGGCCATGCGGGAGATGACTATGACACTAGAGGATGTGTGGCGGATCTTACACATCCCTATCTGAGGGGAGCTTGTGAGATATGATTGAGCATGGGGGACAGCGATTGTGCCATGAATTTTTGATGAGGATATGTTTATTCATGATGGCTCGATAGCGTGGGAGGAGATAGTTGCATCATACGAGCCACTTCCAGCTGTATTATCAAGGATTGTTGGGGCCCTACTATGCCCAGATCGATGATCACATGGACTAGCCATGGGTTGGGGCCAGGTTATAGAGAAGATGATGATTGAGGGGACCGTCTTTGCATGGGGACCATGCGTTTTGTCACACTTATATCGGGAGATGCATGAGGTGGTGTACTGAGAGATGAGTTCTTTAGGAGTTGGGATCACTCTGCTGCATATTTGGGCATGGGAGCACCTACCCGTGACACGACCTATGAGTCTAAGATTTTGGGCAGTGGATCAGACCTATGTGTATATATATGGAGGTTGATGAGTCAACCCCACCTGGGGAAGTTAGAGTGGTTGTGATGGGCATTAGATGATCTAGATATAGTGATATGGAGGCCCTATATTGAGTGTGAGTATTGGGATGATGATGCAGAGGCCTTGTCTTATGTTTTTATGACACGATACTTGATTAGTAGGACAACCTACAATGTGGAGAGACAGGTACCTGGCAGAGTGATGAGGTAGTTTCGTCGGAGGCAGGAATTGTTGAGTGGATTAGGGAAGTATGCACAGGCAATACGAGAGAGATTCCAGTGGGGGCCAGTGTTACCGTATAATTAGGCCTTAGCAGAGTTTCAGACTTTATAGGTGAGACCATGGAAGATGAGTCTAGGGGTGGTAGATGCGGGGGTTACAGATGAGTATACATAGTACATTACTGCACATCTCATTCCACATATATCAGATCCGGTAGAGCCGATTCCAACCTTTGAGGATGATAAGAGACAGAGATGGAGAAGGAGAGGAGGTCAATGATTTGTAATAGATGGACAAGGTAGAGGTGATAGAGGAGGGGGGATGGAGGAGGAGGTGATGGAGGAGGAGGAGGTGGGGGTGGTGGATTTGGAGGTGGTGGGGGGTTTGGAGGTGGAGGTGGAGGAGGAGGATGATTACAGTGGAGAGGGAGAGGTGGGTAGCCATTGCGACTATCACAAGTGCCTTTGATATAGAGAGGAGTTAAATTAGTTGATAAGGATATTGGTGCAGGAGCACCCTTCAAAGGGCTCCCACCATTTGATTTTGTTGTGTTCTTGCTTCTTTAAGAAGCCATTATATATAAAATAAGAAGCCATGTGCTCATTGATTCTAGTTTAGGTCCTAGTGTAGGTCCTAGGGTAATAAGTCAAAGTTGAGTTTTTCTTGAAAGTAGAGGGTATGTATGCCTTTGAGGTGATTAGGTCCCTTCTTAGCATGGTGGTGTCCTTAGGATAGCCCAATGTGGGTCTAGGAGTCAAGAAAAGCAACATTGAGAAAGTTGCTCAAAAGTTGCATGACAACTTTTCAAAGTTGTCAAGTAACTTTTCCACCTAGTAGGTCAAGATCTTAAGTTTAGCGTGGAAAATGCTAATATGGGCACAGAGACTGAGGAAAGGGTAGTATAAGTATTTGCAAACCCTAAGACAATGCGTTGGATGTCAGTTGTTGTATGGCCCAAGAAAAGTGACTTGACTATGACTGCAATTTTGTTACCAGTCAGAACAGATGGAGAAAGAAAAGATTGTTAATGGATTGATTTTCAAGAAAACCTATGTTGAAAGTCTTATATGGTTTATTTACTTCCATTTTGAACATTTATATTAGGTTTTGATTTGCAGGTGTGGTGTGTTTGTAAATATTTTGTAACTTACCTTCTCACTGTCCAGTTTTGGATTGTTTTGAGAAAATGGGTTGTTAACTCCTTTCCCCATTGTGGAATCACCATGAAACCATGGGGAATAGGAGTACAAACCATATAAATTACTTCAAAGAAATTAGGGCCCTTGAAGATGTAGGGAAGCCAAGCAAAGACCCACTCCTAGGTGAGACTAGACAGTGCCCGGCTAGGAGGGGTTAAAGCGTAGAGGTCCAGGAGAGCAAGGAAGGTCAGAGGAGGAGAAACCCATTGGAGGAGTTGTAGAGGGGTGAATAGAGAACCATTGGTGAGAAGGAGGAGCTTCCACCAATCCAGATGAGGTGGTGAAATCAACAAACCAACACTATGACTATGGCAGGCCTAAAAACCCTCTTTAAAACCCTTAAAAACCCCAAAATTCACCTAGGGCAGTGTACGGACACTTGGAGGCCCAAAACCAAAAAAATAATTGAGCCCTTGCCAAATGAATAGCAGGTCTTTTGGGAAGTTTCACAAGTATATGCATCATTTGCAAGAGGGAGCCCTAAAAGTCCGGATAGGAGGCCTAATTGGTCACAATCTTTGTAGCCCTATTTTGTAGGTAAAAGACAAAATAGTGAAATCGGTAAGGGGTAGGAAGCTTGAAACATCTTAGGGGCACATGAATGGGTGGAAAAAAATGTCTTAGACTTGACCTATCCTTGCTAGGACCTCAGAAGGTGTGGAACAAGCTAGACCCTTATTAGCGTAAGTAAGGGTTCTATGGATCTCATGAGTAGGTGAGACCTTAGGAGTAAAAATTCAAGTTGTTGGTGGCTGGATTGGGCAAGGTCAGGGGATCCCACAAGAAGGGGAAGTCCTAGAGACCCTAGGGTGTGGTTGGAACAACTGGTGATCCAAGGAGAGGATCTAAGAGCATAGACTAGGCTAGTCTATCCCAAACGCCATTCCATCAGATTGGTATCAGAGCCAGTTAAAGATTCGGTGGACCATGCATGTCTCTGTATTATGGTGAATCAGTAGGGGAAAGCATAATGGTCACTAATGCAGAGCTGGCTAGGGAGGTAGAAGAGCAGAAGGAGAAGAATAGACTCCTTGAAGAAGCTATGAGTGAGATAAGGGACAAGTTGCAAGAAGTGGTGATCAGAGGACACATGGACCTTGGGGTGAGGACACCAAGGATAAAGGAAAGAAAACTATAGACATAGATGACATTATACCTGAACCAGATCCCTTGTTCAATGAAGAACCATTTGTAAAGGCTATCAAGGCTTTGAACACTAAAGCTTTTGAAGGATTGCCTCATTTCAGTGGAAGGATGGACATTGACACTGTCATGGAATGGATTGAGGGTATAAAGAACCACTTTGAGTGTGAGGGAGTGATAGAAGCTCAAAAGGTTAAGGTTGCCAAATCAAGACTAAGGGGAGCAGCCTTGACATGGTGTAAGTACCTGAAAGAAGAGAGAGTTAGCATGGGGAAGCTACCTATTGCCAATTGGAAGGCCATGGTGAGTAAGATCAAGGAGAAATACTTACCAAAGGATTATGAAGTCCAACTTCATAAGAAGAGACAAGGATTGAAGAAAAAAGACCTTGATGTGACCTCCTACACCGAAGAATATCAAAAGCTTTGTCTTAGATCCAAAGTCAAAGAAGATGAATCTATTAAGGTGGCTAGATATTTAAGTGGTCTAAAGTGGAACATTCAAGAGGAAATAAGCCTATGGACTCGTACCACTATCCACAAATGTCATCAGCTTGCTACCAAGGTGGAAGAGAGGAACAAAAGGAAAGGAGACTCTAATAACAGGGGTAGAGGCAGAGGTAGAGATCAAATGAATCACTAAGGTGGTTACCAAGGCAAGGCAAATGAGCAGAGGAACCAAGAAGAAGCCAAGTTGATTGAGCATAGCAGTGAAGCCAATCTAAGAGGATGCCATTCTAAATGAAGAGGTGCACAAGCGGGTCCAAGTACGGGCAGAGGTACCAGTAGAGGTAACTCCTACTTTGCAACTATGAAATGTTACAACTGTGGTCAATTGGGACACCTGGCCTATAGATGCCCTGACAAGCCTACCTCATCAAACAGTGGAAAGAGGGTTTCTTATGCACATGAAGACACATCAAGTAGAAAGACACTTGAGGTGGACCATATTGAATCAGAGATTGGAGAAAATCTAATGTTCAATAGGGTCTTGATAAGATAGCCAGTTAAGAATGAACTTAAGCATAGGAGAGCATTGTTTAGGGTGAGATGCAAGATCCTTGGTAAAGTTTGCAAGGTGATAGTTGATTCAGGGTCAACTGATAACATTATATCAGAGGAGGCAGCCAAGAAGTTGAAACTCACAAGGATACCCCACACTAACCCTTACAAGGTGACATCATTGAATCAAGAGCAGAGTGTCCTAGTCAATGAACAGACTTGGGTAGAGTTTTCTATTGGTGGATGCAAGGATAAGATCCTTTGTGATGTGTTACCCATGGATGCCTGTCACCTATTGCTAGGTAGACCCTGGCAATTTGATAGGAAGGTGATCTATGATGGAGAGGAGTACTCCATTTCCTTCAAGAAGGATAGCAAAACCATTAAGATTTAGTCTTTGATAGAGAATGAAGAGGGAACCTCAAGAACACCTAGTGTCTTATTGGCTACTGGTAAAGAGCTCTTACACTTGCTACATGAGGAGGAGACAGTGAGGTGTGCCATCTTTGTGAAGCCAAAGGAGGAGAAAGACAAGTTTCGGGAAGAGGTACCCATGGAGGTGAAGCAAATGTTGCAAGAGTATAAGGACATAGTGAGTGATGGAGCACCTGCAACACTCCCACCAAGAAGGTCTATAAGCCATCAAATAGACTTTGTTCCCGGTGCATCCCTTCCAAATAAAGCTACATATAAGCTCACACTTGACCAAAACAAGGAGGTGGCAAGGCAAGTGCAGGAGTTGTTGGAACAAGGACTGATCAAGAAGAGCATCGGCCCATGTGCAGTCTCGGTAGTGTTAGCATCAAAGAAGGGAGGCAAGTGGAGACTTTGCACTGATTCAAGGGCAATCAATAGGATCACCATAAGGTATAGGTTTCCTATTCCCAGAATAGAGAGTTTGATGGACTATTTAGGAGGTGCTATGTATTTTACCAAGTTGGACCATAAAAGTGGTTATCACCAGATTAGAATTAAGGAGGGAGATGAGGGGAAGACTGCTTTCAAGACCACAGAAGGATTATATGAATGGCTTGTGATGCCATTTGGACTCACCAATGCCCCAAGCACCTTCATGAGGTTGATGAATGAGGTGTTAAAGGACTTCACAGGCAGGTTTGTGGTGGTGTACCTAGATGACATTCTCATTTATAGTAAGACCAAAGAGGAGCACCTTGAGCATTTGAGGTTAGTCTTAGAGAGGTTGCATGAAGAGAAGTTATCAATCAACCTAGAGAAATGTGACTTCTTGAAGCAAGAGCTGGTCTACTTAGGATTTGTGGTGTCTAAGGGAACCTTGAAGATGGATCCAAGCAAACTGGAGGCAATCTTGAATTGGCCTACCCCTAGAATAGGGACTGAAGTTAGGAGTTTCCATGGCTTAGCTCAATTCTATAAGAAGTTTGTGAGGAACTTCAGTGGCATATGTGCACCAGTCCTTGACACCATATAAGGAGGCCTTAAAACCAAGTTCCTATGGACTGAACAGGCTGATAAAGCATTCCAATTATTGAAGCAAGAAGTAGCCACAAAACCTATCCTACTCCTACCTACTTTTGACAAGCTATTCACATTAGAGTGTGATTCAAGTGGAATTGCAGTAGGAGGTGTATTGAGTCAAGAGGGAAGACCTGTGGCATTTTTCAGTGAGAAGCTCAATGAAGCAAAGAGGAAGTACTCAGAATATGACATAGAGTTTTATGCACTAGTTCAGTCTCTCGAAAAGTGGAGGCATTACCTACTCCCAAAGGAATTTGTGGTGTTCACAGACAACCAGGCTTTGAGTTACATTAACACTCAAGAGAAGCTTAGAAATAAACATTTGAAATGGATGGAATACCTCCAATCCTTCACCTTCACCATCAATCATGAAAAGGGGCAACTCAATAAGGTGGCAGATGCTTTAAGAAGGAAGTTGTTGACAGTTCAAGAGCTACAGTTGCAGAGCATAGGAATAGAAGGTTTCAAGGACCTCTATGAAGGAGACAAAGACTTCTCATCAGCCTACAAGGTTTGCAAGGAGTTTAAGAACCATTTTCATGGTGAGTATGCAAATTAGACTATCCAAAATGGTCTCTTGTTCAAAGATAATCAATTATGTGTGCCTAGAGGATCCATGAGGGAAAACCTCATCCAAGAGAAACACAATGGTAGTCTAAGTGGACACTTTGGAGTCAACAAAACCTTGGATTTAGTACAGAGGTACTACTATTGGCTCAAGTTGCCAAGAGATGTGAAAAGGCATGTAGAGCAATGTGGTGTGTGTCAAAGAGAAAAAGGAGGATCAAGTAATGCTGGTCTCTATCAACCATTGTCGGTCCCAAATAGGCCTTGGGAATTTATAAGCATGGACTTTGTAGTAGGACTCCCCAAGACAAAGACAAGTGTGGATAGCATCTATGTGGTAGTAGATAGATTTTCCAAGCTGAGCCATTTCATTCCATGTAGAACTACACATAATGCTAGCTATATTGCACATCTTTTCTTTAAGGAGATTGTAAGGATTCATGGACTTCCTTTAAGCATTGTTTCAGATCAGGACATCAAGTTCATGGGTAATTTTTGGAAAACATTATGGAGGAGACTAGGAACTAATCTCTCAATTAGCTCAGCTTACCATCCACAAATGGATGGTCAAACTGAAGTCAATAATAGGGTGTTAAGTAGCTTGTTGAGGTGTCTAACCAAGGAGTATGGGCAGACATGGGATCTAATCATTCCTCAAGAAGAGTATGCCTATAATGACAGTGTGAATAGGACCACTGGAAAGAGTCCTTTTGAGCTTGTCTATGGTAGACATCCAAGGGGAGTGTGTGAACTCAAGGAACTTGGTTCCATGGAGATGAAGAGTGGCCAAGTAGAGGACTTCACTCAAACCATCAAGGAGATCCAAGAGCAGGTCAAGAGAGCCATCCTTGTATCCACTCAAAAATTGAATCCCAAAATGGATGAGAAAAGGAGAGAGATTCAGTTCAAGGTGGATGACTATGTGATGGTACATCTGAGCAAAGCTAGAATGCAAAGTGGTAAGCCTACTAAACTGCAAATGAAAAGGGTAGGACCTTGTAGAATTCTGTCAAAATATGGTGAGAACGCCTACAAGGTTGATCTTCCTTCAGACTTAGCCATTTCACCAGTCTTCAATGTTGCTGATCTGATAATGTACAAGGGTGTGATAGCAGGGCAGACTGAGAATCAAGCCAAGGTACTGCAAGGCTTGGATATGAATGCCTTACCTCAAGTAAAGCAGCCCAAAGCAGAGGAGATCTTGGTGTTAAGTATGAAGAAGTCTACTAGACACCAGGTCTACATGGAGCACTTGGTGAAGTGGGCAGATGAACCTGTGTCTGAAGCTACTTGGGTTGAAGAAAGCAAGTTCAAGAAGCTATTCATTGATTCGGCTCTTCTCACTCCCCTAGTTCCTTAGTTTTTTGTAGAGGGGGAGTATGGTGTAGGAGCACCCTTCAAAGGGCTCCCACCATTTTCTTTTGTTGTTTTCTTGCTTGTTTAAGAAGCCATATTATATAAAATAAGGGATGTGCTCACTGATTCTAGTTTAGGTCCTAGTGTAGGTCCTAGGGTCATAAGTCAAAGTTGAGTTTTTCTTGAAAGTAGAGGGTATGTGTGCCTTTGAGGTGATTAGGGCCCTTATTAGCATGGTGGTGTCCTTAGGATAGCCCAATGTGGGTCTAGGAGTCAAGAAAAGCAACATTGAGAAAGTTGCTCAAAAGTTGCAAAAGTTGCATGACAACTTTTCAAAGTTGTCAAGCAACTTTTCCACCTAGTAGGTCAAGATCTTAAGTTTAGCATGGAAAACCCTAATATGGGAACATAAACCAAGGAAAGGGTAATATAAGTAGTTGCAAACCCTAAGACAATGGGCTGGATGTAAGTTGTTGTACGGCCCAAGAAAAGTGACTTGACTGTGACTGCAATTTTGTTACCAGTCGGCATAGATGGAGTAAGAAAAGATTGTTAATGGATTGATTTTCAATCAAGCCTATGTTGAAAGTCATATATGGTGTATTTACTTCCATTTTGAACATTTAGATTAGGTTTTGATTTGCAAGTGTGGTGTGTTAGTAAATATTTTGTAACTTACCTTCTCACTGTCTAGTTTTGGACTGTTTTGAGAAAATGGGTTGTTAACTCCTTTCCCCATTGTGGAATCACCATGAAACCATGGTGAATAGGAGTAAAAACCTTGTAAATTACTTCAAAGCAAGCAGGGCCCTTGAATATGTAGGGAAGCCAAGCAAATACCCACTCCTAGGTGAGACTGGACAGTGCCCAGCTAGGAGGGGTTAAAGTGCAGAGGTCCAGGAGAGCAAGGAAGGTCAGAGGAGGAGACACCCTTTGGAGGAGTTGTAGAGGGGTGAATGGAGCACCATTGGTGAGAAGGAGGAGCTTCCACCAATCTAGACAAGGTGGTGAAATCAACAAACCAACACTGTGACCTTGGCAGGCCTAAAAACCCTCTTTAAAACCCTTAAAAACCCCAAAATTCACCTAGGGCAGTGTACGGAAACTTGGAGGCCCAAAACCAAAAAAATCCTTGAGCGCTTGCCAAATGAATAGCAAGAATTTTGGGAAGTTTCACAAGCTTATGCATTCTTTTCAAGAGGGAGCCCTACAAGTCCAGATAGGAGGCCTAATTGGTCACAATCCTTGTAGTCCTATTTTGTAGGTAAAAGACAAAATAGTGAAATCAGTAAGGGGTTGGAAGCTTGAAACCTCTTGGGGGAACATGAATGGGTGGAAAACCATGTCTTAGACCTGACCTATCCTTGCTAGGACCTCAGAAGGTGTGGGACAAGCCAGACCCTTATTAGCCTAAGTAAGGGTTTTATGGATCTCATGAGTAGGTGAGACCTTAGGAGTAAAAATTCAAGTTGTTGGTGGCTGGATTGGGCAAGGTCAGGGGATCCCACAGGCAGTGGAAGTCCTAGAGACCCTAAGGTGTGGTTGGAACACCTGGTGATCCAAGGAAACGATCTAAGGGCATAGACTAGGCTAGTCTATCCCAAACCCCATTCCATCAAATTGGTATCAGAGCCAGTTAAAGATTTGGTGGACCGTGCATGTCTCTGTATTCTGGTGAATCGGTAGGGGAAAGCATAAGGGTCACTAATGAAGAGCTGGCTAGGGAGGTAGAAGAGAAGAAGGAGAAGAATAGACTCCTTGAAGAAGCTATGAGTGAGATAAGGGACAAGCTACAAGAAGTGGTGGATCAGAGGTCAAATGGACCTTGGGGTGAGGACACCAAGGATAAAGGCAAGAAAAATATAGACATAGATGACATTATACCTGAACCAGATCCCTTGTTCAATGAAGAACCATTTGTAAAGGCTATCAAGGCTTTGAACACTAAAGCTTTTGAAGGATTGCCACATTTTAGTGGAAGGATGGACATTGACACTGTCATGGAATGGATTGAGGGTATGGAGAACCACTTTGAGTGTGAGGGATTGACAGAAGCTCAAAAGGTTAAGGTTTCCAAATCAAGACTAAGGGGAGCAACCTTGACATGGTGGAAGTACCTGCAAGAAGAGAGAGTTAGCATGGGGAATCTACCTATTGCCAATTGGAAGGCCATGGTGAGTAAGATCAAGGAGAACTACTTACCAGAGGATTATGAAGTCCAACTTCATAAGAAGAGACAAGGATTGAAGAAAAAAGACCTTGATGTGACCTCCTACACCAAAGAATTTCAAAAGCTTTGTCTTAGATCCAAAGTCGAAGAAGATGAATCTATTAAGGTGGCTAGGTATATAAGTGGTCTAAAGTGGAACACTAAAGAGGAAATAAGCCTATGGAGGTCCAAAAATGTCATCAGCTTGCTGCCAAGGTGGAAGAGAGGAACAAAAGGAAAGGAGACTCTAATAACAGGGGTAGAGGCAGAGGTAGAGATCAAATGAATCACCGAGGTGGTTACCAAGGCAAGGCAAATGAGCAGAGGAACCAAGGAGAAGCCAAGTTGACTAAGCATAGAAGTGAAGCCAATCTTAGAGGAGGCCATTCTAGAGGAAGAGGTGCCCATAGGGGTCCAAGTAGGGGTAGAGGTACCAGCAGAGGTAACTCCTACTTTGCAACTATGAAATGTTACAACTGTGGTCAATTGGGACACCTGGCCTATAGATGCCCTGACAAGCCTACCTCATCAAATAGTGGAAAGAGGGTTGCTTATGCACATGAAGACACATCAAGTAGCAAGACACTTGAGGTGGACCATATTGAATCAGAGATTGGAGAAAATCTAATGTTCAATAGGGTCTTGATAAGACAGCCAGTTAAGAATGAACCTAGGCATAGGAGAGCATTGTTTAGGGTGAGATGCAATATCCTTGGTAAAGTTTGCAAGGTGATAGTTGATTCAGGGTCAACTAATAACATAATATCAAAGGAGGCAGCCAAGAAGTTGAAACTCACAAGGATACCCCACACTAACCCTTACAAGGTGACATGGTTGAATCAAGAGTAGAGTGTGCTAGTCAATGTACAGACTTTGGTAGAGTTTTCTATTGATGGATACAAGGATACGATCCTTTGTGATGTGTTACCCATGGATGCCTGTCACCTATTGCTAGGTAGACCCTGGCAATTTGATAGGAAGGTGATCTATGATGGAGAGGAGTACTCCATTTCCTTCAAGAAGGATAGCAAAACCTTTAAGATTCAGTCTTGATAGAGAATGAAGAGGGAACCTCAAGAACACCTAGTGTCTTATTGGCTACTGGTAAAGAGCTCTTACACTTGCTACATGAAGAGGAGATAGTGAGGTGTGCCATCTTTGTGAAGCCAAAGGAGGAGAAAGACAAGTTGCGAGCAGAGGTACCCAAGGAGGTGAAGCAAATGTTGCAAAAGTATAAGGACATAGTGAGTGATGGAGCACCTGCAACACTCCCACCAAGAAGGTCTATAAGCCATCAAATAGAATTTGTTCCCGGTGCATCCCTACCTAATAAAGTTGCATATAAGGTTACACCTGACCAAAACAAGGAGGTGGAAAGGCAAGTGCAGGTGTTGTTGGAACAAGGACTGATCAAGAAGAGCATCAGACCATGTTCAGTCCTGGTAGTGTTAGCATCAAAGAAGGAAAGCAAGTGGAGAATTTGCACTGATTCAAGGGAAATGAATAGGATCACCATAAGGTATAGGTTTCCTATTCCTAGAATAGAGGATTTGGTGGACTATTTAGGAGGTGCTATGTATTTTACCAAGTTGGACCTTAAAAGTGGTTATCACCAGATTAGAATGAAGGAGGGAGATGTGTGGAAAACTGCTTTCAAGACCACAGAAGGATTATATTAATGGCTTGTGATGCCATTTGGACTCACCAATGACCCAAGCACCTTCATGAGGTTGATGAATGAGGTGTTAAAGGACTTCATAGGTAGGTTTGTGGTGGTGTACCTAGATGACATTCTCATGTATAACAAGACCAAAGAGGAGCACCTTGAGCATTTGAGGTTAGTCTTAGAGAGGTTGCATGAAGAGAAATTATCAATCAACCTAGAGAAATGTGACTTCTTGAAGCAAGAGCTGGTCTACTTAGGATTTTTGGTGTCTAAGGGAACCTTGAAGATGTTTCCAAGCAAAGTGGAGGCAATCTTGAATTGGCCTACCCCTAGAATAGGGACTGAAGTTAGGAGTTTCCATGGCTTAGCTCAATTCTATAGGAAGTTTGTGAGGAACTTCAGTGGCATATGTGCACCAGTCCTTGACACCATAAAAGGAGGCCTTAAAACCAAGTTCCTATGGACTGAACAGGCTAATAAAGCATTCCAATTATTGAAGCAAGAAGTAGCCACAAAACCTATCCTACTCCTACCTACTTTTGACAAGCTATTCACATTGGAGTGTGATGCAAGTGGAAATGTATTAGGGGGTGTATTGAGTCAAGAGGGAAGACCTGTGGCATTTTTCAGTGAAAAGCTCAATGAAGCAAAGAAGAAGTACTCAGCCTATGACTTAGAGTTGTATGCACTAGTTCAGTCTCTCAAAAAGTGGAGGCATTACCTACTCCCAAAGGAATTTGTGGTGTTCACAGACAACCAGGCTTTGAGTTACATTAACACTCAAGAGAACCTTAGCAATAGACATTTGAAATGGATGGAATACCTCCAATCCTTCACCTTCACCATCATTAATAAAAAGGGGCAACTCAACAAGGTGGCAGATGTTTTAAGCAGGAAGTTGCTGATAGTTCAAGAGTTACAGTTGCAGAGCATAAGAATAGAAGGTTTCAAGGACCTCTATGAAGGAGATGAAGACTTCTCATTAGCCTACAAGGTTTGCAAGGAGTTTGAGAACCATTTTCATGGTGAGTATGCAGATTACACTCTCCAAAATGGTCTCTTGTTCAAAAGTAATCAGTTATGTGTGCCTAGAGGATCCATGAGGGAAAACCTCATCCAAGAGAAACACAATGGTAGTCTAAGTGGACACTTTGGAGTCAACAAAACCTTGGATTTAGTATAGAGGTACTACTATTGGCTCAAGATGCCAAGAGATGTGAAAAGGCATGTAGAGCAATGTGGTGTGTGTCAAAGGGCAAAAGGAGGATCAAGTAATGTTGGTCTCTATCAACCATTGCCGGTCCCAAATAGGCCTTGGGAATGTATAATCATGGACTTTGTAGTAGGAATCCCTAAGACAAAGACAGGTGTGGATAGCATCTATGTGGTAGTAGATAGATTTTCCAAGATGAGCCATTTAATTCCATGTAGAACTACACATGATGCTAGCTATATCGCACATCTTTTCTTTAAGGAGATTGTATGTGTAGCTAGAAATCTGGAAATCATCACAGCAATATCAAAATACTAATCTAGATCAATCACAAAAGCTCAAATGCAATGATCAATCCTAACACACTCAATAAAGACATGAAAAGAAAAACATTCAAAACTAAAACTAAGCAAACCAGACATAGATCTGAATGTCTCCTTCATGCGGCTCCATTGTCCTTCTTTCTTCTCCAAATAGCCTTTGTTTGTGGATCTCACCTTCAAGTGCATAAGCCTAATGTGAAAGCAAGATTGAGATTGGCACAAGAGTACTCAAAGCGTGATTGATTCGACAAAGTAATTCAAAACAAGCGATTATTAGATTGGGATTGAAGAAATTCATCCAATTTATAGACAAATTGGAGAAATGATCAAATTAGCATGATTCAACTCAAATGGAAATTGTAAATCAAAAATGTCAATTATGACAAATTATGACAAATTATGCACTTTCTATGCAAAATTTGATTGATTGATAATTTATGACAAATTATGACAAATTTCTATGTCAAAATTGATTGATTGTCAATTATGACAAATTATGACAAATTATGACAAATTGAAATGTCATTCCCATGAAATTAGGAGAGAAATAGCAGGAAATTGAAATTAGGAATTAGAAAATTACAAAATTAGAAAATGAGGAAATTAGGAATTAGAAAATTTAGAAATTGATGAAAAAATTAGGTAAATCAATTAATAATTTGTCAATTATTAATTAATTCACAAAAAGAGGAATTAAGAGAAATTAGGTGAATTAATTAATAATTTGTCATTTATTAATTAATTCACAAAAAGAGGAATAATTAGCCAATTAAATGAACATTTAATTGCGATGAGAAGACTTAGGATAAATAAATAATTTATCCTAAAGGGAGAAATGACAAACAAGGTTAAATGATTAAATCATGAAACCCTAGAAGATGAATTAGGTCTTGATGAAAGATAATTGACTCGATCATGATTCTGATTAACAAAGGACCAATGTGATAAATGATCTGATTGATAAATGCACCAATTGACGAGGAACAATGACTAATTGATCCAAATTGACATGATTGAGAAGGACGACGATCGATGACAAATCGATCACAAAATGACAAGATTGAAAATGACAACGATCGATGACAAATCGATTGCAAGATGACAAAATTGACAAGGATGAGGATCGATGACGAATTGATCGCAAAATGACAAAATTGACAAGAGGACAAGGATCGATGACAAAATAAATTGCAAGATGACAAGATTGAAAATGACCACAATCGATGACAAATCGATCGCAAAATGACAAGATCAAACATGACAACGATCGATGACAAATCGATCACAAAACGACAAGATTGAAAAGAGGACAAAACCCTAATTAGGATTGACGATGTCCAAAATGATGACAAATGAGCACGCACATTGATGCGATAGGATAAGATCGATCAAAATCATGACTGGAGAGTGTTGTCGACCAGACCAAATTTGAGAGCAAGATGAATGAAGAATGTAGAAGAATGACTCGATGCTCGCAAATGATAAATACCAAATGCGTGACATAGGAGAAATGTTAATGCGATGCAAAAACCCTAAAATAAGGCAATGCACAAATGTTAAAGTACAATTCCGCAAGCGTTGACCATTTTTAGGTGTCTACATTTTGCCCCTCTTTGAGACAATGCAATTTTAAGCGTTGTTTCAAAGAACAATAATGAAAAATGCCCCAGACACTGACAATGACATATGCATGCCCCCTCGAGGAATTGGCCGGAAACATGCAGAAAAGAGGCCAATTGATCGATAAAAATGATAGGATCGAACGGACTGACAATCAGAGATCGAATGCATGAAGGACAAGCAATTGATGGTGCAAAAGACCATGACCAACATGAGATGGAGAGAGTGCACATCCATCTATGCACTGACAAAGATCTATAAATGAGACCAAGAGAGTGAAAATTACTCATTTGCACTAGCCAAAGAGGAGGATTTGTTGCTCTAGAAAAGGACACTTGCAGAGAGATGGCGAACATTCCAAGGGAAGATCACCTCGGAGAACATGTACGCACGTAAAAATGACTGGACAATGCGGGAGCAGCGGTATGTATCACAAAAACCCATGTTTTCAATTTGATGAATTTGACTTGCTTGCGGGACATTGCGGGGCCCACAGAAAAGGCAGAGACTGACTTCTACGCTTGTGTAGGGTGAATCCTGTGCTTGTGTGATGTCTTCTGCGCTTGTGTAGGGAGACACAGGCATAGGACATGTGACACAGACACAGGACTCATCACACAGGCGCAATTGTGAAATGTAAACCCTAATTTTGGTCAAAACAACATGCAAATGATCTGGAAAGGGGGGATAAGGGTAGGATAGGTCAGATTAGATGAAAAACACCCTGATTGGACATGAAAATGAGGAAATGTATCCCATAGGAGCAAACCCTAAAATTGACAAAAGTTGCCCCAATTGTGATGCAGAGTCGACAGTATCCATTGATCACGCGAGAGAACCGACCAGACTGCTTCATGCTACGACATAGACTCAGGAGCATAGACAGAGATACATTAGCAGGACTTGGGATATACTATGTCACATTCATGCCCAAGATTAGGGCAAACACAGGACTACTTACCGTATTGGCAGAGCGATGGCATTCAGAGACCTCCTCATTTCATCTAGCGATTGGAGAGGCGATGGTGACACTGGAGGATGTATGGCGTATCTTCCGCATTCTGATTCATGGAGAGATGGTAGAGTATAACCCAGTGATAGGGAGAGACATGTTGTGCAGATTATTTGAGTGTGACACAGAGGATCTGGATATCGTGGAGAGGGAGATTGGCTGGGAGACCATGGCATCAGAGTATGATCGACGATATGTGGTGATAGCAGTGGTTATAGCATGCCTACTAGCAGGAGATAGACAAGGACATGGATTCCCTATTGGATGGGGAAGAGTGCTAGAGAAAATGGCAACAGTGGGGACAGTGTACGCATGGGGACCATGTGTACTGGCTATGCTGTATTTTTAGTTGCATCAGATAGCATATCAGGGAGTTCAGACTTTGAGCTATGGAGTCACATTGCTACAGGTATGGGCATTTGATCACATAGCCATATGTCGATCGATTACAGAGAGACAGGTAGTACCACATCGACCATATGTGTACTACTATGGGGGAGCACTGAGACAGGGTCCTTTTGGATACATATTATATTGGCGACATGAGCTAGACAGACTGAGAGAGTTCACATGGAGGCCATATCGTGATTGCCCTGGATGGTCAGATGATAGTGATGAGCTACCGTATTGTAGACAAGAGAGGTACCTGATTGGGTGACCAGTGAATCACCAAAGAGTGATTGAGATGTACCTGCCAGAGAGAGTCAGACGATAGTTTGGAGAAAGGCAGTATGTACCTAGGAGGACTGCACACTTTGCCCGATCTCACAGAGAGACGAGTTAGTGGGGGAGTATGATTCAGCCACACATAGCATATACTGACTTCACACAGCTACAATAGAGACAGTGGGATTGGAGATCAGATGTGGCGGATGCCGGGATAACAGAGGAGTATGAGAGATGGTTTGCACGACGACGACCAGTGCCATTGACAGATCTGGATATTCCAGTACCTAGGCGACAGGAGGACTTCCCACTCGCTAGAGAGGAGGAGGGAGATGATGAGGACGAGGAGGATGAGGGTGGTGATGAGGATGAGGAGGATGACGAGGATGGAGATGAGGATGGGGATGACGAGGATGAGCCAGATTCAGGCGAGTAGGAGGCATTGTAGGATATACCCATAGAGCCGAAGACAGCTAGCATAGAGGAGATGGAGATGTGCAGGGCTACCATAGCGAGTCAACATGATCATATTGTGACATTAGAGAGAGAGCATGAGCAATTCAAAGCGGAGATAGCCAGACTCATAGCGGTTCGAGATGCAGCAATAGCTCAGACACAACGAGAAGAACAGAGAGTCACTGAGTATATTGGGTCGATTTGGGATGCTAGTGCACGGGAGATGGCACAGATGCTGGTAGAGACCAGAGAGGAGATACGCCATTGGAGGACACTATATGAGAGTGCAGTTCCACCAGAGCAGAGAGCAGCATCATATCAGGCACGATCGAGGACAGAGAGCAGGGCACGCTCTCGGAGGTCATTGAGCAGCATGGGGGTGAGTGGACCTATGAGACCACCACAGCCAGGACCAGGAGGGACATCATCCGCGAGACATGGCAGGGATGAGGAGGACAGAGGGAGAACCCAGTGACAGAGGCATGTGCTCCTTAGGATAGACAGTGGACATTATGTAGTTTGACATTTTGTAGTCAGCCTGCGGGCCATACTTAGGAGAGACAGTCCAATTTTGTACTCCAAGATTATGTTGATATATGATATGATATGCATTGATATGATGGGATGCAATGTGTTATGACATATGTTATTTTCCATGTATGGATGACTTATGCACTATTTATTGTGGAATATGTATGGATGTATTTTTTTTTTTTTAATGTGTTTTTGATGCATTTATAATATGAAATGGATAAAATGCTTGATGTGATGCTCGATGTAATGCAAATGTACTAACCAAATGGATGCAGGATGCAGTATGTATGTTTGGGGAAATCGGAGCACTAGACCGAACTGACTATCCGACCGGACGGAAGAAATGTTAGTAAGAAGAAAATGAAACAGAGGACAGTTAGAGATGAAGAAAAACTTGCTTTCAGTAATGCACTTTGTAGGTGAGAACCTTTATTTTAATGTAGCAAAATGGATGCGTAGCATCGTGGCATGGAAGGCCAGAGCTGAAATGCAACCCTTTTTGCAAAAGATAGACACATCGCAGACAAACAACAATCACAACAAAAAAGAAAAGGACCATGAACCATCCCGGTCACTCTAAATCACTCAGTGACATCATCGAGCAACATAGGAACATGATCGAAGCCAAAGATAAATCAGTAAAAAGATAAGATGCACAAATTCCAACAAGTCAAACAAACATCTTGATCTTCATTGTGAAAGTGCTGATAGGATGATCATGCTGTCTGGTTTCAGGGAATGAGGTACCTCATCTAAGACAGGACACAGTCTGGTTTCGAGTATACCACACCTTGTATAAGACCCAGGATAGTAGAGACAAGGACAAATGATATTGATGGTGATGTTCGATTGATAAGACAATTTTGATCAGTTTGAATGTCTGGTTTGATTGAAAAAAAGTTCATCTGTTTATGCATGATTTCATTAAAGCACAGTGTGTGATTGCATGTCGTTGGATGTATACTCAGTGAGATGTCTATGCACAGAGGGGTTATTTATTTGCAAAATGCTTGTTTTTGGATTTTAATGTTTTGAAATTTTTTTTTGTGTTCATTTTTTCAGGACTTTATTTGACTTTTTAGGAAGTTTTTCAGGACATTTTCTGATTTTTAGAGATTTTTTCAGGACATTATTTGATTTTTAGGGATTTTTTCAGGACATTATTTGATTTTTAGGGATTATTTCAAGACGTTATTCATATTTTTTGAATTGTTTCGGGACATTTTTCAATTTTTTTGAATTATTTCAGGGCATTTTTCAATTTTTTTGGAGATTTTTTGATTTTGCCCCTAATGTCTAGCAAGGCAAGGAATATGACAGGTGAATAAATAGGATTTTTGAAATGATGGTGGATAGAGGGAAGACAAAGGCATTTTAGTATGGAGACAATACGGATGCAATTTTCAAGGGCTATGGCGTGATGGGACAAGAGACTAGATATGACAATGTAAAGCAGTGACATGGCATGAGGGACATGTCAAGAGGTTTTTGAAACCATGTTTAAATTTTGCGTCCTTATGTCAGATCAAGATCAAGGAACAAAAAAAGTGTATGGATAGTGATAAGATATGGATAGGATAAGCAAGACTAAGAATGGATAAGGGACATGGACTGAAGGTCGGGGTAGGATACGGGATAGTGGCAGAAAGTTGCAATAAGATAGGGAATATGGATGAAAGGTTGTAATAAGAAAATGGATAAATGACCAAAAGCTATGATAGACTAAAAGCTACAAACAAGATGCATGATGCTCATGAAGATCGTCAGCCTTGTCAAGATCAAAGGTGGAAAGAGGAAATGGACATGAGGGACAATAGGATATGAAGGGTAATGACAGGGGTTCGATAGGATAATGGAAGGGCAATAGGATATGAAGGAGGAAATCTACCCCCAAGTGTGGTGTGCAAGAAGTTCATAGATTACACATGATGCCTGTTTGCCAGGTTTTCATCATGGTACTTGCCCAAGGCGCCTGTTTGCCAGGTTTTCACCAGTGGACGAATTATTTTTCTTTATATTTTTCTTTTTCTTTTCCTTTTTTTTTTTTTGATTTTGACTTTTTCAATAGAAGATGGACAAATGATAGGGGATGGAAGAAGGACTCAAGCGTCTTTTTTTTTTTGGATAGTAGCCTTGAAAAAAAAATGGACCATGACCTTTAAAAGTATGCTCAAAGACGTTGGTAGGATAAGGACATGGAAAAAGAGATGAAACTAAGGCAAGGATTTATGCAAAGGATGGGATCAAAGGGATCGAAGGATGAAAAATATGCATTGGATAATGGATAGGGTACTGGAAGAATTGGGCTTCAATGGACGGAAATGTTGGCAAGATTGACATTGGCACACACCTTGAGGGGTGATGGACTGATGGAGGAAAGACGTATTTTGGATATTGAGATTTTGACGAAGGAAAGGCTATGAATTTTGGGACAGAAGGGCCCAAAATGGATAAAGAAGGTGATGGAGGAATAGACTTGGAATGTTTGGATGGAGGAATAGCAATTGTAGATGCCAATTTTGATGTTTCTTTAGGCTTTTGTGCTTTAAGGAGCCGCTTAGGGATCCACATGGTTTTTGATTTTTCATGCTTTTGTGGTCCCTTGGAGTGCATTGCTTGCACAAGGGATTTAGGAACCCATATAGATTTTAACTTTTGTTTTTGAGCAATGGGCCTTTGTGACCTTTTGGATATTTCTTTTTCTTTATAGATCATATTGTTCTTTGTTTTGACATGTCGATTATATTGGACATGTTGATCCTTGAATACATGTGGATTGCTAGACTTATGACGTTTATACTTGGCATCCAAATTGCTTGGAGGGGGAAAGGAATGCATGGATGGATATGAATGAAATGGACTTCTTTTGGATGGATGAAATTTACTCAAGGATGTGTGCCTTTTTTGACCTTGCATAGAGGACGAAGGGATATAAGGACCTAAGATGGATGGGTATGATGGGGAAGGTGTATGTTTTGATTTTGATGGAGGAATACCAACATCTTGAGAGTGAGTTGTGTAGACATGACCCTTAAGATCTTCTTTGACATAAAGGGATTCTTTCTTATGGAGATCTACTCCTTTGCCTTTATGAATATCTTGACTTGTAGGATACTCTTTTCTTTGGGAAGAAGACACGAGTCCATTATGAGGTGGATATGATGTAAGAGAAATAATGAGATCTTGAAGTGGATCAGATTGCACCAAAGTGGAAGAACCCATTATGCATGTCAAGGGTTCATGAACATCTTGCACTGACACGTTAGAATCATGAAGAGGATTAGGATCATGTGGGGGACTAGGATTGTGTAGTGGACATGGTTCAATGACAGGCTCTTCAAGAGATGGAATGGGAGAAATAATGGGATCATCAAAAGAAACGAGATCTTGGAGTGTATATGGAGTATTAAGACAAGGAGATGGAGGAACAAAAGGATCTTGCGGAGGATCTAAAGGAATGATTTGATCTTGACAAGGAGGAAGATCATTGGAATCCTCTTTAAAGGTGCTTTGCTCTTGACTTTCAATGGGATCATCGGAAAGGATGGAAGGGATATCCTGATCTTTCTTAGGAAGTGGAATGTCAATGGGATTTGAAAGGACATTTTGTTCATGAAATGGAAGGGGATCGTTTGGGATTGGATGAACTGGGATATCTTGATCTTGCCTGGGTAATGGAGTGTCAATAGGACTTTGGATAGGATGGACAAGAATAGGGGAATCGTCATGAGTGTCTGGGAAAATGGGGTCCTGGTCAACAATTGGATGGGATGATAAGGTTTCAGGATCTTGATCTTGATATGTTTTAAGACATGTTTCTTCATGCTCTAAATCATCCTCTTGACATGAGGTTGGACTTTGGATATGCATGGAGGATTCTGACAAGGAATCAATGTTTTGGCATGAAGGAAATGCACTTTGAACATTTGTGATGGATTCTGGCAAGGAATCAATGCTTGAACATGAGAAAGAGGGACTTTGAATGGGGTCCTCTAAAACAGGTAATGGCAATAAAGTGCATGGTGGCATTGGGTCTTGTATTTCTGAAACATGACACGGATGTGCATCATGAATTGGATTATCGTGGCAATCAATTATGGATAGCCCTTGGATAATTGCATCCTTGGGTGTATTGTTTGATGAAGACAATATAGAAGGTTGTTGTGAAACTTCTAAAGGTGTAGGGATAGATGCCACTAGAGAGTTAATTTGTTTGTGGGGGGATGAGGCATTGCTAGACATAAGTGTATTATCTTTATTTTCTTCAAAGAACTCACTTGGTAGATTCCTTAAGAGCCTTGCAATAAAGCCACCTTTCTTTCGAGGTTTTGACATGGTTGTATCTGGAATTTGAACTTGTTTTTGGTTTGATGTCATGTTTTGATATTGGACTTGGTTCAATTGTTCCGACATGTTTAAAACTTGGCTTGGTGTGTGCTGCAACCTTTGTTTTTGAATGTTTGGTTGTGGTTGTTGACATTGATATGTTGATTGAACTTGTTGATATTCCACCATTGGTTGAACCATTCGTGGACATTGTATAGTTGGTTGGACATATTGTTGAAATTGGACCATTGGTTGTGTTGGTTGAATATGTTGGACCATTGGTTGTGTCTGTTGGAAATGTTGGAGCTGTTGAACAATTGGTTGTGATGGTTGAAAATCTGATTGATAGTAAACACATTCTTGTTCTTGTTGTGAAGGCACGTAATGTTGTTGTCTCTTTTCTTGAAATTGTTTCATCATCTCTATTTGTGAGAGGAGAGCTGGTATGTCTGATCATTCAAGAAGAGATCTTACATCAATTGGCTCAATTTTTGGATTTCGACCTAGAAATTTTTGAAACATTTTGGACATTTGTGATCTATTCTTCTCAATGTTTTTTCACTTTTTGTTCCAATATCTCCTCTTCTTGAGCTAGTTTCTCCTCTAGTTTTTGTATTTGGACATTTACATCATCATGATAAGTTTGATCCAAGTTCTGAGACATGTAGAGATTGGATTGACATGATTGATTGCTCAATTGTGATGACATGGCTTCGTAAGAAGGTTGAGACCTCATTTCAACAAACGTGTCACTATGCAAATGCAATATTTTTGGAATTTTTTTTTTTTCAAGGATGATGTATGATATGTAACTAAATGCAAACTAAACAGACGGAAATGCAATCTATGGCAAGCATGCAATCTATGTTTTTGGTTGCTTTTGAATATTTTGACAAACTTTTGAATGCAAATCTAAAAGAGGGACCCTTAGGAAATTGGAATGATGTCTAGACCTCAAAGGACAAAAGGACCAAGTGACAAAAGGACAAGATGACAATGTCTCCCCTCTATGCTTGGATACTAAGCTAGGTTTGATGAAATGACATTGATGACAAAAGGACAAAAGGTTTGATAAGGTCTAGACTTCCTAACAATGACTTAGGGTTTATCAAAGATCTGGATTACTCAAGTATGACAAAACCTAGTTTTGACACTATATGCAAAGGGACAATTAATATGCAAGTGACCCTAATATGATATAATAATAACCTAAGCTTAATGAAGAGACCTAGGGTATGCAAATATGAATGTATGACAATGGTATGACTTTAATGCAAGAGGACACATGCAAATGGATGACCCTTATTGATATGCAAAGGAGTATGAATTAGGTGAAACCTAACCTTGGTACTTGACAATGAACTTTGCAAAATGCAACCTAGGATGAACCTAAATCTAAGTGACATGAATGTTGAGACAAGATTTTGAACAATGTTTGACAACCATGTTTGAAGGTGCTTTGAACTTGAACTTTTGTTGGATGAATGTCTCTTGTGTTTAACCTTATTTTGAATCAATTTGTCTTGAGATGCAATTCAACTTTTGACAAGCAAAGAATACAAGATATTTCAACTTAGACTCAAGACAATCATGCTCATTCCCATATTTCTTATGGTAGGCAAGGACATTAGGTACTTGAGAGGTAGACTTGTTATGGGATTCAAGGAGAATACATAGATGCTTGACCCCACGGGCTCCCCTCCACGGCACTCACTTCTCAGGGCAGCCAAGCATCAATCCCCATGGAAATCTCCCCATGGCGAACTTAGTATCTCTTCCAAGTATCCGAACTTGTCCTTTTCAAGCAACTAGAAGGATTTTTGGCCTCTAAATACAAGGTGTTTAGTAAGGATTTCTGTTAAGTGTTACTCCTTGATGTCATGCAAGCGTGATTGAGACATTAAGCCCACCAAGATACCAAACAAATGTAGTTGCGCAAGCACAATTTAGATCGTGAGGCCCTACTTAGATGTTGATATGAGAAAGAGTCCAAGGGTCATCACTTCCCAAGAAACTGCAATTCCCACGTAACCCTTCCTTCAAAGCTTTCGCCCATCAGGTATTTGTTTATAGTGAGTTAGAATGCCAAGGTATTCTAGCCGTACTCACTTTGGGTCATTCCATTCTCATGATTATCACTTGCTTGCAAAAGCAAATGGTTGGGAAGGCAGGCCCTCTAAAGGTGACACACAATCAAAAACATGAGCATGGTATTGAAGATCTGGATTTCTGATCACCCTAAAAAGGATGAGAGCATACTCTCCTACTCCAATGTCAAACTCAACAACCAAAGCAAACATACATTCATTCCATCCTATTTAAAAATCACTAGGTGCCTAAATATTAATTGCAAACACAAAGTTTAGTTGTAGTCCAAGGCAACCTGCAAAACTCAAGTCAGAAGTTTGATATGTTTAGTCTTTGACTATCGAACCTGCACAAAAACATGTTAGTAGTTTCATTTGTTGTCTTTGTCATGCGTATGCCAAGGTTCTGCATAGAGAATCAGTACCAACAAAACCAAAAAAGCAGAAACTGAATGCAAAAGAAAACAATTTGCAAGTGAAAAACACTATCTTTTACCTCTGTTTTTGGCCCTACACAGGCGCAGAATGTCTAACACAAGCACAGAAGTCTTGACACAGGTGCAAAATGTCTTTGAAACAGGCACAGAATGTATAACACAGGTGCAGATTGTCTCACACAGGTGCAGAAGTCCCCAGAAAGCCCTGCACTACCCTGTTTCTTGGGTTTTTGACCTGCAAATCATCTCAAAAGCACTCAAAAGCATAGTTAGGGGGTTAGTTCACATCGGGTTCACCAATTAATGTAGCTAGGAATCTGGAAATCATCACAGCAATATCAAAATACTAATATAGCTCAATCACAAAAGCTCAAATGCAATGATCAATCCTAACACACTCAATAAAGACATGAAAAGCAAAACATTCAAAACTAAAACTAAGCAAACCAGATGCAGATCTGAATAGTTCCTTCATGAGGCTCCATTGTCCTTCTTTCTTCTCCAAATAGCCTTTGTTTGTGGATCTCACCTTCAAGTGCATAAACCTAATGTGAAAGCAAGATTGACATTGGCACAAGAGTACTCAAAGCATGATTGATTCAACAAAGTAATTCAAAACAAGTGATTATTAGATTGGGATTGAAGAAATTCATCCAATTTATAGACAAATTGGAGAAATAATCAAATTAGCATGATTCAACTCAAATGGAAATTGTAAATCAAAAATGTCAATTATGACAAATTATGACAAATTATGCACTTTCTATGCAAAATTTGATTGATTGATAGTTTATGACAAATTATGACAAATTTCTATGTCAAAATTGATTGATTGTCAATTATGACAAATTATGACAAATTATGACAAATTGAAATGTCATTCCCATGAAATTAGGAGAGAAATAGGAGGAAATTGAAATTAGGAATTAGAAAATTAGAAAATTAGAAAATGAGGAAATTAGGAATTAGAAAATTTAGAAATTGATGAAAAAATTAGGTAAATCAATTAATAATTTGTCATTTATTAATTAATTCACAAAAAGAGGAATTAAGAGAAATTAGGTGAATTAATTAATAATTTGTCATTTATTAATTAATTCACAAAAAGAGGAATAATTAGCCAATTAAATGAACATTTAATTGCGATGAGAAGACTTAGGATAAATAAATAACTTATCCTAAAGGGAGAAATGACAAACAAGGTTAAATGATTAAATCACGAAACCCTAGAAGATGAATTAGGTCTTGATGAAAGATAATTGACTCGATCATGATTCTGATTAACAAAGGACCAATGTGATAAATGATTTGATTGATAAATGGGCCAATTGACGAGGAACAATGACTAATTGATCCAAATTGACATGATTGAGAAGGATGACGATCGATGACAAATAGATCACAAAATGACAAGATTGAAAATGACAACGATCGATGACAAATCGATCGCAAGATGACAAAATTGACAAGGATGAGGATCGATGATGAATTGATCGCAAAATGACAAAATTGACAAGAGGAAAAGGATCGATGACAAAATAAATTGCAAGATGACAAGATTGAAAATGACCACGATCGATGACAAATCGATCGCAAAATGACAAGATCGAACATGACAACGATCGATGACAAATCGATCGCAAAATGACAAGATTGAAAAAAGGACAAAACCCTAATTAGGATTGACGATGTCCAAAATGATGACAAATGAGCACGCACATTGATGCGATAGGATAAGATCGATCAAAATCATGACTGGAGAGTGTTGTCGACTAGACCAAATTTGAGAGCAAGATGAATGAAGAATGTAGAAGAATGACTCGATGCTCGTAAATGATAAATACCAAATGCGTGACATAGGAGAAATGTTAATGCGACGCAAAAACCCTAAAATAAGGCAATGCGCAAATGTTAAAGTATGATTCTGCAAGCGTTGACCTTTTTTAGGTGTCTACAGTAAGGTTTCATGGACTTCCTTTAAGCATTGTTTCAGATAGGGATACCAAGTTCATGGGCCATTTTTGGAAAACATTATGGAGGAGACTAGAAACTAATCTCTCATTTAGCTTAGCTTACCATCCATAAATGGATGGTCAAATTGAAGTCATTAATAGGGTGTTAGGCAACTTGTTGAGTTGTCTAACCAAGGAGTATGGGCAGACATGGGATCTAATCATTCCTCAAGCAGAGTATGCCTATAATGACAGTGTGAATAGGACCACTGGAAAGAGTCCTTTTGAGGTTGTCTATGGTAGACATCCAAGGGGAGTGTGTGAACTCAGGGAACTTGGTTCCATGGAGATGAAGAGTGGCCAAGCAAAGGACTTCACTCAAACCATCAAGGAGATCCAAGAGCAGGTCAAGAGAGTCATCCTTGAATCCACTCAAAAACTGAAGGCCAAAATGGATGAGAAAAGGAGAGAGATTCAGTTCAAGGTGGGTGACTATGTGATGGTCCATTTGAGCAAAGATAGAATGCAAAGTGGTAAGCCTACTAAACTGCAAATGAAAAGGGCAGGACCTTGTAGAATTCTGTCAAAATATGGTGAGAATGCCTACAAGGTTGATCTTCCTTCAAGCTTAGCCATTTCACCAGTCTTCAATGTTGCTGATCTGATAATGTACAAGGGTGTGATAGCAGGGAAGAGTGAGAATCAAGCCAAGGTACTGCAAGACTTGGATATGGATGCCTTACCTCAAGTAAAGCAGCCCAAAGTAGAGGAGATCTTGGAGTCAAGGGTGAAGAAGTCTACTAGACACTAGGTCTACATGGAGCACTTGGTGAAGTGGGCAGATCAACCTGTGTCTGAAGCTATTTGGGTTGAAGAAAGCAAGTTCAAGAAGCTAGGCATTGATCCGGCTCTTCTCACTCCCCTAGTTCCTTAGTTTGTTGCAGAGGGGGATTATGGTGTAATAGCACCCTTAAAAGGGCTCCCACCATTTTCTTTTGTTGTTTTCTTTCTTGTTTAAGAAGCCATTGTATATAAAATAAGAAGCCATGTGCTCATTGATTCTAGTTTAGGTCCTAGTGTAGGTCCTAGGGTCGTAAGTCAAAGTTGAGTTTTTCTTGAAAGTAGAGGGTATGTGTGCCTTTGAGGTGATTAGGGCCCTTCTTAGCATGTTGGTGTCCTTAGGATAGCCCAATGTGGGTCTAGGAGTCAAGAAAAGCAACATTGAGAAAGTTGCTCAAAAGTTGCAAAAGTTGCATGACAACTTTTCAAAGTTGTCAAGCAACTTTTCCACCTAGTAGGTCAAGATCTTAAGTTTAGCATGGAAAACCATAATATGGGAACATAGACCAAGGAAAGGGTAATATAAGTAGTTGAAAACCATAAGACAATGGGTTGGATGTAATTTGTTGTACGGCCCAAGAAAAGTGACTTGACTGTGACTGCAATTTTGTTACCAGTCAGCACAGATGGAGTAAGAAAAGATTGTTAATGGATTGATTTTCAAGAAATCCTATGTTGAAAGTATTATATGGTGTATTTACTTCCATTTTGAACATTTAGATTAGGTTTTTATTTGCAAGTTTGGTGTGTTTGTAAATATTTTGTAACTTACCTTCTCACTGTCTAGTTTTGGACTGTTTTGAGAAAATGGGTTGTTAACTCCTTTCCCCATTGTGGAATCACCATGAAACCATGGGGAATAGGAGTAAAAACCTTGTACATTAATTCAGAGAAATTAGGGCCCTTGAAGATGCAAGGAAGCCAAGCAAATACCCACTCCTAGGCGAGACTAGACAGTGCCTAGCTAGGAGGTGTTAAAGTGCAGAGGTCCAGGAGAGCAAGGAAGGTCAGAGGAGGAGAGACCCTTTGGAGGAGTTGTAGAGGGGTGAATGGAGCACCATTGATGAGGAGGAGGAGCTTCTACCAATCCAGATAAGGTGGTGAAATCAACAAACCAACACTGTGACCTTGGCAGGCCTAAAAACCCTCTTTAAAACCCTTAAAAACCGCAAAATTCACCTAGGGTACAGACACTTGGAGGCCCAAAACCAAAAAAATCCTTGAGCCCTTGCCAAATGAATATCAGGTCTTTTGGGAAGTTTCACAAGCATATGCATCATTTGCAAGAGGGAGCCCTAAAAGTCCAGATAGGAGGCCTAATTGGTCACAATCCTTGTAGCCCTATTTTGTAGGTAAAAGACAAAATAGTGAAATCGGTAAGGGGTTGGAAGCTTGAAACCTCTTGGGGGCACATGAATGGGTGGAAAACCATGTATTAGACCTAACCTATCCTTGCTAGGACCTCAGAAGTTGTGGAACAAGCCAGACCCTTATTAGCCTAAGTAAGGGTTCTATGGATCTCATGAGTAGGTGAGACCTTAGGAGTAAAAATTCAAGTTGTTGGTGGGTGGATTGGGAAAGGTCAGGGGATCCCACAAGCAGGGGAAGTCCTAGAGACCCTAGGTTGTGGTTGGAACACCTGGTGATCCAAGGAAAGGATCTAAGAGCATAGACTAGGCTAGTCTATCTGAAACCCCATTCCATCAGATATGGGGGAGGGAGAGGCACCTATGGATACAGAAGAGGGAGCCATGAGAGGAGGAGAGGGAGTTACAAGTGGAGGAGAGGGAGATACAGGTGGAGGAGAGGATCTGATGGGGATGGGAGGAGGAGATTTGCAGGATAATATGATAGTATATATGCAGACTCGGCTGGAGGATATGGAGGCAGAGGTTGTATCTAGAGATGTTCAACTATTTGCACGAGAGTCAGAGTTGGCTGTAGTACTGCAGGAGAGATGATGCGGTGGAGAGATTGATAGAGCTTTAGGAGAGAGTACGAGTTGGGGTATGAGAATAGGGTTTTACTGGGGAGGTGATGAGGGAGATACGATGAGCGCAGGGGAAGATAGACTATTGGTGGGGTTTATATGAGCACGTGGTGACATCTAGTCAGCAGGTACTGAGCTATTCACATATGCGTTTGGCGAGATCAGAGTTGTCTTAGAGGATGCAGAGCAGTGGTTGTGTGATGGGTCCTCCATGATGAGATAGTGTGGGTGGTACATGGGGTAGTGGGGGAGTAGGTGGTGATGGTGGTGCAACATCTGGCCAGAGTGCCATTTGAGAGAGCTTTATGTATTTTATTACATTGTCATTTTGGACTGTGACTTGGATGGTTCTTGGTAGCTGATATTTTTGACATCATTGTACTCTGATACACGTATGTTTTTGTGAGACGATATATGATGTGATATATGAGGAGATCCTGTATTTTGTGATGATATGCAATTTGATGATATGTATGAATTTATGCAGGATGATGATTTACAATTAATGCTTAGATGGATAGATGTATGTGTTTATGAGATGATTCCTATATGCATGCTATGATGATTTGTATGATGTCTATATGTATGTTTATGAATGTGATACTAACATGTGGATGTAGGTTAATATATGCATGATTCATTGGTTGTAATGCTTTATGTATGAAATGCCATGATGATGATGTATGCATAATGAAATGACGCTAACTATGAAATAGATAGTACTTGTGTTTTATGTTGATTAAATGATGATATGCAGTTGTGTTTGATACGATGAAATGCAATGAATCGAATGGTTTATGTAAATGTGTATAGAGGGTTAAAAATGAATGTAAAATGAATAAACAAATGTAAAGTACAAATATTGATGTGATGATTTCTAAATGAATGCACATATAAAATGTATAAACAAATGGTTATGTTATGATTCTAAATCTTATAAAATATGACTAAGTGAAATGATAATGTTTTGATAATGCAACTAAGGGGTAATGAACAACTGCACCTTAATGCAATTAAAAAGGATAATGAATGCATCTTAATGAATCCTAAAGGAAAAGTTTGTAAGACGAAATGAATGAGTATAAGAATATACTAGATGGATAGATGAATGCACTTAACTAATGGATAGATAAATAAATGCATGCCACTAAAGGATTATAGACAAATGTATTGTAAACAATCTTAAATGATGATGAATGATTTTGAATGATTTTAACAAGACATCTAACTATACCTAGATAACTAAATCAATGTACGATAATGACTAATAATGGTAGTAAATGCAATGATGAGAAATTTATACAAATGAATCTAAATGTCTTGATTTTGCAACGATGAAATGATGTAATGATGCTAATGGAAGTAAATGATAATGAACTAGATGCATTTTAAATGAAACTAAACGATATTAATTGTACTTAAATTAAGATCTAAAAATGAATGTAATAAACCTATATGCAAGTACATGATAATGAACTAGATGCTTTTAAATGCAACTAAATGCAATGGAATGATGATGTCATGTGTTTATGATAGATGAATGCAAGTGGGTGAGAAGTTTGTAGGATACACTGATGATGTATTAGAGAACTCCGCCATGATTGTATCCAAGACCAATTCATTTTTTAAATAATTTCTCATATTTAAACTTGTTCACACTTGCATGCAAAACCATAAATATGAATAATGAATGATCAAATGGATGGGTGATATGCAACAGAATGCAATATAAAAAGATGAGATGAAATGATTATCCATAGTGCTTTATTTTCATCATTGAGCATGGTAGTATCAATCTTGGACAAGGCAGTAGGAACCACGTTTGGAGCATTGTACCTGCAAGCAAGCAGCATAAATAAATAAAGAATATGGACCCTCCATAATGGTTCATGCTCATATGGTCAAGGTATACGTTGTACTCAGCAAGCCATGGTGATCCATGACTGTATTTTGCATAAGATCATGTAGCTTAGTGAAGTTCCCATGTAGAAAGCCTTAGTAAATTCCCCAGAACTTCATTGGAACAATTCGCAGAAGATAAACAAACATTGCTTAGGAACCATCATGGCTACTCTAATCACTTATGGATATCCCGGAGTAGTGTAGGAACCTGATATAAATGAATAAATAATCAAACTGACCAAGTACTTGATAGCTTAAACATAATTTTATTGTCAAATAAAATGTTATCATGTCTTTGTTTTGGTAAGGAAGGATGCATTCGTGTTAAGATAGTTGTGTGTCGATGTTGATTGTTTGGTCGATGTGATAAGTGGTCGTTGTTTGAGTATTTCAAAATGTTTGTTTAGTATCTACTTGGATACATATATACAATGTGTCACCATGTTTTTGATTGATTTTTGATGTTTTATGATGTGTTTTGGATTTTGTGAGTGTTTTGATTGTTTTTTCTATTTTGTGTGACGATTTTGAATGTTTTTGGTTTTTGTGAGATAGTTTTGAATGTTTTTGGTTTTTGTGAGATAGTTTTGAATGTTGAACTCAATGAATCACAAGTAATGCAGAATCCACTTCCATCAATAGGTTAAGGAGCATTTCCCCTAGTTTAGACATGACTATGAAAAAGTGGGATGCAAGATGCATGAAGTACTATCCTTGATTGTAGATCAATAACAAGCCATGGTTTGAATGATGGATGAGTGGATGAAATACATGTGATCGCAACAAGTCTGAAAGACAATGGAGCCATAGCCTTTACGAGTGGCGTCTGTTTTCTAGGTTTTCACCATCGCACTTACCCAAGGCACCATCGAAGTAGTTGTTCACCATTTGGATGCATGATTTTTCTTTACTATTTTGATTTTTTTGTATTTTCTTCAAGACATTTATCTGAATGTTTTTGGTGTTTTTCTGATATGCATGGGAGCCTGATACTTTGTACAGCTTATGTATGAAATCGTTTGAGGTGCATGCTGTTGATCAGATCTGCTAGCGGTCCCGTTCTAAAGTGGCCAACCGATATGCCCTAGACCCAAATACAATAGTGATAACATATGGACCCAACCTGTTTGATTCAAAATTTCCCTGATGTTCTTTGTTTGGTTGGTTACAAGGATTCTCTCGAAGAACAAGATCACCTACCTCAAATGTACGAGGTCTAAATCGATGATTATAGCTTCTGCTCATGCGCTATTGATAGGCTTTGAGGTGGTTGTATGCAGCTTGCTGCCTTTCATCAGGTAGCTTTAAATATTGGAGATGTGATACTCTATATGCTTGATCATCTATGAGATTATGCAAGGAAACTCATAGAGCTAGTATCTTGACCTCAATAGGAAGGATGGCTTCTCCGCCATAGACCAGCGAGTAGGGAGTTGCACCAGTAGGGGTTCGAATGCTAGTTCGATATGCCCATAGTGTTGGATTTAATTGAACATGCCAATCACGACCAACATCATTGACTATCTTCTTGAGAATTCTTAATATGTTCTTGTTCGATGCTTCGGCCTGACCATTTCCTTGTGGGTAATAGGGAGTGGAAAAGCGATGTTGGATGTGAAAGTTCTCACAGAGCTCACATACATCCTGATTTTTGAAAGGAAGTTTGTTATCTGTGGTGATGGACACGGGTACACCATACTGCCAGATGATGTAATTAAGGATGAATGAGGCGATCTGTGTGTCGGTGACTTGGGTAAGTGGAATAGTTTTGGTCCACTTTGTGAAGTATTCAGTAGCGGTAATGATGAACTTATGGTCGTTGGATGAAGATGGATGGATCTTACCCACAAGGTCAAGGCCCCATTGACAAAAGGACCATGGTGTTGTGATCGGTTACAATTCCTATGCTGATGCATGTATCAGGTCTCCATGAACTTGGCATTTCTTGCATTTTCTGACAAAATAGTAGGAGTCTTTTCCCGTAGATGGCCAATAGTATCTAGTGCATATGATCTTCTTTGCTAAGGAAGGACCGCTTGAGTGAGTCCCACAAATTCCTTCATGTAACTCTTCCAAGGCCTTTGTTATCTCATCATGTTCTAGACATTGAAGGAGATTACCATCAAGACTATGTCAGTATAGGGTTTCAGCAATGATGGTATATCGAGCGGTTTGGCAAATGAAGGTTTTACATTGGTTATTCGATTGGTTAGGAGGAAGTGTGTGATTGCGTAGATAGGTGTAGAACTCACCGTACCGTGAGGATTTAGAATTGGTAAGGTGACATATCATCTTGAATTCGGGGATATCATAAGCAGGAATCCAAAGTTATTCTACCAAGAACTCGTAGCATGTTGAATTCTGTGGAATATCTAGGAGAGATGCAATGGTAGCCATAGTGTCACCAGCTCAATTCTGATATCTGGGTATCTACTCAAAGGTGATAGTAGTAAATGATGCATTTAAATTGTCCACCATTTGCTTGTACGACATGAGTTTATCATTCTTGGTCTGATATTCATCGGTTACTTATCGGATGACCAGTTTGGAGTCGCCATATATCTATAACTCTTTCAATTTCCATTGTATGGCTAATCGAAGTCCTATGATCAAGGCCTCATATTCTGCTATGTTGTTTGTACATAGAAAAGTTATCCTGTAAGACTTCGAGATGCTGTGATAAACAGAATGCCTACCCTCGAGCCATGTCTAGTATAGGAACCATCAAAGTATAGTTTTCATGGTTGTGCTATTGTGATCATGAAGATCTCTTCATTTGGAAAATTGGAAACAAGAGGATGATCACCTATGACGGGTGCATTGGCCAACTAGTCTGTAATAACTTGGCCCTTGATAGCCTTACGGTCCACATACTCAATGTCAAATTCACTTAGAATCATCACTCATTTGGCCAAGCGGCCTATCAATGCTGCTTTGTTGAGTAAGTACTTTAGTGGATCAATCTTTACAATGAGTTGTACTTTATATGTTAACATATAGTGTCTCAGTTTAGTGGTTGCCAAGATTACTGCTAGGCAAGATGGCTCAATAGATGTGTAATTAAGTTCATATTTAACTAGTGTGTGAGACATATAGTATACAACACACTCTTTCCCTTCTGCATTGTGTTGTGGCACTAGTACTCCTAATGCTATATTAGTTGCTGAAATATAGAGCAATAGAGTTCTACTTAGATCTGGTGGGATCAACAACGGTGTATTCATGAGATAGTCTTTAAGCATCTGGAATGCTTGTTGGCATCTGGCATCCCATTGAAAGCAAATGTTCTTGTGTAATAGGTGTGTAAAGGGGTGACACTTATCTGCCAGTTGTGCAATGAATTTTTGGATGGATTGTAGCCGCCCTTGTAATGTGCAGAGCTGACTGATATTCTTTGGAGGTGGCATGTCCATGATTGCTTTGACCTTTGTAGGATCAACCTCAATGCCTTTGCTTGAGACAATGTATCCTAGAAGATTCCTTGAGGTTACTCCAAAGACACATTTCTTTCGGTTGATTCGAACATGATATTGTTATGGCCTATCAAAGATTTTCTCTAATATTTCTAGATGATCTTCTCTTATTAATGATTTTGCCAATAATTCATCAACATAATCTTCCATTATGCTATGCATCATATCATGAAAGATGCTGGTCATTTCTCTTTGATAGGTTGCTCCTGCATTCTTTAGACCAAAAGGCATTACATTCCAATAGTATGTTCCCCATGGACATGTGAAGGGCATCTTGTGTTGATCCTTTGGTGTGATCTTTATCTGGTTGTACCCTAAAAAGTCATCCATGAGAGAAACCATGACATGTTCTGCTATTAGGTCTATGATCATGTCAATGTTTGGTAGGGGGAAGTCATCTTTAGGACATGCCTTATTTAGATCTCTGAAGTCAGTACAGATACAGATGCCCCCATTTGGTTTGCTGACAGGTACAATGTTTGATATCCAATCTACATAATCAATTGGTCTAATAAAACCAACATCCAGGAGTTTCTTAAGTTCTGCTTTGACTAGTACCACAATCTAGGGGTGCATCTTGCAAAGCTTCTTCTTGATAGGCTTAGTGCCTTCTGCTACAGTGAGGTGATGCATGACCAAATCAGGATCAAGACTAGGCATGTCTACGTATGACCATGCAAAATTAATCTGATGCTTTTGGAAGAATTCTACAAACTTAGGTTGTTCCTCTGGAGTTAAAAGAGATGCAAGATGTATATGGTGAGGAGTTTCAGGAGTCCCCATGTTGAATTCTTTTGTATCATCAATAAGGATCGTTGATCATTCCTGATTTGCACTATAGGGAAGAATGTCAAACCTTTCATCCGTAGGTGCCTCAGAGAAGTTTTCACCATTGGATACACTCTTTCTTTTTACTTTTTTGGGATCAAATAGTGCCATAGTGTGGCTTTCACTGGAGGATCCATGTTTTATTGTAATATTTTTGCAGCTGAAAGGTTTGGCATCTGCCCCAAAGTATGCTACGCTATTAAGTTCAATGGTGAATCCAACTTTGTGATCCCTACTTGGTATGTTATCCCGTAGTTACCAAAAGTCAATGATCACCTCATCCTTTTGGAATTGGTCAAGGCATGGGGGATTAGACTGGTTCCATTCGATGAGTTCAGGATGGATAATGGGCATTACCTCATCGATCAAGTTAAGTTCATAATATGTGTCAGTGAGGGTTAAGACGTTATGGTGAAGTTCATTGATGGTACTCTCCCTGTCAGAATCAGGTGTAGGATGTGACGTAGGGTCTGTGGAAGGTGTTTCCAGTTCAGGAACCCAAGAGGTTTTAATCTGTGCTTCTCTATAAACAGGGATTTCTTTGTGAGGTGGAGGTGGTGATGCGTCTTCCTCATCTGAAGTATTGAGATGTACTGAATCAAATTCCCACTCATGTGAGTCAGTCTTTGAGTCACTTTCCATTATCCGATTACTATACGATACCGGAATATCCTTTGAGTTAAATACTGCAGGTGTGACTGGTTGATGTACCTTTGGAGATGGAATGATTAGTGTTGCATGAAGGATTATTGGGATCAGTGAATCCAAGACTGGGAGTATCGACATTCTTGAATCGACTGCTTCTGATGGAATTATTGGTGTTGTCGATACTGCTAGGGGTTTTGATACTGCTAATGGTGTGATTGATGCAGTTGCTACTGCTAATGGGCTTGCTGGTTTGATTGGTGGGATGATTGGTGTTGTGGATGGTATTGCTAGTATTCTCAGTTGCATTGGAGCAATTGGTGTGGTTTTTAGTGCTACTCATATAATCAAGAGTGGCCTCTTTAGAGTATTAGGCTGATATAGAGGTTTGTTGGGTTTCCCTTTGAATCAGAGCTTAGGAAGAATCTCCTTTTGAAAGCCTAATCTAATGTTATCTTTAGGCTTTAATTTCGACTGCAGCAGCTCATGTCATCCTTTCTTACAAGGTCCGAACACACTCTGACCATCATAGCCCATTATTTGCATAATGAGAAGGCCTTTTCCATATTGATCTGTGGAAAGCTTGGCTTGTGGGATGTGTGTGGTGATAGGATCTTTATAGATCCATTCTGCTAAGTCCTCATCTTTGGTCTCTTCTTCTTGACTCTTTCCAAGGATAAAAGGTACCATAGTGCATGCTGGCTTGACCAGTGGTACTTGAAGTAACCATTGAGGCATACCATGAGTTCTAGGAGAAAGTGGGTAGTTGTCCAACACAAAAGTGTTGGCTTAGATTATACTCCCTAGGACCTTCCTCTGCCATTTTCATTTTTAACTTCTCTTGCTTGGGTATAGTGGTGTTTGAACTGGAAAGAGAGGCTGGACTAACATATGATGTTGATGGGATAGCTTCTCTATTGTTGGGAACGGTAATATCTGGTTGATGGTTGATATTGTGACAATATGCAAATGGATTTGCATCACCCAGGATTGTAATTTCTACACCGTTATGAGGAAACTTGATACACTGGTGGTAGGTGGATGCAACGGCTTGCATGACATGTATCCAAGGACTTCCTAACAAGAAATTATATGACAAAGGAAGGTCCAAAACTTGACATATGATGTGCTTCACCACTGGGCCCACTCAGATTAGTAACACAACTGCTCCTTTGGATGAACGCTCTGCATCATCATAGGCTTTTATGATTATCTTTTTGTGGGGATCCACTGATTCAACTGCATATCCCAATGCTAATTGTAATGTACAAATATTTAGGCCAGCTCCTTTGTCGATCAAGACTTGCTCGATCCTATGTTGGTTGATAAATCCTTCAATATGGAGTGAGGCATTTTGAGGTTGCTGGAAGGATGTATTGTCACTTTCAGAGAAAGTGAGACATGGTGATGACCTCAAACTACCAACCATAGCTTGAAATTGATCTGTATTTAGATTGGTAGGGACTGATGCCTCTTAGAGAGCTTGATCCAAGATTGTTTTATGAGATGGGGATAGGTGCAAAATCTCTAAGATGAATATAAGTGCACGTGTCTTATCTAACTATCCCATAAGGTTATATTGCTTTGGAATAGAGGTTGTGCCTTGTGGAGATGATTTAATGGTGATCTTGTCATGACACATAACAACATTATAGGTAGGGCTTAGCTCTTTGATGGTAGTAGTTGCAATTTGTGATCTTGTCATGACGCATAACAACATTATAGGTAGGGCTTGGCTCTTTGATGGTAGTAGTTGCAATTTGTTCATTGGCATCATATAGGTGATTCACAGTGTAATTATAGGCAGCTCACGTATAATTAGTTGTATTTGTGTTTCATCCTAAAGTGGAAGGACCCCTTTGATCTTGTGATGGAAGTGGATTCTTAAACATAAGATGATCATTATTTGTAGTTTTTGGGTCGTGTCCTTGAATTTCAATCTCTCCTCGATCAATAAGATCCTGAACAAGATCTTTCTATCTGTGACAATTACTTGTTTTATTCCCTTTCCCTTAATGGAATTCGCATGTTCATTATCCCTCCACCATGGAGGTTTAACCTCCGGTTTGTAATTAGATGTCTTTGGTAAGGTCACCAGATTTGAAGAGACCAACTGACATAACACTGTTTCAATGGGTTTCCCTAAGGGAGTGTATGTACATTTTGGTTTATAATTTTGCTGGCATTGTCTCGGTTCCTCTTGCAGTACATTGCGTCCTTGATATGGCGAGGGAGCAACTTTGTTGTTCTTAAGAGTGGGGTTTTGCCCCGCAAATCGGATCACTGGTTGTGGACTCTTGATAGTCCTTGCATCTACAACCCCATCATTGATGATGTTTTTGTTTTTATTCCAGAAGTTAGGTTTATTAGTGTTGAAGTGTGGGCGAGAGGCATCTTTTGGTTCATTGTATATCTTGATAAGCCCCTTTTTGATGAGGGCTAATTCACATTTTAAACCCTGGGTGATCATGTCATTAAAGGACTCTATGCCTTTCATGTCTAGATGGAATTCCATTTTTTCATTCAAGTTGGAAATAAATATTTCAACTAGTTCTGGTTCAGGTAACTGAAGAGAACATCTGCTAGACATTTGTTGTCATCATTGCAGGAAAGCTGAAAATAGCTCCCCTGGTTTTTGCATGGTGTTACACAAATCGACCATGGTGACATCGCATTCTATGTTATGTGAATAATGTGCAATGAATTTTTGGACTAGTTCTTCTAATGTTATAATGCCGTATGTTAGTTGGGAAAACCATTGTGTGGTTGTCCCTCCCAAACTCTAAGGAAAGAAGTGCATTAGGTGTGTGTCTTCATATGCCACTTCTAGGCAAGCTGAATGAAATTCTCTGGCATGATCTCGAGGGTCTCCTTTTCCCCGATACTTTTAGAACTTAGGTGTTTCAAACCCTTGTGGAAAATGTGGCATATGTAGAGTCCTATCAAATGGATAGGGACAAATATCATTAAGTGAAAACTGGGTAGTTTTCACACCATTGTGGAGTTGCTGGGCTAAATTCTCGACTGGTTGCCTCAACATGTCAATGTCATTAGGAGGAGGAGGAGGTGGGGGATTTTCCTAATGAAGGTCATATCTGAAGTTGTCTCGACCTTTTCCACCCTCATTATGACTATGGTGTTCTGATGCTTGCCTTAATTGTGCAGTGTCAAAATCAGAGGGTAGTTTGGCTCCCTCTTGGGCAAGCCTTAAAAAGTGAGCATCAACATTGTTCTTGAGGATGTCATCAAAAAGTCGATTGAAGAGGGGGTTGTGTTGTGCCCTTTCTATTTCTGCAGGAGTGGGAGTACTCAGATTTTCATCATTTGTGTTTCCTCCAAGGGCTTCTTGGAATTCATTGAGATTTTCCTCCTCTTCCTCTTCGATCTCTAGTTGTCTAGACCTTGATCTAGTTTGATCCATTTTTATTTAAAAGTTGTTGAAGTTTGGTGAAAATTATTATGAGTTGGTGATGGAATGAGAGATAAATGTTTGGTGATGTGTTTTGCATATGGATCTCTAACACTAAAGGTAGATGTTACCAAAGTCCTTCTGTGAATTGCTTGTTATGTTTGGTTGACAATGTTTGATATGATAAGGTTTAGAGAGGCATGAGATGTGTTATAGACCCAACTACCTAGTAATGAGAGGATGCAATCATAGACTAGTTTTAACCTGCGTATAAATGCCTCTTAGGAGGGGTTTATCTAGATGTAGAGACACTCTAAAAATTGATGGGTTGTGTTTGATTCAAGCAATATTGAAAAAGAACTTAGGACAAGATCTCTTTATGTTTCAAAAGTTGGAATGGATTGATGATGTATGAATGTGAGAGTGGACGAAATGTTAACTTCAATAAAAACTCTGTGTTACAAATGGGAGAAATTCTTCTTCTTCTCTTTCGAGGGTTGGTGGTTCTTCCCAAGCTATGTTATATATGATGCAAACATCTCGAAAGAAAGCAGGATTGATTTTTCCTCCCTTGTTTTTATGATACCTCAAAGCTCTATATTGAGTAAAAGCTCTTCGATTTAAAGACTCTTGATCAAACTCGTTGGATTTTCCTTGAAGATATAGACACATGTGACGTAAGAAGGTTCTATGTGAGACAAATATTTGTCTATTGAGATAGAAAAATTTCCTTCTTTTGATGAAAGCCTTTGAGCTCAATGGTCTTTTCTTCAAATCGATATGTTGATGAAGATTTCTCTTTCTCAAAATGTGAAGGATGGTCATATAGTTTGATACTTTGTTTTTGCACTTTGTTTTTTATTTTTGCCAAATGTTGGTGTGGACAATTTGTGTTGGATGAATACTTGTTTTTGAATTGGTTTTGATTTTCTTTGACAAGAAAATAGAGCAAGCACACAAACACAATAATGTTTCCTAAAAGAAGGCACAAATAGGTGTGGGTCTAAATCAACCCAATCTTTAGACTTTTTGACCCCTTTTCCAGAAAAAATTTATTATGTTTTTCTAAAAAGCCTGAAGTTGGCTCAGGTTATCACTGGTCTTCACACAAAATGAAGACACTTCAAACACACTTTATCCCTAAGGTCAAATGGCTAGTTGTGATAATTTCAGCCCACATCTTGATATTTCTTCAACTTTGGTACTACATACCTTATGAATCCCGTCATGGCAGGTAAGGATGTGATATACTAAGTCTTGCATGAGCATAACAAATAGATGATGCCTATGATGGGGGAGTCACCACTTTTATCAAGCTACAAGTAGTCTTTCAAAAAGCTATGTTTCTACTCAAGGAAATATGTATGGTGAGTATCTTGGGAGAAAAACCATCTATGCTCTTGCACTGAATTTATCACAAATATTCTCAATCAATAGAATGGGTGGGTTTCTACATAAAAAGGCGTCTAGTAATTTTCAATGCTTTTGGACATAAGTTCATTCTACAGTGACTCACTTAAGAGCCTTGTAACTTGTGGTGGGCCATTTATCCTTTCGACAAGTTACACTGTAGGAACACCTATACCCAAGGCTATAGCTTTCGCTCATACCTGATTTCTATAGCGGCTCGAAGGATTTACCATGTGAGATCATTCCCAAGAGTGATGTGTCTCTTGGCAGACCTCTCTTAAAAAGATAAACTTTTGAGTGTTACTAACACTTTTCTCTTGCACCTAGGACCATGAGGATAGTGTGTGTTAGAAGTAGGACCACTTGAAAAACTTTGCACAAGTGTGCCATTCACCAAAAGCACTTGTTCTTTTTAACTGATTTTCATTGCAATGTGATCTAACTATTTGGAAATGTTGCTCCAACAATCATGGTGTTCTTTTTAACTTTCAAAGGAAATTTTTTTTGTAAACTACAAACTTGAAATCTTGGTCAACTGAATTGAAAACACGTTTTTTCTTGAAGTAAAATCATTTTTTAACTTGAAGGAAAAATGGCTTGTTCTTTTTAGTTTGCCCAAAATGAAATGTTGATTGTGAATTTCTTTAAGTTGATGCAAGAAATGAAATTTGTGTTGTCTTGTTTTAAAACCCAAAATAAAATGAATCCTAACTTGCAAAAAAATCAAATTTGTTGGGTTTGAGTTTGTGGTTCTTTTTACCTTTGACCAATGAAATTGTTTTTAGGAGCCCAAACAAATATGTGATTCTTTTTAAGAGCCCAAATTGAACTGTAAAGTTAATTTAAACTAAATCAAAAAGGGAATTTTTTTTTAAAACCAACTTTGAAAAAAGTTAGTAAAACAAATAAATCTACTTCCTAATCTAATTTAAACCTGCACAAAAGAGATAAATAGTTATTAAAATCTGCCTATTCGGTGGGCTTCTACAAGCCTAATTTTTTTGGTTTTTAGGTTACAAGGTATTTTTTACAACTCTCTGTTACAATAGCACTACTCTGTGTGAAAACAGAAGTGCTATTTAACAAGAAAGTGCTAAATAACAATCAAATGAGCCAAAATAAATGCAAACACGCTACAAAAATAGACAAATGCGCTAAAAGAACTTTGTCAGACAGAATTAATTTTGTCCAACAGAGAGCCAAAAGCGCTAAAAGAAGCTATGATGGCGCTATTTAAGGGTCAATAGCGCTAAAACATGGACTTGTACTATTATTCAATGCTTTTAGAGTAGACTTCTTAAGAACTGTAATGGTAAAAAAATTTAGGGTTTCCACCCCAAGCAGGATGAAAAACACTAATTTTTGCCTAGTGACTATTACATTCAAAAGAATGGTGAATCTAATAGATTCAATCACAAAGAAAAAAAGATAAGGATTGAATACTAATTGGATTCAATGTGTGTGAATTCGTTTACCCTCTTTTGTGAGTTGAATTGTTGAAATTAGGGTAAAGTACTAAAAATGTAGGTAAAAATACAAAAATAGTGATCTACAGATGCGGGACTTAGACACACACCTGAATCTAAGAAATATAAGAAGATTTGGATCTGATCCTTGAAAGACCTCCAAAATTTTTGGGACCATGGTGGTGGTCACCCTGGTCCTCCTAACGTTTCACACACCAAAGGGGGTAGATTCATCTTTGCAAATAATTTTGATTCTAAAGATCGTATTTTTGTACATGTTTCCTGCACATAGAAAGAAAGCGAAATAGGTTGGGAATAGGGGGTTTCCTAAGTCAAACCTCAGTTTATCACAAATATTGAAATAAATAATGGAAGGATATACCTCATATTTGTAATGATTGATAATGATTATTTGTTTCTTCAATGTAATCACATATGTTGTATAAAATGGCATAAACATGAAAAAACCCTAATCACACCTACATGCTTGTATATGAATAATGAAATGTTTCTCCATAATTAATGAATGAAGAATGCAACCTTGAAGACCTCTACAAGTTCTTGGTGACGAATGCTTCAATGCATGAATGCTTGATGATTATAATTTTGCCCTTGTAATATTATCTCCTTATGATTGTATCTTCTTGTTATCTAAATGAGAGGAGAAAACCTCCTTATATACTTTCTCATCGAAAAACATGTTAATTTTATGACATAGGCCGACATGGAGAGGGGTTTCCTACTCAAATTTGATAATGCAAGAGGGGTTCAAAATGGGGCCTGATTAAGGAGGACCAAGGCATGGCTCCCTGGTCCTAATGAGGACCAAGATGCCATTCCCTAGTCTCAATGAGGACCAAGGTTCCATGTCGTGGTTCTACACAAATTTGGGGCCAAGACAAGGGGTCCATGCAAGGTATACAGTGACAACAATGTCATATTTGCATGATGTGAGCATAATGAGGCCTTAACTAAGCATTGGGATATGAACTCTAAGGTGAGGGACCAAAATATGGACTAAATTATAAGGGATTACAATTTAGGCTGCTACAAGAACATAAATATTACATAGCTAGACTTGGGTGTTGATATATCCATTCATTATCTTGAGTTAAGTATGATCAAGAGGCATTCAAGGCTATAAATCGGGTGTAAATTTCTAGATTTTTAAATTCAATTTAAATTGTATATCACATGTTCAACTTTCAAAAATATATTAACTTAAAATTTTTTCACATGATTCCAATTATAAATATAGATTGGGGTTCCATTTTGGTAACCTTTGGAGATTTTCAATTTGATACTAATCGTATTCATCATCATGGTCAGGTTTTTTAAGAAAAGTAGACTTCTAGAGCTCATTTCAATGAAAACAAGCTAAATTTGTTTACATGTACAAGTTTAAAGCGATTGTTTTTATGTGTGTATAAATAGGTTCCTAGATCGGGTTTTGCTTCATGCCAAATTCATGCAAAACATGTACATCATGCATACTGTGAAGACTAGGTAATTTCTAGACTATAAAATTCAAATTAATTTTTCGAGAACTACACATCATATTTTGTACATTATATACATATATAAATGATGTATATATATACATACCCACAAGTACATATATCAAAGATAATTTCTTACCATGCTTTTAGATATATATGTATTTACTTTCTGGTGTAGAGACAAAATTTGAGACATGGATTAGGATAGGGTCAACTCATACATACTGTAGACACCTAAAAATGTCTCTTGATTAACATACTAATGATTCATCTTTATTAATTAATTAATTCTTCAATTATTTAATTAATGTAACTTTATTCTTCTAAATTACTTTAATCATCACATCTCATCATTTCTTATTATTGAATTTCTTCTAATTTCTCTCCAATCATTTAATCATTTAACTTTTCCTTTTTAAATTAATTAAATATTTAATTATTTAATTAATCAAAATTTACTTTAGTTAAATAATCTTTATTATTTAATTAAATTCAATTTCTATTCTTTCCTATAATTAAATAATTTCTTCAAATTATTTAATTAGCTAACTATGTCTTCTAAATTTGATGAATTTCTCAAATTTATTTATTCCAATTCATCTCTCAGTTCTAAATTCTAATTATCAAATCCTAATTTTTCTTCATGTGCATGATATTTGATATTTTTCAAAATCAATTTTGAAATCAATTTTAAATCCAAATTTAGATTAAAACCATCTCATGCTAAGATTCTTATTCCGCATGTTGATTCCTAACTACCACTTACCCCTGAGTTCCACATTTTTTGGATAATTAATTCATTTAATCAATTCAATTAATTTCTCCAATCACCTTTCTAACTATCAATTTTCTTTTTCGCTCACTCCAGTTCCACCTCTCAATCAATTCTCTCCAATTTCTATAAATTCGTTATCAATCTCCTTTTTTCATCAACCACTATCTTTGAATTTTTGTGCTGTCATATTGTAGGTTATCAAAGTGTGACTCTAAGAGCCAACATTACACAAGAGAGTAGCAGTAGGAGCTTTTATGCATTTAGAAATTAATTGAGTTTATTTAATTGATTTTTTTTATTCAATTGTTGATTTGAATATTTCTTATTGTGCTTGTGAATTGTTTTAATTGGATTTGAGTCTCGGTGGTTGACTCATTAAGTCTAATAATTTATGTTGTTATTCCTCTATAAACATTCTAGTGAACCCGACATGAACATATAGACTTACTGATTTGGTTTTTTATTTCTTTAATTTTGTAAATTTCGAATGGCTTTTTCGCATAGGTTTCCAAGTTTTCACATGCGTGTCTGCAAAATTTCGCTTCGGTATCATCACTATTTTGCATTTGTGCGGTCTTCTTTTCACATCCATTTAGATATTATTTTGCATTCATTTGATTAGTATTTCACATTTCTTAACTTCTTGTTTCACATTTGTTTGATTAGTATTTTGCATCGGTTTAATGCTTGTTTCACAGTTGTGGTTCGCCTATTTCAAAATCATGCAATTAGGACTTATATTTTGATGTATTTTTTTAATCATTTTTGTTCTATTGACAGTTTGTGTTTATTTGTTTTTTGTGTTACTAACCTTATGTTTGCATCCTTTGGCAATTGGAATTAGGAAAAGGTGATTATGAGTAGTCAAAGACTATATTATTAAACTACTAATAATTTCTTTGCAGAGGTAGCTTAGGTGATTATCTGTGATTTCTAGAGTAGATATTACTAGATATTGGTGGCCTAAAATTAATAATTGTTTTCTATTTTTTGCACGATAGGCTCTTTTGTGTTTACCTTTTCAAGGGCATACCTCCCAAGTAGCCCATAAGGCCAAGTGAGAGGGAATGACCCAAGTGGTAAAAAGGCTAAGGCCAAACCCTTCCAAACCACTATAAATAAATGTGTCTATGATGAAACTTATAGGCAACAAGTGTCGATGTGTCATACCGAGATCAGTCTCCCTAGGTAACCATAGTGGTGCATAAAAACTCGCAAGGGTTGTGATGCCTTTTTTTATAAGATCAAAAATCCACATGCATGGCCACTTGAATAGATACTTTAACTAGAAACTCATTATTTTAATTGCAAAAAACCTTTTATCTGCTCGCATAGGAGGTTAGACCTCTGAAGTGGCCCACATACTCATGGTTCTTAGTAGAGACAACAATTCTTTTTTATGTCTAGGTCTTTAAGAATCCAAAATTTGGTACGCTTGTGAAGTGAGTTTCATGGTGGGGGATCCAATGCTACCGAATTCCTAGGTTGTTTTCTCTCAATAAGTATGGTTCAGATTAATTTTTGGCATGGGATCAAGCAGGTGTTATCCTAGCCAACCATAGGAATTGTGCTTGTCTATTTTCATTTTGTTTCAATCATAACTGATGCTCTGCAAAAAGGAGGATTGTTAGGATGACAAAACACAAACAATGAGAAAGAAAACCAAATCGTTAGTGTTAGGAAATCAAATATCAAACACTATCCTAAACAGGCATACCAAGAGAGACACTATAAGAAAAATAGAGCATTTAACAAAGACAACAAATGCAACAAGGCATCTCCAAATTCCTTCCACCATGCTTGTAGCTCCTCCTCCCTTGTTTGTCCCCTCTCCAAGTTTCCAAATAAGTGGAGCTCTCAACAACTTTTTGCACTATGGATGTCTTATGGAGATTCAAGAATGAAAATGTTTTTAGAACATGCTATGCAAGTGTAAAAACAAGCTAAATATGAGATATTATTCAATGAACTAAGATTAATTTTAGTCCAAAATGACAATATGAGTGATTATGCTAAAATGCTTTCGAAAATTGACTATAAGTTAAATGCATACAAGTTTTCAGGATTTGGATTATGACGAAATGAGCTCTATTTATAGGTAAAATGGAGCAATGGAGGGGTGAGATTGAGTAATCTCAACAAGGGTCGGGATTAAAGGGTTTAAGATCCATGTGAGGACTTTCAACCCAATCCAAGGATGACAAATCTTGACAAGAGATGGGTTGAGAGGAGAGGGAAGAAGCATTAAATTCTTGACATGACCCGAGGGTTAACTTGGGAGGTAAGGTTCAAGTTGAGTTGAAATAATAAAGCCATTATCCAATTAATAATGTCTTTATCCAATGGATAAACTCTTGTGCAAGAGTTAGTGAGGATAACCATGGTCAAAGCAATAAATGCTTGAGGAGACACATGGGTTACGTGAGGGTTGAGTTAGAGGTAAAGTCCCTAACCATGGGAGCAAGTGGATTTGACCATAAATGGTTATGTAAGAGCCATTAATGGTCATGTAAGAGCCATTAGTGGTTTGGAAGACTTTAGAGGTTAGATTGTTGAACACATAAAGCATTAAATGTTTTTCAAAGACTTTGGAGCCTTTGAGAAGTGACTTCAAGTTTCTTAGGAATGTGACAATATTTAGGAGATGGATTAGGCTTATTAGGAAGGGGTTAGAAGAGTCTAGAACGGGATTTAGGATTGCAAGTGGATTTGGTGGGTGAGGGAAAATAGGATTTAAATTAAAATAAAATTAATTTATTTCAACTTGTGGTTGCAACTTGCATTTGTAGGAAAATGTAAGTGGGGGGGGAGTTTAATAATTTAAATAATTGTTTTATTTATTTATTTAAAAGAGGAAAGGGGTTAAATTAAATAAATAGGATTTATTCATTTAATTAATTGTGAATTCAGTTTAATGAATTAATTAAAATAAATTAAATAATTTATTTAATTGATAGGAGAATGTTTGAGGATAAATTAATTGAATATTAATTTAATTAACTATTGGCTTGTAGGTTTATTAATCAAATAAATAGTAAATATTAATTTAACTAAATGGACGATTTATGTGACTACAATAACTATCTTCTAATTGTCTCTAACTTCATCTTTCACTTAAACATAGAGAAATTTAGGTTATGACAGAAAAATCAGAATTTTCCAAACACTGTAAACATAATTAAAAACTCAGAATTTCACATTAGTCTAGTTAGGGTTTCACATTCGTTAAAATAGTATTTTTCATTCATCTTGTTACTATTTTGCAACCATTTAGTCAGTATTTGGCATTGGTCAGTCTACCCTGTCACATTTGTCCAGAATAACTTTCAGTCCTCAATAAAAAAAGGTTTCTGGATTGAAACTGTCTCTCATATTTCTGTGATAAAAAAACATGTCCAGAGTCTTTAGGATCACCAATTTTGTGTGTTCTTCATTTCCCTTAGGATCTCATAGTTTGCATGTCATTTATCATCTCAAGGCTTTTATAGTTTGCATGTCCTTCATTGTCCTTAGGATTCCATAGTTTGCATGTCATTTATTGTCTCAAGGATTCCGTAGTTTGCTCGTTTGTAATTATCCTTATAATATTATAATTCCGCATGTCCTTAGTTGTCCTTAGACGTCCATATAGATTGCATATCCTTAACTATCATTAAGCTCCTTAGGTTGTGTGTCCTAGATTATCCTTATGTTTCCATAAGTTCCATCTTTACAATCATATAGCTTGCATAACCTCAATTATGTCTAGTCCAAAAGTGCTAGTCTCTTCCCATTTTCATAACCCAATTTAGGACCAAACAATGTTTAGGAAGTTATCATCTTTGATTTTAACAACCTTTCTTGGAAACTGAAAAGATCGCACCCCAATATATAGAAGTAACCTTTGTTTTGGACAAAGAGATACAAAAATTCCATCAAATCAAGATCCAACCTAAGAGAGAAACCCTTCAGTAAAGGCTTGAGAGACTTATGTTGCAAAAACAACAACCTCCTCATCCTTATCCCCTGTAGAGTGTCTGGTTAGTTTGCACATTGAAGTCATTATCCATATCTCGATCTTGGAATCAAGTCCCTAGAGTTGCATAACCCATCATAGAGTCTACAATCCTTAATGCTCGTTACTGAATCACAGGGAGATAAGAGTCATATGGCTCTCATTAAATTCAATCCAACAAGCATGATGAACATATCTATACACTCACAAGGACAATCTTGGGGAGGGGAAACCCTACCCCATTTACCAACAAATCAAGATAGTTTACCCTCAATGACCAAATTAAAACATAATTTGACACCCAAAGAACTTGAGGCATCCCAACAAGCTCCACATATCCTTCCAATCCTTAATTCCCTTATTAACCATGATAAAGATATATATATATTGTGTGGGGGAAAAAGTGACACTAAGCAAACATGCCCTAATCTCACTTTCAATCACACACTTGTGGAATACGAAAGAGCCTAGAGGTATCACACAATTGGCTACTTCTTTTTGTGGAAGAGAGAGGCACGGGCTACCTATTAGGATTTCTATTCCTTTATTGTAATTGAAAGATAAAATGATGCAAGTTCAATTCCCAACCCCAAAGTGCAAGTATGAACTACTAACAAGATTGCAGAATTGAACTTAAACAATGAAAAGCTGTAAACACAAGCACAAAACAAGAATGCAAATGCATACCCAGAGTTAAAATCTGAGTGAAAATGTTTGAGACGGGGGCGCGGGTGCCACTGTCCTGATTCTGCCCCTGAAACTGCTGTTTTGCAACCTGAAAAGCTGTCAGAAAGTTGCTGAAAGTTGTTGTCTGACAGAGGGACCAGGGCACCTAGCGCCCCTGTCCCAGGGACCAGGGCGCCCAGCGCCCTTGTCCTGGCAGGACCAGGGCTCCCCACGCCCCTGTCCTAGCTTTCTGGGCTGGAATTTGGTGTGAATTTCAGTCTCCGTCTACTTCCGTCGGATCTGCAACTTGCGGCGTCGTCCGAATCCCGAAACCTGTACTTATATCTGAAAAGGTATGGTGGGCGACTATATAGGGTTTTGCCTTAGTCAAACCCCCGCTTTGGTGATTTCCACCTCCACGAATAGCCAAGTTGTATTGTAAAAGTAGTGTGTGTGCAGACCTTGTGTGTGTGCAAGATCCTAAAATGCAAGTAAGCAAACTAGAGCAACCTAGAAAGTAAACCCTAATTGCTTGCAAATGATAATGTAAATGCTCCAAATCAAGATGTAAAGAGATCTAAAGCATGAATACAAGTGATATAATGAGGCTTATGCAAAGACATGAAAACAACATGAAATCATACCCAACCCCAAGGGAGGGGTACAAGCCAATCTTCAGTCGGTGATCCCCTATTGCTCTTCCATGTCTTCAAAGCCCTAAATGTATGAATGAAATTTATGAATGCTTGATGGATGGATGTTGAATGTTGTTGAAGTCTTCAAAGATCTGCTCTTTCATTGCATAGAAGGCCCTTGAAAACAAAAATCTGGATCCTTTCTAATGAAGAAAGAGAGCTCTTATGTATGAAACCCTAGGTCTTAATTCCAACTTTTGGCTGACCTAGAGATTGAATATCCCGCCAATTTCTTGGGGTTAAGTTTTATTTTATGATTGGATCGTGCACGCTCCTAAAATTTTGGGAAAAATGTCCGGGACCGTGTGCACACCGGGCGCCATGGTCCCGACAACTTTTCACCAAATTTTCAGGGCCATCAGATATGATGATTTTAGAGAGAATCCTGAAGTTACAGGTGATTTCGAGATGTTTTGACCCCGAAATCAAGCCCCCAAGTTCAAAATAGGACCTAATTAGGGTTTTTGATTAAATGATGTATTAGAGGAATAAATTGAAAGGGGCACACTTTAATGAAAAGGGCCCAACTTTATGATATGGGAGATGATAAAATAGAACCTTAGACCTAATTAATTTAATTAATTAAGTGCTAAAGGGAAAATGCAATGCAAAATACAAAATGCGCCAAGGCGGGTGCTAAACTAGGTGTGAAATTGTACTGCGTACAATTTATGACGCTACATTTAGCCCCCACTTTAGCGGTCATATGAACACTACGTGCATATGCAAGCTAAAGTACAGAAAAGTAAACATTATTTGAAAAAGGATATATCCATAAGTCTGTCGAACGAAGCCCCCAACGGTATCTGCAGTACACAGTTAGGAACCTCACCCTAGAAAACACATGTTAGATCACAAAATCACCTAATGCTTACTAAGGAAGGTGATGAAAATTCGAGGGTAGCTATATGCCCCCCCTTGTTTCGGCTTGCTAATTGTAGTGAGTTGAAACAGGGTATCATGTTTACCACTTCGAATTGTTAAAGAATATTGATGACAAATGCTCACAAGAAGGTTTGATATGAGATCAAAAACTAATGGAGAATCATTTGGTAAGAAAGAGGACTAAATCTCAATTCCAACACAACAAAGAGTGTGAGGATTTGAGAGTTCTCTAACACAAGATGAAGGATGTAAAAGGAAACAAAATGCAAAGAGAAGAAAAGAAAGGAAAAAAGCATGAATACACACATTGGTGATCCATGAGAAGAATAGTGAGAGAGAAAACATGGACTTCTCGCCCCTAGATCTTGTCTAGGTGATCCATGGGAAAAAGGACATGGAAAACTAGCCCCTAGAGTCTGTCTAGGTGATCCATGTAAGGGGGGAGAGTGAGAAAGTCTAGCCTTATGCCGCTAGTTCCACTCAACCTCGTGCATGTGTGTGTAAGGGAGGTTAGAAGCACCTCATAGGAGTCTATGCCTGAGTATGCTACAACCTGTATATGTATAGTACAAAAGCGTGACATCTCGCTCTAAGAGTCCATGCTCTGGTTCCGAGAATAATCACCTTGCATAAAACAAAAATGGAGACATCTCGCTCTAAGAGTCTGTGCTCTAGTTCCGAGAATGACCCATTGCTCAAAAAGTGTAATGTTTATGTCATAAGCAAAGTAGAACAAGGATACCTACCTTCATCACAAAAGAAGATACCCCCAAAATGCAACAATGTCATAGATCCAAGCAAGAGAGTTTTGCACTCTTTAAGCAAGGATAAGATAGTTGAAAAGGGATATCCTGTAGTATGTGTAAAGGAGATCCTTAGGGGAGAAGAGATCTTTGTACAAAAGACACCTATCCCAGAGAGGAATTGTCTTAGACAAATATAACATCTTCTAGAATAAGACAAAGAAGAGAATAAGAATGCAATACTTCCTTCTTTTGCGAGGTGAAAGTGATTCTTAATGAAGGATGACGCTCTTTTTAACCCAATTAGGAGAGTGAATTCATTATGGATGTATTTGACCAAGTGCAAAAGAGGTTGTAGTCAAGGACTTACACCTCTTGTAAGAGAGAATCCTTGAATAAACAACAACAAATGCATACAAGGAATAACATCAAGTAATAAAGTTCACACCATCCACGAAATAGGAAAAAGTGGATCCTTAGATAAAAATAAGGAAAGATCATTGCCTCCCAAGGATGAAGGACTTACACAATCTTCTAGGGAGAGATTTGGACATAAGAAAAATGTACCACATACTCACATGAGTTCATGCAAGCAAGACATTAGTGTATGTAAAATGCTCCTCACAAGAAGTGGGTAGGATAAGAAAGAGAATACACATCTTCTCCCATATCTAGGAAAAGAGAATTTCTAAAGAAAAGATGATCAATATTTCCACACTATTACCCCTTAGGAACAAGAGATAACATAGAAAAATTAGGCTATTATGTTGCTTCAAAAATATGATTGCACTTGAAATTGTACCATCATGAATGACAATGAGCCCCCAGTAAATGAGCTACCAATGTCACATAATGATGAGCAACATAATAGCCATTAATGTTATTTAAAGACATGATAGATTGAATGAGGTATTTGAATATGACATGCTAAATTCTCACCTATAAGTGAGATCAAAAACATGTATAAAGTGATAAAAATTGAGGAAGAAAAGTTATGAGAAATCTTAGAAGAAAGATGAGTGTAATTTATTAGAGCCTTATCCCTGGAGGAAAGGACTTTATGATGAATAGGAGATAAAGATTCATAAGTGGATTTAGAAATTTGAGGGGAGTCATAAAGAGATTTGTTCATCGCCAAGATTTCCTTATGAGGGGAATGAGAGTTGATAGAAGTAGAAGATGATTTAGTTGAAGTGAGATGATCATCACTACTAAATATAGCATTCACATTGAGAGATGGTCTTTTAGATGCTTTGGTGGGCTTAGAAAGATTATATCCAAGTCCAAATGAATATTCATGCATGTTATGTTCTAAAGGAACTTTAATTCCTTGTTCATTTGCGCCACAACCATTTCCACTATAGCCTTTTTTAGCCAAAATGTGAAAACCACGACCATAACAATTAGCCATTTCAGAAAGAAAAGGTGGTTTTTCATAAGACAAAGAATCAAATTCTTCAGAATTAGAGGTGTGAGGAGAAGAAGTTTGAGAAGCAGCCACAAAATTATTGCTCATAGGTTCAGGTAAGACTGATTGATCTCTAGTTTCTTCCTTCTTTTTAACTTTAAGCTCTCTAGGAGGAACCCTATACTCACCTACAAAGGTGGGATTGAAATCAAGAGATCCCCAATCATCTTCTGCAAGAACCTTCTCAGGATCAAAAGCCTTTTCATGTGTAGATTCAAGTTGAGAAGAATCTTCTCCAGGAGCTTCAGACTCATCCAAAAAATTTTGATTATCAGAGGGTGATGATTCATCCATAGGTATTTTGTTTAACGAGTCATCACTAGAAGAGGAAGGCTTAGAAGAACTCCCTTTGGAAGTAGATGTTTGCAAACAAGCTTGAAAATTAGTATCACCTATCAAGGTATATGTCTTATTATTATAAATAAATTTAACTTGTCTATGCAATGTAGAGGGGACAGCTTGCATACTGTGAATCCAAGGTCTCCCTAATAACAAGTTGTATGTTAGATTTCCCGACATAACATGGATAGGAGTAGGCAAAGTAACAGGTCCCACTGTGATGGGTAAGGTGATAATACCTAATGAAGACTTAGCCACATTATCAAAGCCTCGAATGGGACGAGAGTCAGGCTCAATAAGGGATGTATCCACATTCATCTTATGCAATAGATTAATGCTACACACATTAAGGCCAGAACCATTATCTACCAGTGTTCGTCTTATAGCAGTGTCATTTATGATAACCACAATCATCAAGGGATCATATTGATGTTGAATTTCACTAGTAGGCAACTCATCTTGAGTAAACACAATTTGAGCTTTAGGATTCATCACAGAGTTAACCAAAGACACTATATTACTAGATGTATTAGGTGGAGGAACATTCAAATCTTTCAAGGCATCTTGTAACATTCCATGATGAGAGGAAGAAGTTTGGATCAAATCCCAAAGGGATATCTTAGCAGGGGTAGCTTTAAGTTGTTCTATGAGATCATATTCCTTACCAAGAACTTGTGAAATACGTGGAGCTTGCGGAAGAATAGGTTGGGAAGGAGGAAGTGAAGTTGGGATAACTGGAGGAGGATTAGGTTGCCTATTGTTTCTTGTGTTATAGGTATGAGCAACCGCATGATAACTCTCTCTAGTTAATTGCTTAGCATACTCATAAGGGCTCTTAGTAGAATAACCTCCTTGCACAGTAATAATAGGTTTGTTAGGAGTGCAAAAAGAATCATTAGCATAACCACCTTGAACCACTAAGATAGGCTTATTTAAAGGTTGAGAATTTTGAGAAGGACAAGCACCTTGGACAATGAAGAGAGGTTTGTTAGATGTTTCATTCACATGTATCAAATTGATTGAGGATGGTTTAGAGGAATGAACAAAAGTGTTGGAAGAATTGTTGATATTCTTCTCTTGCACTAAAATCTCATCACGGATTAAATCAATTTTAGGAGAGAGACAAGGGGTAGGCATTGATGTTCTAGTAGGCAGAGTAATACTAGGAAAGTTCATATCATCCTCTATCATCAAAGGATCTACATGGGGAATAAAATCTCTAGGAGAAGGATCAACATCACTCTCTAAAGTCTCACTTTTGAGAGGGAGATCTTTGAAAGAGATGTTAACCATCTTGCTTTGAACTAGGGTATCCTTATGAGTAGAACAAAGTTGAGGAGAGGGAGAATAATTGAGAGTCAAGCAAGGTGAGAAACTATCAAGGGAGTTTTCAATCTTGATTTCATCCCCTTTGGCTAGGGGTAGAGAATAATCTATACCTTCTTCTAATGGTTCATCCCAAATAGTGAGGTTGTTGAAAGGAATGTTTGAAGTATTGTCAATTTCGGGAGAGGAGATAACATTGTTTATTAATTCCTCATCCTTAGGAGGGAGAGGATCAATAGATGTGTTAAACTCATCCTCTTTCCTCAAAATATGTTCAATATGATCTTTACGGTAGAGAGAGTTAAGGAAATTGCTTATTATTTCATCTTCTTTCTCTAAGGGATGCTTATGAGTAAGACAAACTTTAGGAGAAGGGTAAGCATTTATCATTAATTCATCATCTCTAGTGGGAATTTTGTTGGAAAAGGAAATGCCATCACTAGGAAATGTAGGGATAATGTCATCTTCTTGCACAAAAGGATCCTCATGAAGGGAGTGTTTCTTAGGAGGAACATGAACATATTTCTCCAAAGATTCATGTTTAGGAAGGAGATCTTTGAAAGAAGTGTTCATAACCTCTTGTTGCACTAACATGCCCCCATTGGAAGGACCAACTTTAGGAGAAAATAAGTCAATGTCCATCAATACCTTTTCACTTAGAGAGGCATAATGTAGGGAAGGTGAAGTAACATTAAGAAAGGTGTTTATGATATCATTCTCTTCCTCTAGGATAGCTAAATAGGAAGGGCACATTTTAGGAGAATTGTCAAGATCACTCTTAAAGTCTTCATCCTTAGAGCATGGGAGAGTCTCAAAGGGATTGGTAGAAACTCTTTTAGGCACTAAAATGTTGTTATATATGGGGGGAGGTTCTTTAGGAGAAGGAAAAATTGAAACAAGGGAAGCTAACCCATTATCACATCTATGAAATGAATGCATCATGACAACAATTTTCCTCTTTCAAATGATAACACATGCAAAATAGAAGGAAATGTATAATTTTAACCAATGCAAGCACTTAGAATGTAGATTTGGAAAATGAAATTTATGATTCAAATGAGTTCCTAAATCAGATTTGAAATTATTGATCCCAATTAAGCTATCCACAAGTTCAACTTTGAATTGAAAAATTTCCTCTAAATTTTTGAATCTTGCAAGAAATTAAAACTTGTAAATACAAATTTGAATTTGAAATAGCATAACACTCAAATTTGAAAACATAAATCAGAATTAGAGAAGATTGGGGTTCACGTCGGGTTCACCAAAATGTGTGGGGGAAAAAGTGACACTAAGCAAACATGCCCTAATCTCACTTTCAATCACACACTTGTGGAATACGAAAGAGCCTAGAGGTATCACACAATTGGCTACTTCTTTTTGTGGAAGAGAGAGCCACGGGCTACCTATTAGTATTTCTATTCCTTTATTGTAATTGAAAGATAAAATGATGCAAGTTCAATTCCCAACCCCAAAGTGCAAGTATGAACTACTAACAAGATTGCAGAATTGAACTTAAACAATGAAAAGCTATAAACACAAGGACAAAACAAGAATGCAAATGCGTACCCAGAGTTAAAATCTGAGTGAAAATGTTCGAGACGGGGGCGCGGGTGCCACTGTCCTGATTCTGCCCCTGAAACTGCTGTTTTGCAACCTGAAAAGATGTTAGAAAGTTGCTGAAAGTTGTTGTCTGACAGAGGGACCAGGGCACCCAGCGCCCCTGTCTCAGGGACCAGGGCGCCCAGCGCCCCTATCCCAGGGACCAAGGCACCCAGCGCCCTTGTCCTGGCAGGACCAGGGCGCCCCACGCCCCTGTCCTAGCTTTCTGGGCTGGAATTTGGTGTGAAGTTCAGTCTCCGTCTGCTTCCGTCGGATCTGCAACTTGCGGCGTCCTCCGAATCCTGAAACCTGCACTTATATCTGAAAAGGTATGGTGGGCGGCTATATAGGGTTTTGCCTTAGTCAAACCCCCACTTTGGTGATTTCCACCTCCACGAAGAGCCAAGTTGTATTGTAAAAGTAGTGTGTGTGCAGACCTTGTGTGTGTGCAAGATCCTAAAATGCAAGTAAGCAAACTAGAGCAACCTAGAAAGTAAACCCTAATTGCTTGCAAATGATAATGTAAATGCTCCAAATAAAGATGTAAAGAGATCTAAAGCATGAATACAAGTGATATAATGAGGCTTATGCAAAGACATGAAAACAACATGAAATCATACCCAACCCCAAGGGAGGGGTACAAGCCAATCTTCAGTCAGTGATCCCCTATTGCTCTTCCATGTCTTCAAAGCCCTAAATGTATGAATGAAATTGATGAATGCTTGATGGATGGATGTTGAATGTTGTTGAAGTCTTCAAAGATTTGCTCTTTCACTGCATAAAAGGCCCTTAAAAACAAAAATCTGGATCCTTTCTAATGAAGAAAGAGAGCTCTTATGTATGAAACCCTAGGTCTTAATTCCAACTTTTGGCCGACCTAGAGATTGAATATCCCACCAATTTCTTGGGGTTAAGCTTTATTTTATGATTGGATCATGCTCCTAAAATTTCGAGAAAAATGTCCGGGACCGTGTGCACGCCGGGTGCCATGGTCCTCTCCGGGCGCCATGGTCCCGACAACTTTTCACCAAATTTTTAGGGCCATCAGATATGATGATTTTAGAGAGAATCCTGAAGTTATAGGTGATTTCGAGATGTTTTGACTCCCGAAATCAAGCCCCCAAGTTCAAAATAGGACCTAATTAGGGTTTTTGATTAAATGATGTATTAGAGGAATAAATTGAAAGGGGCACACTTTAATGAAAAGGGCCCAACTTTATGATATGGGAGATGATAAAATAGAACCTTAGACCTAATTAATTTAATTAATTAAGTGCTAAAGGGAAAATGCAATGCAAAATGCAAAATGCGCCAAGGTGGGTGCTAAACTAGGTGTGAAATTGTACTGCGTACAATTTACCACGCTACATATATATATTGCTATTATTCCAAAACGGGTCTAAAATACCAGCTAACTTTGACATCACAATGATCTTACCCCCCAAAATCACTTCACATCATGACACAAATCAAGCACCAAGTTCATCTCAGACACAATCTATGGCCTCTAATTCTGCTCAGGGTATAAACCAAAACACACAAACATGTTCATTGACACAAGCTAGTGTGGCTGCTATTCTAGTACAATATCCTCAGGTCCTAACGTTATGTCACAAAAATATTCCAATGTCACATTTTAAACAATTGTGAATACCTCAACATATTCACTCAGAGTCTGACTAGTGACTTTTTTATTTCAATACCAATGTATACTACACAACAAATAGTGTTAGTCTCTCTAGGATTGACTTACGGTGGTCATACTTTGAATCACGAATCTATAAACCTTTTCGCTTCGAAACAACTAAATGTTAGCACACAATTTGCATACTTTTCAACACCAAGTGGAACTAATACTTTACAAACTTATAATTATTCAATGTTTCAACAAGACCCTATTTACATGAACACAAATCCTTTCATGGAAAATACTTATACATCAAACATACTGTTGACCCAACCACACATTCTTGCACAACAATTACAGAATTTGCAAAAAAAAAAAAGACCAATCTTTAGACTAGAAATGAAAAGAAAAGATACAATGGGAGATCTTTCACCATATCTATTTGATTGAACACTATACATGCCACCATTCTCTCCACACTTTGAAACACTAAAATTTGAAAAATATAGAGGAAAAGAAGACCCGAGAGATTGTTACTACTTATCAAGTTGCCATTAGTTTTATATCCAAAGTCATTCTATATACTCTAGTTGGTTTCTACTACTAAATTATTCAGTTGGTATGAACAGTTTAGTTGGTTATAGAACAAAGTAGTCACAGAGCCCAGTATGCACTGAGCTGTCTACTGAGTATCAATCTATGTCTATCGAGCAGCAAAGATAATACACCGAGTGAAACGTGTTACCAGATTCATTGAACCTGGACACACATATGAAAACGTGTTACAAGATCGAGGAACATAGAACCGCTATCACATTGGAAATTGCACTTAAAGATTCTGTATGATTTTGAGGTCATCTAACCAATGAAATATTTTGTATAGTTATTCATTCGAGAAATCATGTTTGTAAGATCGAAGCAATGAATCAGATCACTGACATAAGAGATCTATTTATACAGCATGGATTAAAGATAGAAGTGTGAGATATGGATATACACAAGTGTATGAAGCAAGACATGTATGATGCATGAGAAAGCACTAAGTGTTATGACTGTTATAGAGACACAGAGGTCATCGAGAAGGATTTTAGAGAACAATCAAAGAACAGAGTAAATAGAAGGGTTTACCGAGTTACTTTATGGATTACCGAGGTATGCTATAGGCAAGGTAATCTTATTTTGAGCACATAGAATCTGCTATAACATTTTAGATGTAAAGTTGCAGATAGTTGTAAAGATTTTATTGAAAATTTTGAAGTTGTAAGAGAAACCTTTAACAGGGTAAAAGACTCTAATCAAGTCTATAAATTGTAAAGCCTCTAACCAGGTGCAACATTTAGATTAAGTGTTGTAAAATTCTCTAGCAAGGTAGATCTAACAAATCTTGATACTCCTAACAGGGTAAGCTATCAGAAATAGCTAAACATGTAGCTCTAACCGAGAAACCTTTATTATTGCAGTAGTGAAGTTGTGGGTGCCATCCCCACTGCAATTTTTCTCTCTAACCAAGAGTTTCTGCGTAACCAAAATATAAGTGTTATGGAGTGAATCATGTATGATTGTTATTTATTTATTTTAGCTTTATGTTATGTTACAACAATTTTTCGTTTATGCATAACAGTAAAGATATTGTTGATAAAATGATTTGAAGTACTGATTCACCCCTCCCGTCTCAGTACATTAGCTTTCCATATTGGGCCTAACAATTGGTATCAGAGCTTCAATCTTGGAAAAGGGTTTAAATGCCTAAAGAGAAAGATCTTATCCATGGAAGGCTATAAACAATCTCGGAGGATTGTGTATCTCCAAGAAGAGTTGGATCATGCTAATCAAGTGATTGTAGACAAGCAGAGGCAAATGCAAAAATCTCTAAAAGTTAGAAGAAGGTTATCTAATGATTTGCAAGACTCTCAAGAGTTAGTGGAACAAATTGAGACATCATCTAAGAATAGTATATCTGAAGAGACTGAAGAAATGATTGGAGTATTGAAAGAAAAGAACAAAGCACTGGCTGATCAACTAAAAGCAATGAAAAGAGAACATGAACATTTCGGCACATAGATGACTGAAAATCTTGATGCATTGAGGACAACCAAGGATAAAGTAAGAGATCTAGAAAGAGAGAAACAACAACTTGAAGCTTTAGTATCTCATAAGAATGATGAAATCATAAGGTTGACTGGGATTCAATAAAATATGTCAGATCAACTAGGTTATGCACATCATGAAGCAAATCTGAAAGATGATGAGAATCAAGCATTGAAACTTGAAGTATTAAGGTTGACCAATGAACTTGAAATAGAAAAGAAATCCAAAGAAACACTGAAGAAGAGCTATGAAGCATCAAAGATGTTGGATGAGAAACTGAATACAAGAAGACCCAACAAAGATGTAGGACTCGGTTACAAAGGAAAAGACTCTATCAAGAAGAGAATCCATACTACCGAGAGAGGAGAATCATCAAAGCAAGCTGGAATCAAGAAGAACATCAAAAGAAAGAAGCCTATTTGCAACTACTGTGGAAATCAAGGTCATATTGCCAACATGTGCCAAATCAGAAAAGGTAAGCAACTGAATATCACTAAGTCCAATGGTTATTGTTACAATTGCAATAAATATGGTCACACATCTAATCAATGTAGGACAAAGTCTGTTAACAATTATCAGAAGGCAAAATTCAAAGGGTTTTGTAAAAATTGCAATAGATATGGACATAGTACCGAAAAGTGTTGGTTTAAGCAAAAGAACCACATGTGGTCTACACACTGAGCAAATACTAGAGGTTACCAAACTCACACAGATCCTTACCGACAATATTCTACAGTACCATGGAATTACAATACAAGGATATGGTGTGAATGTTGTGGAAAATATGGACATATAAGTGCCAACTGCTTTATAAGGTTTGGAATGAACAACCGAAGATCATGGAGAAATCTTGGTATGGCATGTTTTCATTGTCACAAAGTGGGACACTTGGCAGGAGATTGCAAAGATCAACCTAGAAAAGACATTGAGGAAATAAAAGAAAAATTAAAAATGATTTGGAAAAAGAAAGAAATTGTGCCAAATGAAGAAAGCACCTTACCTACTGAGTCAGGTGCACCTATTCCAAATTAATTAGTAAAGGTATGAAGGGACTGCATTCTCTCAAGGTTAAATTTTAACAGTTCCTACTTTATTATGTACTTAATTCAAAATCTGCATAGTTAAGATGTAGTAGTAAGTTTGAAATTCTATCAAAGTCTTTTGGAGCACTATATAGGAAACCTGTCAAGTCGGTGAATACAGGTAGCCTGTCAAGTCGGTAAATGAAGGAAGTTTGGTTACTCAGTTAAAGCGAAAAAAAGGGAAAGAAAGTTTAGTGGAACCGAGTGCATTTAATGTTTTTGACCTAACCTACACGAAGCCCGATAAGGTATATTGTTTACTTAAAGCATTTTCGCTGTCATTTTTCACTCACCAAGTTTTCAAGAGAGCAGAGGAAAAGAAAATCAAAGGCGATCAAACCTCCTACAAAGCAAATTCAAGGTATTTACATCAATCTCAATGCATTGTTAAAGCTGGTTTACCGATCTTATCAAGTTGTTAATATCTGCTAAGTGTGAAGTGTCTGTCATTTGAAAATCCTCAAACTCTAAGGATCTTTTGTTAGTTTTTTATCTGAAATCTACAAATGGCACCTAAGATCCAAGATCCCATTGTTGTCAAGAATGTTGAAAAGACCTCACTGAAATACTCTGACTCCTAAAGTTGCATCAGAATCGGATGACAAAACCGCATTTTCACTCATCCCGGATTGAGTTTTATTAGTCGAGGATGTGAGATTCTTCACCAAATGTCGTGTTGAAGAACTCAGTCACATTGAAATCAAAGACACATATGATGAATTGTGCACAAATGGCAAAATGGATAGCAAGTATGAGCACATGAAGATCAAGGGATTAACTGAAGCCCTAACCTATCCCCGTGTATTCAAACCCCAGTGGGTCAAGTTTGTTTTGAGCAGAGTTCATGATGATTTCATGTGGCTAGAAGAGCAACCATTTAAGATTACCAAGAAAATCATTCATTTGATCACCGGTTACCCTATTTATGATCATGCCCGAGCCCAGAAAATGATATCACAGAGGAATTGATCAGTTAACCGGGGTAGAATCATATTACAGAGGACTAAAATTGAACAATGTCACTGATGCAGAACTAAAGTTTGCCATTAGAGTAATTGGTTACTATTTCTTCCAATCGGCAAGGGAAAACAGTGTACCCTGTGTAGCAGTAGACTTAGCATATAAAATTGTGAAGAAAGGCATGAAAATTGATTTATGTGAGGTATTGCTGAAAAACCTGTTTGAGAATTTGAACACAATAAGGAAGGCGAAGAAGAACAACTCAGCTAATACACTAAAGTTTGGATCACTACTTGTATGCATGTTTTTCTATTTTGAAAAATTCTTTCCATCAGTCGATAAAGTTGTTTGGGAACTACACCGACCAATCACCCATCAGATCAATGACTTCATTAAGAAGCTAGGTGATAATTTTAATGATATTATGGATGATTACTTCAGCAAGTTTCAGGAAAGGATGCATAACAGGTACCGGATTCCACCCAAGCTAGTAGAGAAATACAAAGATGAGATATGTTTTGAAGTAGACACTGATTACTGTTATGTGAATGTTGTGGAACCAAGAACTCAATCTTTTCCACCTATGGGTTATGAGATTGATTTTGATATCACACAATAGCAAATAGATGCATTCCTTACATTACCAAGGCATGCTACCGAGCTGAGGTATGGCACATATGAAGAAGTAAAAGAAAAAGTAAAAATGAGCATTGTAGTACCCAAGGCTACAAGGAAGGCAACAAAGATGATAAAGGCATTATCAGAGAAATTCGGAGAAGATTCTTCCTCCACACCTACCAAAGGCATGATAACCATCACCGAAGAGGAAACTGGAGTTCAAGAGGCAGCTATAACACTGAGCACCGAATTGCCTAAGGGAAAAGTGTTGAAAAGAAAGAAATAGGATACCTCAAAGGCCTCACCGACTCCTCCTACAAAGTGACCTAACACAAGAGCATCTGCAGCTTCAATGAGTAAGAAAACAAAGAGTGTTACTATTCCCAAAGTAACAAAAACTTACAAGAAATCTACTTGGAGACTCATTTTGTCAAAAGAGTCTAGTGACACCGAATCAGAGGATGCTAGCAAATTTCAGATTATCAAGAGCAAACAGAAAAATGTACATAGTGTTGAAAATTTTTGTACTAATCTAAAGGAATATGGTGGATTTGGATCCTTTAGATTTATCAAGTATGAATCCAGGAATGCTCATGAAAAGAGACAAATTGAAGAAGTTGTCATCTACACACTTCTTAAATTCCGACTGGTCCCATTAGAAATATGTAATTCTATTCCAAAAGAATTATATGCACATATTGATAACAGGTGGCAATATGCCCTAGACTCAGAAAAATAGATAAAAGAAAGAAGTCTTGTACATCTCTTTCCTAACATGTCGGTAGATGAGATCAAGGAAAATCTACAAAACAGCCACACACGATTCTTAGTCAAGCAAAAGGCCTTGAAACTCATGAATGGCCTATATATTGAAGTGGAGAATGAGACAAAAGAACAGTGGCAGGAAATCTTTCGACTCAAGGATGTCGGTGAACAAGCTGATGTTGAAATTGTCTATGTCACCGAGCAAGATCCTAATGTCACCGAGCAAGACCCTCCTAACACAATTCAAATAGATGAAGATATCATGGATACAAAGGCACCTGAATAGGAGATGATAGAAGGCAATGCATATCAGAACTTGTATCCAGTGAATCAGTTTTGGAACAAGTTCAACCTTATCCACCGATCAATCAACCTATCTCAATCGAAGCCCCTTGGGATACGGATCAAGGCACCAAAGGTCACAAGTCTACAGTAGCAGAAGATACTACTCAAGAACAGACATCTCAAGCACCTGCTAGCACTGAAAATGTTGCATCTGAGACACCAAGTACCGAGACACCAAAGGACACTTCAGAGGCTAAGGAAATCGACCAAAGTGTTGCCTCTATCAAGCAACCTACCGAGGGTCATCAAGCCTCACAAGCCATTGTCCTAGTTCAAGCGGTGAAAGGTAAATAAAAGAAGATGAAAAAGCATAGTTTCAAAGTAGATTTGTCAAAACCAATAGTGTTGCCCAATGTTGATATATCAAAATTAAAGGGGCAAGCACTCATTGATTTTGGTGAACTATGCAAAGCAAAGGCCGAACAGGAAAAACTAATGGCCATACAAAAGAAAAATAAAGACACTATTAACAAATATGCTACCTACAGCTACAGTGTCAACTGATGCAGCCATCCATATTCAACTGGACGAACTCCTTAATCAGATAGAAACATCTGGAGTCGATGCATTTGAATATTTGAGCAAGCTAAAAGACAAGGAGCTCACTACTAAAATGATAGAAGAGGTACATAAAGATATAGCTATTGGCAAAGTTAAACTTGTCAAATTTATTGCTGAGTTGTCCCCTCAACTCAAGCACATTCTTTATTTATTTTAGAAACTCTGTACATTCTCTTTATTCATTAAAGACATCAAAAATAAAACAGAAGCCATTGAGAAAGAGATCGCTGATCTCTCAAATAAGTTGACCACCGAGCCCAATTCAGTTCATAATTTTTATACCAAGCTCCAACAGCTCATGGCTCAACAATTGGACCTAAGAAATGAAGAACACAAGATCAAGATGGACATAATGACACTTCAGACATTATTCCTTCCTCATCTTTCATCCATCCAAGAACAGATCAACCGAGCCACCCACCTATCTACTACACAAGAGGGAAGCACTTTAGATGGCTTAATATCATTATTGGTTGATATTCAAGTGCAAAATTCTTTAATGGACAGTGTAAAGGATGCTCTCTCTGTCGCTCTCACCGAAGCACGAACCAAGTACAAATCTATTTTTGACCAGTTGCCACCCTCGAATGGTAACTAAATTTTGATGTTTGTCAAAAAGGGGGAGTGATACTGTATATTCAAAGCATCAAAGTCTCAAACATAAGGAGTGTAGTATACATGGGGAGTATACCGAGCAGAGTGAGCAGAGTATCCAAGAGCAGTGAACCGAGTAGTTAACAAAACATTAAGAAGAGAACAAGAGCAGCATAATATATTGATAAGGGAGTATATCTAAATATACTATTTCATTGACTAATATATATACTGTCAGTTTAGTCAAATTTTGTAAAGTATATAGATTTTTGAGTTATGACTTTGAAAGTAGTTTTGTCAAACATCTCAACTAATGTCAAAAGGGGAGATTGTTACTACTTATCAAGTTGCCATTAGTTTTATATCCAAAGTCATTCTATATACTCTAGTCGGTTTCTACTATCGAATTATTCAGTTGGTATGCATAGTTTAGTCGGTTATAGAACAAAGTAGTCACAGAGCCCAGTATGTACCGAGCTGTCTACCGAGTATCATTCTATGTCTACTGAGCAGCAAAGATAATACACCAAGTTGATATACACCGAGTGAAACGTGTTACCAGATTCATTGAACCTAGACACACATATGAAAATGTGTTACAAGATCGAGGAACATAGAACCGTTATCACATTGGAAATTGCACTAAAAGATTGTGTATGATTTTGAGGTCATCTAACCAATGGAATATTCTGTATAGTTATTCATTAGAGAAATCATGTTTGTAAGATCAAAGCAATGAATCAGATCACCGACATAAGAGATCTATTTATACAGCATGGAATAAAGTTAAAAGTGTGAGATATGGATATACACAAGTGTATGAAGCAAGACATGTATGATGCATGAGAAAGCACTAAGTGTTATGACTGTTACAGAGACATGGAGGTCACCGAGAAGGATTTTAGAGAACAGTCAAAGAACAGAGTAAACAGAAGGGTTTACCGAGTTACTTTATGGATTATCGAGGTATGCTATAGGCAAGGTAATCTTATTTTGAGCACATAGAATCTACTATAACATTAGAGATGTAAAGTTGTAGATAGTTGTAAAGATTTTATTGAAAATTTTGAAGTTGTAAGAGAAACCTTTAACAGGGTAAAAGACTCTAATCAAGTCTATAAATTGTAAAGCCTCTAACCAGGTGCAACATTTAGATTAAGTGTTGTAAAATCCTCTAGCAAGGTAGATCTAACAAATCTTGATACTCCTAACAGGGTAAGCTATTAGAAATAGCTAAACATGTAGCTCTAACCGAGAAACCTTTATTATTGCAGTAGTGAAGTTGTGGGTGCCATCCCCACCGCAATTTTTCTCTCTAACCAAGAGTTTCTGCGTAACCAAAATATAAGTGTTATGGATATTTTAGCTTTATGTTATGTTACAATAGTTTTTGGTTTATGCATAACAGTAAAGATATTGTTGATAAAATGATTTGAAGTACTGATTCACCCCTCCCCTCTCAGTACATTAGCTTTCCATATTTGGCCTAACAGAGATCACATCAGAGAATTATTTACATCTTGCTTAGAGGTGGCATATGAGTAGACATATTTGATACACTTATTCCCTAAAAGTGTTGGAGTTCAAGATTTAGAATGGTTTTCACATTTACCCCCAATGGTAGCCTCATGAGGAGAATTGGCAGAAATTTTTATCACAAACTATGCACACAATATAAACAATCCAGTAACACTGATAGATCTGTGTACTAAAAATTAAAATGAAGGAGAATATTTTGCCTCTTTTCTACAATGATGGCATTGTCTTATTCGAAGATACCCCTCTCATATACTAGAAAAGGAACAAGTAGACAAATTCATAGACAATCTCATCCCTTAGATTAAGTATCCATTATAAATGCAATTTTTGAAATTCTTATATCAAGTCACTGAGAAAGGTTTAAAGTGTGAAAAGGTCTACTTGAGAAAGGAATCCTAAAAATCAATAAAGAGGGAAACACTAGCAATGGCAGGTCTAGATATTGGTCAAACAACAAGAACGTGACAAATGATGGAGTGGTGGATGCATGTGTAGTGAATAGAGCTCAACCAATCATTTCTTTACAAGGGCCCATTAAGTCTTCCACTCAGAATAGGAATCTGCAAGATAACAATGCATCTTCAAAAAATGCAATACAATTCTCCAATCTTAGACTTCTAGAAATAATGTGTCAAGATGAAATTACAGAGCACTAGGAGAACCTGTAGAATCAACACTCAAGAAGTTGAACCAGAACAATCTGATAACATTACCTGAAGAAAAGCCATATGACCTAGGTCCCTTTAAGATGACTTGGTGGAACGATAATTATTTCTAAGGCTACCATCGAACCAAAGGTCATAAGACATCCAATTGTTATAAACTTAAGAACCCAATTCAAGACCTCATTGATCACGGGGATATTATTGTCGACAATATCAAAGGGTCATCCAATACAGATCACATCATTTTCAATGGCATGTTTCTTAAACATGATAATGGAAAATGCTTCAAGTTCAGGCTTGTAGGATATCAAGGAAAACTATAGAAGAGTCTCTTATGATTACACTATCAATACTTTCAGTTAGGAAGATGAAATAGTTGCAACCATCATTGTTAAGCCCAAGAACATTGACTGTGCAATAAATACTTGTTTCTCCAAGGTCACACTTCAAGGGGTCTCTTTGAATATTACTCCATCAATGAGGAACTATAATATCATCAAGAAAATGAAGAAAACCCCCACGCAAATATCCATCTTTAAGTTGTTACAGATCTCCCCAACTCATAGGACCATCCTAGATAAATCCCTTTGTGACTCATATGTTTCAAGAGATATTGATGAGAAGACCTTTTAGGATATGGTCAAGAACTTAGCTATGGATTCTCGTGTTACTTTCATAGAAGATGATATTCCAATAGATATACCATTGCACAATGATCCCTCGCAGCTTGAAGTTGTTCGCAAGAAAAAAATTAAGAGAGTGTTGATAGATGGTGGAGCTTGTTTAAACATATGCACCCTAAAATTGATCAAAGCTTTGGGTTATTCAGAAAATCACATTGACCCTACAAAGAGGATAAACATGAAGGCCTATAATGATGAGGAGCACCCGTCAAAAGGTGTGGCCATTTTACCTATGTAAGTGGGCCCAATTATTACAGAAACTACATTTCAGGTGCTAGATAGAGAATTGGGATACAACATGCTATTAGGTTGTCCTTGGATACATGCCATGCAAGAAGTTCCTTCCACATTTCATCAGTGTGTCAAGTTCCCCTAAAATGGCATTAAAATAGCAATGTTGAGAGATCTAGACCCATTTCAACATTGCAATAATCTAAACAAAAGTCTAGAAAATAAGCTCCCAATAAATCAAGTAGCCTCGTTGGAATCACAACTTAAATTTTTGACAATAGAAAGTCACACATCCACACCTTCAACATCTAAAGCACAATTATAAATTTAAGACGATTGGTGTGGAGAGTATTTTTATTCAAAGGGAATTTGCATTGGCTAGCTACCCTTATCCCTACAATATTTTAGGAGACCATCATTGAATCCTGTTGATCAAAGTAAAGGCAAAGAATTATTTCCATATTCACCTTCCTATTCTTTTGTTAGACGGGGAGGACTGGATGAGGAATCTCTAGAGGAAGATGTATGCATATGGATGTATCAAGATGAAGAAGAACAAACTCAGTTAGCTCAACTCCCTTTAGACCAATATGAGAAAGGTTATCAGATGTTAAGAAAGCATGGATATGATGGTACCACAAGCTTAGGAGCACAACATCAAGGAGTTGTAAAACCAATTTTACCATTAAAGAATCCAAAAAATCAAGGTTTGAGATATAGTGGAGTAGACCAAAGAACACCGAGACAAGATAGAGAAAGAACCCTACCTAATCCCACTTTGTTCACACAAACTCCTCTAAGACAAGTCATCAATAATATAGAACAAGAGAAAGATCCTAATGAGGTTACACATATTCAAACACCACAAAGTGAGAAGACTTATCAAAGTATCATAAGGGATCCAAAAACAACACACTAGGATGAAGTGGCATTAGTGGTCTATGTGATAATTCCCACTAAGTTGATATGATCAAATGACTTAAATCTAGACTTGGAGAAGGAATATCATGCGAGACATCACAAATTTCTCATCACCCAAAGAGAACTAGGATTAATTAGTCAAAATTTTATGAATTTGTCCAAGATAAACAAGAAACCTTCATCATCATCTAGTGGACAATCAAATGAAGAAGAAATATCAAATACAAAGACATATATAGAGGAGGAAATTCTTTGTGAAGATAAATATATTCATCCAAACTCATTAATAAATGACATAGATACCCACATATGCATTATCACCACAGTCTCTCTTATGTGGATGAAGGAAGAAACCTATCCCTTATGTTTAAAGACCTTGAGGATTAGGGGCAACAGGAAATACCACACCTACATTTGTTTTAGAATGATAAAGCAATAGCAGAATTTATCGATGCACATGAAGGACTACTCTATGGTGATCACAAGGTCGGATTTGCAATTGATCTAGATAGAATATCATACTTTGGAGAAGCAAGTACATCCTCTAGTGACAATGATTCTAAAAACCCTGAAAGAAAGCATAAAGAGGGTGAAGTTGTACACAAAATCCATTTGACAAAATCCTTGAAACCAATAGAGAAAAATAAATTTATACAATTTTTCAAAGAGAGAAAGATTAAATTTTCCTGGTCCTATGTTGATATTCCCAGATTAGATCCCAAACTTGTTTAACGCCATCTTCCATTGCTTCCTGGGGAAAAATATTACAAACATAAGATTAGGAATATGCATCCTTAGATAGCCTTGTTAGTCAAAGTTGAGCTACAAAAAATAATGGACATGGGTTTTATCAGACCAAAAGGCTATGGATAGTGGACTTCCAACTTGGTACTTGTAAGAAAGCCTATAGGAGGAATCAGGATTTGTACAGACTTTAGAGATTTGGACAAAGCATGCCCAAAAGATGATATCCATTTGCCAAATATAGACATGATCATATATCTCACTGCGGGACATGAGATGCTATCCTTGATGGATGGTTTCTCTCGATATAACTAAATCAGAATCACATCAATAGATCAACATAAAACTGCATTTACCTGTTCATAGGCAACATACTGTTGGAATGTAAAACCATTTGGGTTAAGGAATGTTGGAGCTACATATCAAACAACCATTATGACATTATTTCATGATATGATCTATGATATTATGGAAGACTATGTGGATGATCTGCTAGCTAAATCCAAAACCAGAGAAGGCCATCTATAATTCCTTACAAAGATCACTGATAGACTTAAACAATACAAGGTCAAGTTAAATCCTAAGAAGTGTGTGTTCAAAGTCATAGTGGGTAAGCTCTTAGGATTCATAGTATCAAACAATGGTATTGAGGTTGATCAAACTAAAGTGAAGGAAATTTTGGAAATGCCCCCACCATCCAATCTAAAATAGTTGTGGAGCCTACAAGGACAATTACAATCGATCAAGAGATTTATTGCATAGATAGCTGACAAATGCCAAACATTTCAACATCTTATCAAGAAGGGAGTCACCTTTAAGTGGACATAATATTGTTAGTAAGCCTTTCAAGCCTTAAAATATTATTTGCTATCACCACCAATTTTAGTGCCACTGACACCAAGAAAACCCTTGTTACTATATATCTTTGCAACTAATTCATCCCTAGGAGTACTTTTGGCACAACATGATGACCAAGGGAGAGAGTGACAAATCTATTATATCGATAGACCATTGGTCAGGTATGAATTGAATTACACTTCTATTGAAAGAGCATGTTTGGAAATCATCTTCACATCTTAAAAACTTAGACATTATATATGCTTAGTCACAGGTGCAAGTTATCGAAACCCAGATGCAGGAAAAAGACTAACCCTACTATAGATAGTACATAATCTTTTGATGCAGAGAATCCACACCAAAACCACATTAGGGAGATTTCTTTCTCCCAACTTACCTATTCAAAAGGTCTCATCCTTCCATAACTTCACAAATCCCTCGCTAGGTTCTTAATCCACTCATAAGGCTATAGTAGCCCAAACACATCTAATATTCTCACACTTATCCAATCTCTCACACACATTAAACCATCTTAAACTCACATTCATACTCTAAATAATTCAAATACCCTCAAATCCTTTTATGATCACTCAACCTAGACTACCTCCAATTAGGACATCCACTCTTCCACCAATGCAAATACGCAATATGAAATCATTTCTTACAAACTCACATACTCTTTTGTCACCCCCAAAAGGCTTCTCAACATGATCATACTTTCTTCTCTCTACCCATCCAACCTCCCAAGAACTCATAATGAATACTGCTGCAACAATACTGGTCTAGACAGCCACAACGCACATTTTGGAAAGTCATGTTGACATAAATATTTCCTCACTCAAGGGCTTTCAAACACTACATAGGGATTCAAATAACCTCCTAGACCCTCCTCAGTACTCCCCACTCTAACTCTCATCAAAACCCATTCAATACCACTCAATCTAAAGTAGGAAATCACTGAATATCTATTGATCAACTATTATGTGTTGTGTTCTAGATGTCGATTCATCCAAGGGGTTTCAGGTTCCCTTAAAACCTGTTGTTCAGGGTTTCAGTTCCCCTCAAAACCCGCTTTTCCCTTAATAAAAAACACTCACTTAATCTTGTATAAAAAAATGGAGATTTTTTATCATTGTCAAATTAAGAGAGTCAACTAAGTGTAGGGACAATCATGGACTTTGTCTTCCATCTCACTTGTCAATGCCTTCAAATGTTATTAGGTACTCAATAGGTATTTCCTACACCCCTCCAAAACCTAACCACAAACCCAGCCAACATTCATTCAGTCAAACACAAGCTCTTGTTGTATTCACAAACTAATGTACTCACTATTATTCTGTAACAGTCAATGTGTTTGTACATTTGCGTTGTTTGGTTGGTTTGCAACCACTTGAAACACTTAAATAACCTCTTCAAACACTCCTTACTTCCTTCTCTCACTCATCCAATTACCTCTTTTTGCATGTGGTTCATAATTTACACCCTTTTCTTGTTGTCATATCCTAATTGAGACACAATTTCTGTCACTTTACAACTTGTTTGCACATGCCAACTTGTTTGTATAGATCTACATATACAAAATCAGCAACTATCCCCATTTCCTCAGAGGCTGTAAGAAAAAGAGATTCTTCCACAATAGGAACAAAATTTTGATATTATAGATTGACTAAAACACGTATGTGTTAGAATTCCATTGTTACAAGCTATAAAGGATGTCCCTATATATAGTAACACACTTATGGAAGCATGTCTAAAGAAGCCTGGCAAAAAGAAAAAAGATCTGCAAATAGTGCATGTAATAGGTCAATTGGCTGATATTATGTTAGGAAAAGTTTCAATTCTTAAGTATGCTTATCCTGGTAGCCCTGTTGTGAATATACTCATCAATGGCACTCAAATAAAGAATTTTTTGATAGATTTAGGAGCATCCATTAATATTTTGACAAGGGATATTATACAGCTGCTTGAAATAACTAGTCTCAGACCTACACCTACAGTCCTATAGCTTGCTGATAGTTCTACTATTCAACCTGATGGTATGATTGAAGATATAGTTGTTGCTTTGGATTATTGTGAATACCTTGTAGACTTTATGATCCTATCTCCTAAGGCCGCATTGGGAGGATATCCAGTGATCTTGGGAAGACCTTGGCTTGCTACAGCTGATGCATATATTGGATGTCGGTCAGGGGATATGACTATCTCAGATGGAAACATAGATGCATCTGATTATGCCATAGGAGCAGTCTTAGGACAAAATATTGATAGTTTGGAGAGTGCAATTTATTATATCAGCAAGAACATGCAATGGCCTGAGCTAAATTACACAGTCACTAAAAAGGAAATGTTAGTAGTTATGTATGAACTCAACAAATTCAGGCACTATATAACAGGATATCCTATATTTGTGCACACTGATCATACCACAATCAGATGTTTTATGAATAAACCTTCAATTACAAGAAGATTGGCTTGTTGGTTATTGTTGATGCAAGAATTTGATATCATAGTTATTGATAAACTAGAAAAGTCCAATGTGGTTGCAAATTATCTTTCTAGACTTCAATTGCAAAATGATCCTACAGTCATAGATGATACTTTTCCAGATGAACATTTATTCCTTATATAGGCACACAGTCCCCGATATGCTGATATTACCAATTATTTAGCTGCTAATAAAATGCCAATTCATTTCTCTCCTAAAGAAATAAGGTTGTTGGTTGAGAAAATCTTTAACTTCTCATGGATTGTTGATTTCTTATTCTGTACTGGACCTGACTGAGTCATGAGAAGATGTGTTAGAGAGGATGAAACATATGATATCCTACATGCATGTCATGATTAACCATGTGGAGGATATTATATTGCTAAGAGAACAACACTTAAAATATTGAGCACATGATATTATTGGCCAACATTATATAAGGATGCAATACAATATACAAGGAAATGTAACAAATGCCAGCACATGGGTAAGCCTACCAGATCTGATGAGATGCCATTATATCCATAGATATTAGTTGCACCATTTGATAAATGGGGATTAGATTTTGTTGGCCCAATTGATCCCCCTTCCAATGGAAAATCTTATATTCTTGTATGTACTAATTGTGTAACCAAATGGGTGGAAGCACGAGCTATGACACATGCAAGAGATAATAAGGTGGCTGAGTTTCTCTATGAAAAAATATTTACTGGGTATGGAGTTCTAAGAGAAAATGTTTCAGACCAAGGACCACAGTTTACTTCCACATTGATTGCAGCATTGGTCAATGAATACAATATAAGGCACAAAAAGCCTACCCCATACATCCACAAGAAAATGGACAAGTAGAAGGCACAAATAGGGATCTAGAAGCCATTCTTACTAAAATAGTAGTTGTTCATAAAAAAGATTGGTCTCAAAGACTTCTAGAAGCCATTTGGGCATATAGAACAACATGGAAAACACGAATTGATTTTAGACTTTTTGAAATGGTGTATGAAAAAATAGCAATGATGCCTATTGAGTTTGAACACAAAATTCTATGAACAACTCTACAATTGAATATGATACTTTCTAAAGCACAAAAAGACCGTATTCAGCAATTGAATGCTTTGGATGAGTTGAGAAAAATGGTTGTCCAACAAACAAAACTAATTCAAAATCAGAGAGCTAAGTGGCTTGATAAATACATAAAGGAAAAGAAATTTCAAGCATGTGACTGGGCGCTATTGTATGATTCAAGATATAAGGATACTATGGGAAAGCTGCAAACCAGATGGTTAGGCCCATATGAGATAGAAGAAGTTTTAAAAAATGGAGTTGTTCGCTTGACCACTATTGATCTAGTTTGATTTAAGATTTTAGTAAATGGTCACTGCTTACGCCTCTATCCTAAGCCTACAACCAAAGAACAACTCCTGCAATAGTTCACCAATAAAGATCACATATCAATTCTTGCAGCAATTGGACAAGTTCCTGCTGCCACTGAAGAAAGCATTTGGGGTGCGGTTCCTACAGCTTCTACAGGGAACATTCCTAACACTCTATAATTCTTCAAGCATCATTTCATAAACATATTTCCTGTAAAGTGGAAAAATCAAACCCTAGTTGTTCTCCCCTCCCCAACTCCAAGGAGAGAGAAGGGAGAGTCACTAGGGTTGATGGTTTTCACTTGGGAGAGACTTTACATTCAAAAGAGGGGTTGAAACCCACAAGATCCAATCCCACGCAATGCAAGATTGGATTCTAAATGAGTTTCAAGGGTTAGGACATCAAGGATACCCTCTTTTGTAAAGAAATGTAGATAGAATGATTGAACTAGGAATGCATGTAAAGTAGGAAAGACTCACTTATAAACAGAGATAGGGATATGGTATGAAGTTGCGGACCTGGAATTAGTAGTAAAATGTCGAGACGGTGCTGTTCTGCAAATTTGAGCGAAAGTTGACGGGACGATGGCGCCCGACGCGCACACGGTCCTCCGAAAAATCCGCGAAACGAAGGTGGATCTGTTCGTCTTTGCACAAGGATTCCAGATCTTCAATTATAGCCGCGTACCTACAACCTACACACAGAAAAGAGAGGACGATTGGGGGGTTAGGGATGAGGGGTTTGCCTTTAGGTCAAACCCCGGTTTTGGAATTAACCAAGAAATGAGAATGCTGTAAATGTAAATGTTTGTAATGTAAACAAGTACTGATACCTTGTTGTAAGAATGTTTGTATTCTTACATGCGAAGGTGTAATGTATGTAGTATGTAATGTGTTGTAAGTGATCTCCTCTTCAATGGTTGAATCCTTGTCTTGAATGCAACACCTAGCCTTGAATGGAGACTTAGAATACTCAATTGCTTGAAGGAATGCTTGAATGCTTGAATGGTTGAATGTTTGAATATTGCTTCCACCTTTTTCATACATATGTCCTCCTCCTTTTTTGAGAGAGGAAATGTAGTTTATATACTTGTCAATTAGGGCTGATAGACTGATTTTCCCGACCTTAGGCCGACCTAGAAACATTATTTTCCACTTTGCAAACTTAAAGACCCGATGCCCCAAAAGAGACCGGGCCCAAAATAGGGCCAGGGACCAGGGCCCTAGGCACCATGGTCCTGGGGGACCAGGGCGCTGGGCGCCATGGTCCCACCTCCAGGGACAGCGGGGTGCAAGGAGGATCAGGCTAGGGTGCTGAAAAATGTAGTTTTTGATGTCATGAACAAGTTTCGGGGTTTCCATTCAGGTTCCGTGTTGCATCGCCATCGTGAAGACCCAAATGCAGTCGAAATTGCAAGTGTCACAATTTTAGGATGCTACATTTAGCCCCCACTTTAGCGGGAGTATAAGCGTACACTCATACTTCCGGTAAAGTACAAGGAAACAACATTGAAAAACTTTCACCACGTCAAGGAGGCAAGATACACCAAGCGCCCAGTGGACTAAGGATCTTACGATTTCGATTGACAAAGTAAAAGGGAAGATCACGAGGGAGAACCATGACTATCAGTAGTAAGGTTCCCTCACTATGAGTCATGCAAGAAAGATATCAAAAATTTTCAAGGCAAAGCTAAATTTGTCAAGAAATTTTCAAGTATCTTGAAAAGATATGAATGGGATGTATGCCCCCCTATGTTAAAGCGATCGCACATGCCTCACTGGGGGTGATTGCTTTAAGGTAGTGATACATATAAGAATGAGAAGGGAAATGAGCATGTTATCACAAGGATTTAGCCCCCAAGTGTGAGATAAGCCCAAGGATAATAAACACAAAACACAAAGCACAAGGTGACTTCGGTTTCCTCGGGGTCAGTATGCTGTATGATGATTCATGTATATCATATGTATGTATGCATAATTGTTCTTCATTCCCCAATCAAGGAAGGTCACCTAGAAGAAGGGAACACATGTGTCTTTTGAGTCAACATGGGAGAGACCAAAAGAGATCTCAATGCTTTGCATCGTCCTCAAGTAGACAACACTAAGGACAACAAATAGAAGAATGAGAATAACACATAGAAGAAGTAACAAAAGATCATGAGAGGAGGAGAGAATCTGCTATGCTAATGAAACTAGTCTAGCACGTCATCTACCCCCCGATCTTGCTGATCAATATTTCGGGAAGGTAGGAAACATGCTAGAGGAGGAACATCCAACACAGCAGATGGAGCTATCACAAGATCCAAACAAGGGCTATGTTCATGTTCCGAGCCACGTTGTTCTTGTCTAGGAGCTAGGATAAGTGCTTTAGAAAATTCGTTAGATAAATGGTTATCAACATCAACATATTCATATTCACTATCAGAATGAACAGAAGTAACATTTTCATCATGAATAACATTTTCATCTATATCATCATCAAGATTTATAAAAATAGGATCTTTAACTCGCACAGGATCAAGACCATCATGCATCTTATGTTTAGGAGATTTCGGCTCAATTTTTGGCTGAGGAGAAAATGGAATAATACTAGCTGAAGGTGTTTTTGGGGATTGCGAAGTTTGAGAAGTAGCTGCCTGAGCTCTAAGACGATACTTTCATTGGCGTTCACGTGCAGAACGATTTCGTCTAGTCTTAGTAGGAAGATTAGGAGATTGAGGAGGAGGAATGTTCTCATCCTTATCACTTGGGTGTTTAGGTTGTGGTCTCTTAGGTTGAATAATAGGAGAAGAGGAAGGTCTCTTCTCTCCATAAGAGGAAGGAGGAGGAACTGCTCCATATAAAGGAGGAATATTTGGTTGAGGAAGGAGACCAAGCCCATCATGACGAGGAGGTATAGGTCTACTTTTAGAAAGTTTATTAGATATAGGCATAGTCACATCCATAGGGATGGGTTGGGAATCTTCTTGAGGAAAGACATTAGTTTTATCTTTCAAAGGAAGAACCTCCTTCTCAAGAATGATAGGAATATCAAGTTTGGGTGTTCTAGGTTCACTTAGAGATAGGATCATATCTTTTTTCCACTTTTGATAAGATTTGAAAAGATGATCACTTCGCGGTGGAAGAGATTGGAATTGTTTAGGCCAAAAGTAATCAATAGGAACGCTAGAAGTTCTTTCAGCTGGTTTAAAGAGACTATGATTGATAGTAACAACTTCACCATTATGGGGAAATTTCAAACACTTGTGAATAGGAGAAGCAATAGCTTTCATGGAAGATAGCCAAGGATAGCCTAGCTTCACACGAAATTGTTCGGATGATGGAATAATAGCAAAGTCCACATCAAGGGATTTGTTATGGACCTCAATAGGTAATGTAATAGAACCAATTGCAGGAGAAGAAAATGCATCAAATAGTTTCACAACCACATTTGTTTCGTCATAGATCACTTGATTCAATTTCAAAGTAAAAAGGAATTCTTTAGTAATGACATTAATCATGCAAGAAGGATCAATAAGCACTCCACGGCAAGGTGTATTCTTGACTTTTGCAACTATATATAAAGGACCATCAGGTGCCTTGATAGTTTCACTGGAATCAAATCTGATGGAAGGTTCTTTAGGGATTTTCTGCTGCTCCACAAAGTTAATCACATTTGGAGTCATAGACACGAGATCATCAGTTGAGATAGAGGAATCAGTAGTATCAATCGCATTAGAGGTATGAGAAGGTAATGGATCAGTAAAAATCTGAAGATTTTGGTTAGGAGGAGCTACAGATGTGTTGCCTTTATCATTCACACCAGAAACAGAGATAGTATTATTATCAATCAAATCTTGAATTTTACCCTTTAAAGAAAAACATTTTTCAGTATCATGCCCAGGATGATGATGAAATTGACAAAAAGATTTGTTATCAAAATAGGGTGAATTAATCTTTGCAGGATCTATTTGCCTTATAGGAGGAAGAGTAAGCACATTTTGTTCCAATAACTTATTCATAATACTATGCAATGATTCATTCAAAGGAGTAAACTTTCTTTCTTTCTTGAAAAATTTAGAAATAGGAGGCACACCTGATGCTGCATTCACATTGTTGTTGATGATGTTTTCATTGAATTTAATGGACTCTCTATTCAGTTTAAACTTCCCAAGTGGTTGTTGACTACTATCACCCTTATCACTCGGAGCCATAGGATTTGCTTGTTCCATTTGACTCACAGTCAGTTGATAATTGTGAAGAGTTGCGCACAACTGTTGGAAAGAAGTAAACTCAGAAAATAGAAGTTTTTCTCTAATATCTTTTTGTAAATTAGAAATAAAAATTCTTTGAATATCATTGTAAGGCATAGGAAAAGAAATTTGAGCATACAAATGCTTATATCTACCAATGAAATCAGTCACTTTTTCTTTAACACCTTGTTTACAATGCATTAAATCAATCAAAGTAACTTTAGGACTTATATTGTTTTGAAATTGTTGAATGAAAGCATTTGCAAGTTGTTCGAAAGAAGAAATAGAATAAGAAGGCAACGAGCAATACCATTGTAGGGCTTTATCTCTTAATGTTCTAGTAAACAGTTTTGCAAGCAATCTTTGGTCATAAGCAAAATCGGTACATATTGTTTGAAATGTCTTAACATGTGTTAGAGGATCACCCTTACCATTATAAAGCTCCAAATGTGGAATTTCAACATGTTTAGGGGGGATAGCTCGAACAATGTCAAGAGAAAGTGGGCACGCAACATCAAATGTGGGCACACTAAACTTAGATTGATTCATAGAGGCAATTTGTTGCTGTAAAGAAGAGATAGTTTGTGCAAGATTGTTAATGGTCGCTTCAGTCGAAGAGTTCATATTAGACGTGTTAGATTGTGATGGAGGTGTTATGTTATTGAAAGAAGGTAGAGAGTAAGGTGGTGGGACACTATGATAGTTAGTCATAGGAGATGATTGGAAGGGAGGAACACTACAAGGAGGAATGGAATGATTAAACGAATTGCCCCCTTGCATCATGTTCATTTGTGGTGATATAATAGGAACACTCATTGAAGGAATGAATGAAGAAGTTGGATTGAGTGAAGGCAGAGGGTTGATTGAAGAAGAGGGATTGCCCCCATGACTGGTGATCATAGGAGGAATGTCTTGTGTTGAAGTAGTCATTATGTTTGATGTAAAAGTAGGAATACTAGCAATAGAAGTTGTCAAAGGAATAGAATGATTAACTTGAGTAGGAGGTTGTGTATAACCTAAAGTTTCGGCACAACTCTTCATAGGCATCACATTCGAATCCACAATGTGTGCAATACCACACAAAATATCAATTCCATTCTTATCACTTTGAACCATACGTTTTAGACCCTCAATTAATGAAAGAGCTTCGCTATCGGGGTATTCTTGAGACATCCATTGTCGAAAATCATCAAATTGGTTATCCAATTTCAAAAGTTGTTCTACAAAAACCTCATGGAGAGCTTCTTCATCATTAAGAGGATTAGAGGAATTACCCATGTCCTCGTTAAAAAGGCCATTCAAATCAGGTTCCATCTCCTCGGTAATTACACCTTGGAAGGACTTAATTCTAAGGGTTCGTCTAACGGGAATAGTGTAAGTAGGGCTTATTGTTGTAAAACTCATGCACTAAAGAGAGAGAGAAGATTTTGAATTTTAGAGGTAGCAAATTTCAATAAAATCAGCCAATCTCCTAGATTTAAGCTGTTAAATACAATCAGGACAATCTCCTGAAATTTCGGAAAAAATGTCCGGGACCGCGGCGAACGGAGTGCACACGGTCCTCGCAACTTTTTTCAAAATTTTCAGGGATGAAAGTTATGATGATTTTAAAGCTAATCTGAAAAAATTGAGTGATTTTACGATCTGTAGATAGGCCAAATTAAAGTTGCAATCTCAAAATTGAACCCTACCAAGATTGTTGAAAAATGCAAAATTTGAATTTTGAAAAAGAGAGGGAAACTGAAATTTTGAATTTTATGATTTTAGAGGGAATACTGAAAGCAATGCAGGCTTTGAAATTTAAAAGTTGACTCGATTTCATGCAAAATTCAAATTCGAAAGTGGAAATCAAGGTTGTTGCAATTAAACACTTAATTTCAGAAGTCACAAACTGCAAAAAATTGAATAAAGCACTGAAATTTTGAATGAATGCTAACACACTTTTCAGATTTAGGACAGTAAGAAACACAATTTTGATATGAATTTCAATTTCAATGATTTTTGAATGATTATAAGCCTTTATCCAAGCAATCACTAGACCAACTTTGACTTTAATTTTGAAAGTGTTAAAATTGATAAAATCAGCCAAAATTCTGGATTTTGGCAGAAAAATACAGTAAGATCTAGCTCCCGAAATTTCAGAAAAAATGTCAGAGACGATGGCGCTCGGGGTGCACACGGTCCTCGCAACTTTTTTCCAAATTTTCAGGGATGAAAGATATTGTGATTTTATTGCGGAATCCAAAGTTACAGCCGATTTGGAGGTGTTTTGATCAGTCAAATTATCAGTCAAAGGTTGAATCAAGAAGGTTTTAAAAATTAGGGTTTTGACATTTAACCACTTAATTTTTAGAATTAAAGCACAAATATGAATTGACAATTTGCAATAGAAGGGTAGATCTGAAACAATCATCAACAATTAAACATTTCACAAGTTCAATTACTAAAAAAAAAGAAAATTTTAGGGTTTTTTATGCAATTAGCCTCTAAAATTTTGCAAAAGATCAAACATGGAAATGTAATTAAGGAAGCAAATTTTTCAGATCTAACCATGAATAATCAGAATGAGGATGTTCACGTCGGGTTCACCAAAATGTAAAGTGGAAAAATCGAACCCTAGTTGTTCTCCCCTCCCCAACTCCAAGGAGAGAGAAGGGAGAGTCACTAGGGTTGATGGTTTTCACTTGGGAGAGACTTTACATTCAAAAGAGGGGTTGAAACCCACAAGATCCAATCCCACGCAATGCAAGATTGGATTCTAAATGAGTTTCAAGGGTTAGGACATCAAGGATACCCTCTTTTGTAAAGAAATGTAGATAGAATGATTGAACTAGGAATGCATGTAAAGTAGGAAAGATTCGCTTATAAATAGAGATAGGGATATGGTATGAACTTGCGGACCTAGAAGTAGCAGTAAAATGTCAAGACGGTGCTATTATGCAAATTTGAGCGAAAGTTGACGGGACGATGGCGCCCGGCGTGCACACGGTCCTCCGAAAAATCCGCGAAACGAAGGTGGATCTGTTCGTCTCTGCACAAGGATTCCAGATCTTCAATTACAGCCGCGTACCTGCAACCTACACACAGAAAAGAGAGGACGATTGGGGGGTTAGGGATGAGGGGTTTGCCTTTAGGTCAAACCCCAGTTTTGGAATTAACGAAGAAATGAGAATGCTATAAATGTAAACAAGTACTGATACCTTGTTGTAAGAATGTTTGTATTCTTACATGCGAAGGTGTAATGTATGTAGTATGTAATGTGTTGTAAGTGATCTCCTCTTCAATGGTTGAATCCTTGTCTTGAATGCAACACCTAGCCTTGAATGGAGACTTAGAATACTCAATTGCTTGAAGGAATGCTTGAATGCTTGAATGCTTGAATGTTTGAATATTGCTTCTGCCTTTTTCATACATATGTCCTCCTCCTTTTTTGAGAGAGGAAATGTAGTTTATATACTTGTCAATTAGGGCTGATAGACTGATTGTCCTGACCTTAGGCCGACCTAGAAACATTATTTTCCACTTTGCAAACTTAAAGACCCGATGCCCCAAAAGAGACCGGGCCCAAAATAGGGCCAGGGACCAGGGCGCTAGGCGCCATGGTCCTAGGGGACCAGGGCACTGGGCGCCCTAGTCCTGAAGGACCAGGGTGCTGGGCGCCATGCTCCCACCTCCAGGGACAGCGGGGTGCAAGGAGGATCAAGCCAGGGTGCTGAAAAATGCAGTTTTTGATGTCATGAACAAGTTTCGGGGTCTCCATTCAGGTTCCGTGTTGCATCGCCATCGTGAAGACCCAAATGCAGTCGAAATTGCAAGTGTCGCAATTTTAGGACGCTACATTTCCATGTCTTATGGAAATGTTATTCTCCATAAATAATTTCTTTCCATCCATGTCATCCCACTTCATTTCTTTATCTATCATTTCATTCACGTCACATCATTTCATTTCACCATTCTTTTGGCTAACCGTTTCATGCAACATTTATTTGCATGACCGCAAGTATACACATATCTTATTTTTTTATTAATTATGCATTTATTATTTTACTATGATTAATGCATATTTCAAATCCATGTACACTTCCCTATATCCTTTCCACATGTGTGGACACGTGCCAAAATAAGTTAGGGGGGTGTTTTATGGTCCAATTTCCAACATTAGTAACTATCCATCATTTTCAGTAACTTGATTTGATTGCCTACCATCATTATTTTTAATGAGATATTCTTTGGCATAAGTAAGGAATTCTGCCACCAAAATTGGAAGTAAGGAAGGAATTTTCAAGAAAATATTTTCAGCTCAAATATTTTCAGTCTTCAGATTACTTCATGTCCTCATTCTCAGCTACGGAAATTATTTCATTAGCTGAGATAGTTATGGGTGGAGATCCTATCCGCCATGAACCAGTAATCCATGATGTGTTTCTATAGGATGCCCTATGTGAGCATTATTTCTGACTCCATGGTTGGATTGATTACTTTCAGAAAATAATAGATTATAATGAGGAAATTGCTTCCAATTTCATGCATTCATTCAACCAAGGGGAATCTTTTGTTAAAGGATTAAGGGTTATTTCTAAAAAACATCGAATAGCTAAAGTTACTGGGTTGCTGGAGGAAGGAGAACTGTTTCCTGAATCAAATGATGCAAGAAGCACCAGAGCAGAATTTACACACCCCAAAGATGGATCTCTAACGATGGACAAGAAGGGAACTACACGGGTATCTCCTCCAGCAAAATGGCCCCAGGTGGCATTATATATAATGAAATACATTACCTACGATGGAAGGAATTCAAATTTCCATTTAGTCAATTTCAAACTATTTAGTCATTTACGACATGGCTAGAGGGTAAATGTTCCAATTTTTTTATAACATCTTCTTTCCATAAGTGCCAAAGAAACACGGAAGAATGGAAATCATTTTGACAGTCATAATGGTTTGAAAAAAATTGTTGGTAGAACATTCTCTTAGGGATGTTTCTCAGATGGAATGGGGTTTATTTGAAGATATACTAAAATTTAGGGTTGAAGATACTCCTGTTGCAGATGAATTAGCAGCTCAAGAGGAGGATATGGGAGAGCCGTCATCTCCTATAATTTCTGCAAGAAATGAACCTCCTGTTGCCAAAGAATCTTTGACTGTGATAGAGGAAGAGATGGTGGAAACAAAAATTGTGTAGCCCTCCACTTATTTCCAAAGAAGAGCGAAATCTTCTAAAAGAAAAGGGAAAGAATTAGAAACAATTGATGCAAAAGATGAAACTATGGTTCATTAGCAAGTAACACGGGTTTCTCCTGTAGCCAGAGGCATAAGCCGAAGAGAAATACTCCTACAGCAAAGCCTTTTAGTAGAAATCATTCCTATAGCTACTCCAAAGGTATATGCAAGAAGGACTCAGAGTAGTACACAGAAAGTTCATCCAACAGGTGATGCAACAAAGGTTATTTTAGTTGAAACATTGGAAGAGGAACATGGGAGTCTAGCAGAGGTTAAAATCTAGGAGGAACATGGTGTTGATAGAATTTCAAGTCTGGCATATGTGGTAGAACAATTTGAAGAACCTATTGAAGAAATTCCATGCCCTAAGGTAACAACTATCAAACCTCCATCATCTCTCACTAGTTTATCTATTACATTGACATTTTATAGGCAATGGGAGATAGAGAGGGCTAGGTTATAGGGAATTATTGATAAGCAATAGAGGGAAATAGAAAGGAGGAATGATAAAATTTAAGAATTAGAAGCTAAGATTGATACAATTACCAGTATGGTCCGTGAATCAATGCAATGTAGAGATCCACCAAGAGTTTCTGCTTTGCATCTAAAGGAGTGGTATTTAAATTTTAAGCTAAACCACATTATTAGAGACCTTATCCCTTCTTTAGACACCCCTAAATAATTTTATGATGCTTGTCAGACCTCTCCAGTAGCTATTAAAAATTTATTGTGTGAATTCTACTTGCACAATTATGTTGTGACTTCTAACAGTGAGTGGAATCCCTTGCTATACATTGGTGATATCCACATAAAAGCATTAATGTCATGGGTTCAAAATGAAAATAGCATGTGAACTCAAGCCAAAAGATATAAGAATCTTGAATTTGATTGTCCATTGCCACTTAGGACTAAAGAAAAAGACCCAAGGGTTCTTTATTATAGTTGGCAGAAGCTATTAGCAAGGCCAGATGTAAAGGGACAGGTATTGCCAATGAGGGAAGAAATATTCCAAGCATATGAACACTTGATTGAGAATGAAAGTGAAACTGCAATTGACTACCTGACTCAACATTGGAATAACTTGCCAGAGGAATTGAAACAGGGTGAACCTCATTCACTTCCAAAGTTTCATACAGCTATACAAAGAGCCCTTAAATACATCCCTTTGGGTAGGATGAAAAACAACAACTGTCTACCCTTGATCTTTCAACCCCCTATCCTCATGTGGCCATTGTTGGGATGCAGGATTACAAACAAACCTTATGAAGCAACTATAGAAGAAGCCAGATGGTCCTGACTAGAAAAGATGAAGGGATTTTATTGGAACTTGGCTTCAGGAGGCACAGGTCAAGAAACTATGGGTGACTTAAAAGTTAGTGCCCGAATCAGAAACTTTCCTCTTGCTAGACGATCAACAAGACACTAAGTTTGGGGGCATTATGATCTGAGATATTAGCTCCTTTTATTCCTAGAGCTCATAAGCTTTTGTCATGTTTCGATTTATATGATGAGATGGTAATGATGTATTAAAGTTTGACTATATGCATTTCAGATGTTAACTGAACCCATTAAATCTTGTTTTGTCTTTACCAGTTATTCCTGTAGCCATGTGATTAATCCATTTTGACGATACGGATTGCCATAGGCAAATATCATGTGTGAATCAATAGATGTTTGATTAATTAAAATAGATATGTGTATGCTTGTATGTTGTTTCTTTTGAATTGTAGGAATAAATGAGATGTCATGGAGAAGGTTCTCCTGTCACACCAATTGCAATTTGAGATATTCAAAGAGGTGACTAAAAGTTCAAATCAACGAAGGGGGTGATGAGCATAAGGAACAAAAGAGGATCTAAGTAGGTGCACAAGAATAATTGATGTCTGACTCTAGTGGGCGTCAATCTTGTAAATACCGCCATGCTATATTTTGGTTGTGGTTTGGTTTAGATCCATGTTTTTAGTGGCTTAACTCCGACTGTTCCCCTTCATGAATGTTATCTGCCTCTTCTCATCGGCCTGATCTTAATTGTAGAAAGTTATTGTTTTCTTTTAAATAAGTGTCTTTGTCTCTTTTCTGAGGTTAGAAGGAAAGAGAAGAAAAGGGTACAAGATTTAGAAATAAAATTGTAGAGTGTTTTGAGTTTCTTTTGATTTTGAATAATATATTGACTTTTGAGAAACAATGAATAAAGATATGTTATTTTGAGCACTTAGACTTATTTTGGAAGCCTAGAAGCACTCAACCAAGGGGGCCTACTTGGTGAGTGTTCCTATGCCTTTGTTAAATTTAGTTTTCTTCTTTCGCTATAGTAGACATCCTTGCATTGACTGTTCCTGCAGCCATTGGAAACATATCCATTGACTGTTCCTGCAGCCAAAATAAATAGAGTAATTCTTGTTTGGCAGCTTTGGACTTAGTTATTATTTCTTGAGTGAAATTTATGTTAATGCAAATTTTTTCCTATATCCATTCAGTTGTTTTAATTCTTGCTTACTTTTCCCGCATAAGATTTTAGTTGCTATAGTAATGCAAGGTAGCTATCATAGGAACTTAGTGCATATATAGTGCACACCCATTTCAAGTATTACATCCCTGGGTTGACAATCAAATGAACTCCAACTATGGAGATAGTAACTTCACAGAGGGAATGTCCAAACTTCGGGTTGAGACTTTAACTATAGTTATTATCCCTATTGTTGATTTGAACAATCAACAATATTCATATTCTTTTGTGCTGAGAATTCACATTAATTAGATGGAATGATGGAGGCAAGGTTTTCAATGAGGAAGGTGAGGGTTTCAACTTGTAAAGACTCAGGCGTTGGAGGCGAGGACGATGAAGCAGATGGCGTGAGTGGGGGCCTCTTCCCTTCGACCCTTATTTGTTGCCTTGGCTTCTATGCTACTTTGCGTGATCTACAGAGTGTGGGGGCTGCGAGTGGTGTGGATGGAGGTATGTTCTCCTCAGCCCTGTTCGTGTCTTGGAGGAGATGAGCTGCTTGGTTCAGATCTGATTGGGAGGGGATGTTCCTTGTTTTGGTGGTTCTTCCCTCATTGGGTGTGGTGGTGATTCCTCTTATCTGGGACCCTAGTGGCATTTCAAGGTTTTGCTTTTGTGGGTCTTTGGTTTCCCTTCTTTCTTTGGGATGCCTTGTGCCCTTGGGTTCAAATCTGGTGCAGCTATGGTTTTCATTTTGGAAGATTTGGTGTTGGGTTTTTTTTTATCTGAGTTGTACTCCTATTGAGGTGGAGGGACTTTTTATGTGTTGGACTATGAGTGAAATGTTTGGGCTTCCGGGTTGTTCTCCTTCTTTCCTATCTGAGGTGGCCCTTTCTCCTATTGAGGTGGAGATTCGGTGGTTGGGAGCGGTCGGGTTTCACCGTGCTGCTAGAGGGGTCTTTGGGCTAATGTTTCACCTTCTCTCTTGTCTTATCAAGGTGGACCTCTTTCCTATTGAGGTGGGGAGATTGTGTGAGGAGGCCTTTCAGTTGATGTTGTTTCTCGTGTTGTTGGTTGAAGTTGCCTTTCATTTCTCTCGTGTGTTTCTTCATGGCAAGGTCTGGGTCCTCTGTGCCCCTATTACCTAGATTTTTTTGTGGGTTGAGGGAGCCTTTCAAATCCCTCCTAGTTCTGTTTGGAATTAGTTGGCTAGCTTTTTGTTTTCAGGTTGTGGGATCCTGGTAAAACCCACAAGTTGGTTGTTTGCTACTTGTGCTTTTGGTTTTTTTCTCTTTTCCATGTGTGCTGGTTGTGGGAGTCTTGTTCTTCCCAAAGACAAGTTGGATGCTAGCAATTTTAAAGGGCCCAGTCTGGCCAACAGTGGTTTTTTGTTAAGGGTTAGTTGTGTTGTTGGCAGGATGAATATTTTGTTATAGATTTAGGGAGCCTGGGAAAACCCTTGTTTGTTGGTTGTGAGAGACAGTTTAAAACTCATGATGAAGGTTAGGGGAGCCCTTCAAAACCCCATTTGTCAGGATTGTGAGAATATGTTGATTTATTGTAATTTAGTGTTGTTGAAGGTGATGGGTGTCTAGATACACCGATGGAAACATGTGTAGGTTAAAGGAGCCTTGTTAAACCCTTGTTTATGTGTTAGGGATGATTTTATGTCCATTTTACAATGTGGCTATTGGTATGCTGATGTTCTTTTCTTTTAGTAGCGTTGTACTATAGTTTCTAGATCCTAGTAAAATCCGAGGGTTTCGGGTCCCTTCAAAACCTGTGCGGTTTCGGGTCCCCTCAAAACCTATTCACCCTTAATCAAAAACAATATTCATATTCTTTTATTTTAAGATTTTAATGTTTTGGTTGCATTATTAAAAGTATAATGGAAAATATATATGTTTTCCTACTTTTTCTTTATTATTTAACTTTTTAATTTCAAAAATATATAAAAAAAACTTATGCTAAAGAAAAAGAAAAAGCACAAAGAGAGTAGGTTGCTGCCATGTGATATTAGTGCACTGTGCGTCTACAAAATAGGAAGAAAACATAATTATTTTATGCTTTTATTCTTCACAATTAAAGAATATATAATTCTTTACTTTAGGGTAACGTTTTGGTTACTTTTCTCGTTTACAATGTTGAATAATTTATATCAGTGTGCATTTATAGTGCCCAAAAACTCTTGATATAGGCTGCTAAAAACAATCTAATTATTTCGGTAAACACAATGTTTGGCTCATTTCCATTTGAATAAGAATTGAGAGGTATAACAAATACAATCAAGGTGAAAAACGCAACACAAGATAACCATTTCAAGAATTTGGTTATAAATGTGTAAGCATAGAGAGAATGCCTCCGAGAATTTGTCATCATGATTTTAGCATTAATTTTATGCAGTTTTTAAATAAAATCTTCACAAACCTTAATTAAGTGTTGTAATTTGTACAATATATTTTACTTTTATTCAAAAGAAATTTTAGGAATGTTTATTTACATTTTTCATTTTACATTTGAAATTATTATTTGATATTTAAACAATAAAATATATATTTTCAATTTTATAATGATATTATAAATAAACTGATTTATTTAGTCTTTTCTTATGAAAAAAATTTATTAATTAAGGTTAATTATAAAATTGAATTTTATTTGTTTGTTTGTTTGTATTTTCCATCGCATTGGTTTAGATGCTTGAGGGTACCACCTTTTGGCCTTGAAATATTTGGGGTTCAATACCTCTTGTAGGGTCTAACAATAACATCACTTATATGCTCCTAGTTGTGGCACTATATGGTGTTGAGTGGGAGCAATGTCTATCAAAGCCACACATTAATCTACCATTGAGAAGGTCTAAGAACACTAAGATCAAACATTTAGAAAAAAAATATGTCATAAAAATGAAACTTATATATGACCTTACTCTTAGCTATAATGAATCTATATCTTATATTGCACATTCGTTCAAGGGATTCTAATTTCTTTCTAGGAAGTAATATTCACATGTCATTAGAGATGAATATCATTCCTTTACATAATTCAAGAACAAAAAGAATCTTAAAGATTAAGTAATATAGGCTGATTTAGTTTGACATGTATAAGTTTTGTAGGTAGTGTATGAAATGATGTAAATGTGACCCAATCTATTTGTATACAACCTCCGGAATAATTTTTTTCTTATAGATTTAGGTTGTGATCACTTGATTACCAATGAGATCAAAGTACACATATTTAAAAACTAATTATATCAAAATAGTGTAAAAAGCATATCTTTCTCCAGCTAGATGATTAAGTAGATAAAAAAATTCATAGCTATGACTAAACTATATCTATCATAAGTTTAATTTCTTATTTTTGCAAACATAGAAAAATAGTTTTTACTCCTCAACTCTATGCTACCTATATTCTTTGTATTCGTCAAATTTGAGGATCCATATACCTAGATTGATGGAGGCCATGATAAAAATGAGAGAAAGGAGAATATGAACATTACAATATAATATTGACAAGTCATGTTCAATAGTCTTTGTCATTGGATGATTTTGAGGTTTGTATATATGTTAGTCTCCACGAGAAGACCACAATACACCTCTTGAAAGAACAATAACATATGCATTAATTCTAATAGAAAAATCCTAGAAAATTACAATAAAAATGAATATGCTCCAAAATTGAGTGAGAATTCTTTATTGATAAAAATATTACTCCTAAAACAAGGAAAAAATTAATAGTAATGGAAAATGTGATTTGGATGTGTAACGTGTGTGCTATAAATTTTATGTTATTAGGCTCAAACCACACATTGTTTACTATGGCAAAATAATTCATTTTAGAAGTTTAATAACATGACCAGGTGATTTAGATAATGCTATACTTTTTGTAGAAATGCAATGATTTAGTTGCTCTAAAATATTTTCTATATTCTCTACTAAGATAATAATATCGAAAGGGGAATTTTAAAAATTGTGAAACTTATTGTTTAGAGGAATCTCATTTAATAAATTTAATCTTATATTTATAACTACTAGAATATAGATGATAAAATTAAAATATTTCATCTTTCCAAGTGTCCACTTGTGATCCCTTATCGAATCTTAGGTGTCATTCTATCTTTCAGTCTATGACACTATAAAAATTAGTAGTATACTACTTATGATTCTTGGTTTGGTTTACAAATCCATACACAAACACTATATAGAGTTGACAAGAAAACTTTATTGCAACCACTAAGAGACTTCTGTTTTGTTGGTTTACCTCATACATACTACCATAAGTGTCTAAGTTTGGTTCTCACTTTTGACCAAACTTTTTGATAAGATTTTTTGGGATTTTCTCTAATATTTCTCATCATGTAATGGTTCACTATTCATATCCATCTAGTGAGAATGTCATTGTACCTATATTTCTTTTGTATCAATTATATGGTATACCTCAATCTTTAATCATTTGTCCATATACTTCTGAAATATGTGACAACCTTAAAAAAATTCTTGTATAGAGTTTTTTCTTTTCTTCAATTCTAAGATACAAACAAAGTAGAGACTAATACCTACCTTTTGCATGGTGCTCATGTGGGGCCCTCTTAAGATCATACTTGATTAATTATTTTTTATAATTTTATAATTGTTATTTTTAATGCAAGTTATTCTACTTGGATTCCTTTTTCGGTACCTTTTCATTCTGGTCTGGAATGTTAATCTTCTTTTCCATTCAATGTAGATTTGTGTAAATTTTTGTATTAGCATTTGAGTGTTCAATGGAGCCAATTGTACTCCCTTTCAATTTTGTTTTCTATGTTGTATTGGTGAGTGGTTGGTGCCTCTGATATGACTTTATCCAAAAATATTTTATATATTCAATAGTATTTTATTGAATGGATGTATGAAATTCATCATTCTTGTTTTTTTCCCTCACTTTGTTGTTGCATGTTACAAAATAGAGATGGGTGCAGTTCAAAAAACAAGCACCTGCAATAATAGTACAATCAACGAACTTAATATAGTTGAGGCTATGAGGATATTGGCAGAGGTTGTTTACAACTATCAATCGCATTTGATTGAAAGTTTCTAAATTCTTTTCAACAAATATATTTTGTGCATATCCTGCAACATTGCCCAGTCACCATTGAGTTAGCTTACTTGTCGATTCCATGTGATGGCAGTGAGGAGATGACATTATAGCTCTCATTTTCGCATAGGCCAAAAGAATGCTAGGAAATAACTACCCTATATATATATATATATATATATATATATATATATATATATATATATATATATATATATATATATATATATATATATATATATATATGCCAAGAGATATCCTTCTTGAGGCACCTATTTGACTTTAGGGTATAAAATTGGTAAAAAAATATAAGCGCCTCGAGAAGGATATCTCTCGGTGTATTTTATCTATATAATATAATATTAGTATATATAAGCTAGTAGCAATCATGACACAGCATGAGAGACATTAAATACGTTAATATATAATTATACTATTGTATTATTAGGCTTAGGGTTTAGGGTTACAATTATGGTAGAGTAAGGGAATACATCATGGTTAGGTAATAAGTTCAAGGTTATTTCTAGGATAGGGCTAGGATTAGGACGAGGGTTAGGGTTTAGGGTTGTGGTTATGGTTTACATATTAATTGTGGTTAGCATTAGAATTAGAATTATGGTTAGGCTTAGGTTTTAGGGTTATGGTTAGGATTATATCTTGGGTCAGCTTGTTTACATGATGGTTATTAATTAAGGGTTAAGGTTAGAGATAGTTTTAAGGGTTAGGGTTAGGATTGTGGTTAGGTTTAAGGGTTATGTTAAGGATTTACATCATTGTTAGGGTAAGGATCTATATCATAGTTAGGGTTAGGGCTTAAGATTATGGTTAGGAATATGGTTAAGGTCAAGGTTAAGATTTGTATCATGGTTGGGGTTAGGGTTATAGAGTTATGGTTAGGGTTAGGTTTATGGTTAGGCTTAGGGTTTAGGGTTATGACTAGGGTTAGCCTTGACATCATTATGGAACCATGATTGAGAGGATCCTCAATGAGAACAATGTGGATCATGTAGCAAGAGTAACACAATGGAAACAACACAACATGAAGTAGAAATGCACAATCAGACATATGCAACATTATAGATTCATTAATATCAAGCCGACAACATGTGGGCAACATATAGGCTTACAGGCCTTATTACAACTTACATTCTAGAAAATGATCCATCCAAGTCTCTTGAGAAGTTCAAATTACAAATCACAAATCCCAATCATCATCTATCTTCACTTGTCTCCCAAAGGATCAAATAAAATAATATATATAGCATCCAAAACACATTCGGGTCGGCCATAAAAGATAACATTCTCCAAAATAGGATAATGAAACATGTAAAATAGGTCGGCCGCAAAATGTGAAGATCTCCTCGGCCAAGAACACAAATTAAATTAGGACCACCAAGAAAGGTCGACCAAGGGCCAAGAAACATCGAACATGGTACCAAATAGATCCACAAGCCAAGAAATTGCTCTGCACGAGAAGAAATATCCAACTAGCCGTTAAGCTCAAAACTGCTCTGAGAACCAAGAAACAACCAATACAGAAGTGATAACTTGCTGGAAAAGAATCCAAATGAACTGAAAATCCCAAAAAAGGAACAAGAACTAGTATGGAAGCCAACAATTTGATTTGCAATGAAAAAGGAACAACTACCAGAAATTGTGGAAGTAGCACAAAAACTACAACATAGAACAAGAACAACTGGATAGCAAATATATTTTTGGTTGATGCAAGATTGCTCATCAGCCGGGGATGCTCCTGCATCAGACACACCAGGTAGAAAAAGATGATCCATGAGAGGAAACTCATGGAAATAAAAAAAGATTCGGGATATAGATCCCATCCTCATTTCTAATCCAAATGTCCTCTTTATCTACAGAATTATTCCTCCTTACCCCTTCTAGTAACTCAGTTGTATTCTAACTTTTTTTCCACTTCTCCTTGTTTTCCTTGCTTCATATCTACACACTGTCTCTTATTACCACTCTCTTTCTTCTACAAATGTGATGTAGTTCTTCCAACTCTAACCTTACTATCATCCGGTACTACCTTGCTAACAATCCCATCCACAAGACCCTTCTTCAAATCCATACCATCATCCAGTATAACCTTTGCATCTTGCTTCTCAACACTGCAACTCTTCACAAGACTCAAAATTCTTCACTTCCTTCTTTTTTTCCTTCAAAGAAACCAAAGTGAAATTATGCCCATCCTTCTCAATAGTGACCGGGTTCTTTCTACAATCATAGATAGCTCCCCTATAAGTCTAACTATCAAGTCAGCTTCTCTAGCGGCCCTCCAAACATCATCTAGCACATTAAGATACCTTTTCCCCAATGAGGATTGATGAATCAACTTTGCTACTCGCTCTTCACTAACTCAACCCTCCCTTAAATTTATCCCCAAGTGGGAGGGTAAAGCACACTAGAACTTGGAAACAGAATAGAACTGAGAAACTCAAAGCCATGCAGATATTTCATACCTTCCATTTTAGGCATCGTAGAGATGCTGAAGAAGATAGGTCTTGCCCAACCCCTCCCCCACCCCCCCTGCAATCCAACCACTGCAATGATTACAAATTCACCATGCTTTCAATCTTGGACTCTATCCCCACTAGTTTTGAATCTGTGGGCAGGAGACTTGATCTCCTAAACCGTTGTCCACTTGATGATTCTGCTTCTTCTTCTTTGTGAGCCACAACAACATGAACTATATTCAGTCAGTTTCTTTGTTGCCAGAAATGGGAGGTAGTTTGTCGTTTCCCATGTCAATGAACGAAACCGGTTTCAACCAAAGGTACAGTTACATACATACATATATCTGTTTCTTATACGCAACCTTTAAATATTCTGTTTCTCGATTGTGGTTTCCATTTCAATTTTCATTTGTTGTAACATAGGTTGGTTTCCCTCTTCAACAACAGAGCTCATGTGAGCTTTGACCTTTCGAATTCTTCTGCCCATTTGATGGCGAATAATCAATTGGTTACATTTGAAAGTGCATGACTGAGTATTAGTGGCATATAAAGAATCCACATCACATGCTTGAAGAATGTCCTCTGCCTCCCAGGCAATGTCCCGAACACAGTGAAACCAATTTTTTACAGACTCCTTTTGTCTATTGCTCTCTTCATCAGCTTCATTTAAAACAGAATTGATTTCCATAAATCTTTTCTTCAACCATTAAAAGTCTTATGTGAAGTTCAAGAATATGCTTACCTCATTACCCACTTGTTGGATGGCCATCTCACAAACTTTTCCAACGAACTTTGCAAGCACGGATTCCATCTTTAAGTCTTTTTTGGTTGAAATTGAGAATTGCAGCTCCTAACAAATGGAATAACTACTCCTAATGAGGTGTAGACAAAACTGAGTGGAAAACCTTGAATAGAATAAAATAGAATGGAATGGTTGAATGCAACTAAGACTTAAAACCCTTGACTGCACTATGTGTATAACACTGCGTGAAATATTATATAAGTCATCCTGCTATTCTTTACTTGCAAACCCAGAAAAGAAAAACCAATGACGATGAATAATAATATTGCAACAATTTTAGAGCTTGTGGGGCACATAAAATTCACGCTGATCTAAATCAATTCAACAAAGTAAAGGAATAAAGTAACGAAAACTTCAATCAAAGTAAAGAATGATGGAGTTCTTTAATTGTGAAATATGAAAGCATAAAATAAAATGACTACAGTTTGCTTTCTGTTATGTGGATTGATATTCCATTATCCTAACTTGCTCTCTTTCTGATTGATCTTTTTCTTTGACATAAGATTCTGTTGTATAGTTTAAAATAAAAAACAAAAAGAATGAAGTAAAGTCTAAAAAAAAAATCAGTATTCTGCATTGCAAAAATTAATAATTAAATTTAACTATAAAACTAAAAAATAAAAGAATATTCTACTTAATAAAAGAATAAAACAATCAAAACCTTAACCAAAGTAAAGAATGAGTTCTTTAATTATGAACAATAATATCATAAAATAAAATTATTATGGTTTGCTATCTATTCTATGGACTGGTATTCCATGGACTTAACACACTTTTTTGTGCTTTTGCATTTTTTATTTTTTATTTTTTAATATTAAAAAAATAAAAATAGACCTAGCATTGGTTTTTATTTATTTTTAGCCACTTTAATTTCATTTGGACTCTTAGAATGTGATTTTATATCTACTTGTCCTTTTAATGAGTACGCACATAATATTATCTTTTTTATAAATACAAAAAGTAAAAAAAAAATCTAATTCTTTGTTACGTTTTTAAAGTCAATTATGTTTCTAATGTTGAAAATGGGAACAATGTATAGATTTTGATGTTTTTAAGTAGAGAAAAGAAAGGAATGCAATTTCTCAAACAAAATTTAATTACATCAAACATAGCACATAATGAAAATTATGCCATCATGTTAAACACAGTTGATGCTCTGCAAAAGAGGGTTTGAATATCTGTTCGAAGACAACACACACACGAGCAAAAATGTTAGTGTTAGCAACAAAATATTATTCTAAATAGGCATATCAAAAGAGATACTAAAAACATGAGAGAATATTTAACTAGGAAAGTAAATATGATGAGGCATCTCCAAATGCTTCCTAACATGCTCTTAGCACCTTCTCCTTTGTTCCTCTCCTCTCCAAGTTCCAAACTAGTGTAGCTCTCAACAACTTTTTGCACTATGGATGCTTATGAAGGTTTGAGATTGAAGTATTTGCTCTAAATGTGAATAAAAAGCTAATACTAGATGCTATGATGTTAAAATGATTTATTTTAAACCAAAATGACAAGATATTAGTGATTTATACTAAATGCACTCTAAAATTCTCTATAACTTAGATGCATACAATTTTTCAGGATTATGACTATGAATGCTAAATGCTTGAGGATTTCAAAATGAGGAATGTGAGCTCTATTCATAGGTAAAATGGAGCAATGGATGGTTGAGATTGAGTAATCTCAACAAAGGTCAAGATTGAATGGCTTGAGATCCATGTGAGGGTTTTCAACCCAATCCCAGGATGACAAGTGTCAATGTGAGATAGGTTGAGAGGAGAGGGAATAAGCATTAAATGCTTGACATGACCTAAGAGTTAACTTGGGAGTTAAGGTCAAGGTTAGGTTGAATGAATAAATTCTTTATTCAAAGAATAAATCTTTTATCCAATGGATAAACTCTTGTGCAAAGGCAAAATGGTCATGTAAGAGCCATTAGTGGTCTTGGAAGACTTTGGAGATTAATTTGTTGAACACACAAAGCATTAAATGTTTTTCCAAGACTTTGAAGTCTTTGAGAAGTGACTCCAAGTTGCTTAGGAGTGTGACAATAATTACGGGATTGATTAGGCTAATTAGGAAGGGTTTAGAAGAATCTAGAAGGGGTTTAGTCTTGCAAGTGGATTTGGTGGGTGAGGGAAAATAGGATTTTTATTTAAAATAAATTAATTTATTTCAATAAATGTGTGTAAGTTGCATTTGTAGGAAAATGCAAGTGGGGGGGATAAATGATTTAAATAAATGTTTGATTTAATTTATTTAAAAGAGGAATAGGGGATTAAATGAAATAAATATGATTTATTCATTTAATTGATTGTGAATTTGGTATAATGAATTAATTAAAATAGATTGAATAATTTATTTAATTAATAGGAGAATGTTTGAAGATGAATTAATTAAATGTTAATTTAATTAACTGATGGCTAATAAAATTTTTAATCAAATAAATACGAAATATTTATTTAATTAAAATGGACAGATTTATGTGACTACATTTGCCCCTTTTTGAGACGGTGCGGTTTATTGCATCATTTCAAAGAAAGAAAAATAGGTGTTAAAAAATGCCCCATCGAGAGATGGGCCGAAAAATTTCAAAAAATCGGGTGATCTCTCGGAAAAGAATGAAAAGTGGTAGGGTGATAGAAGAGAAGAATTTAGCAATACGGGTGAAAAATGGAAGAAATTGGAGATAAAATGGAGAAATGGGAGGCTCAGGAAGTTCACAGGGACCACGACGGTGAGCGGGGGAAAGTTAGGGTGATGACAAAGGGTTTATATGGGAGAAATGGGTGAAAACAGGGTCATTTGAATCCACAACCATAGTGAATTCAGAGCTCTAATAGTGACATTTTGGAGGAGCAAGCAGCAGTCAGGATGCTGGTACTAGTAGCAGAGCATCGATTTGAGTGAGTCCATCGATTCCAGTGGCTAGAGGACTACGGACCAGTGGTACGCAAATTTGAAATTTTGAATTTTATGCATTTTTGACATGTTTTTTGCTAAGTCCAAGTTGAGTCAAGACAATAGCGCTGAAACTATGTTTTGGCACTGTTGTCCAATTAATTAGCACTTTTGTGTCGCAATGGCGCTATTGTGATGTTGTTTGAGCACTTTTGAAAATATGAGCGCTATTGTATGCTTGTTTGAGCGCTATTGTTGTTGTAGTGCTATTGAGGGGTCAATTGAGCATTTTTGATGTTAAGTAGCGCTATTGCGTAGCTTTTGTAGCACTTTTGTAATTTGAGTGCTTTTGTAGGGTTGATTAAGCGCTTTTGTTATGGGATTAGCGCTATTGTTTAGAAAGTAGCGCTATTGTTTGCAAGATAGCGCTTTTGTTTAGGAAAATAGATGCCCCAGTTTGTGTAAACAAAAATCTCCCGATGCCAATGATGGATGGATAGGGATGTGAAGTGAGAGTTGTTTTGAACCATAGTAGCCCTAATGAGACTTAGGTCATTAGGATAAATGCTTGTTGAAGTCTAGGTGTGCCATGATTGCTTATCTATTGAGACTCGAAGATACTTGATCAAAGTATCTGTTGATAGTCTAGGTTTGAACTTAAGAAAGTTTGAAAACAAAACAATTGATAATGATTGATTGATGCCCATGTGCAGAGGATCCATGCGTCTTACAGTTGTACGAGAGACATCCGGCTACACAGGGGCTACAGGATCGATTGACAAAGATCGAGATTGATTGCAATGCAGCGACTGGGCTGTATGATGTGATGCATATGCCCGTGATTCAGATGAATCATGGGTTGATTACAGCCTTGACAGAGTGCTGGCATGGTGAGACCTACACGTTTCACTTAGCGCAGGGGGAGATGACTGTGACACTGAAGGATGTGTGGCGCATCCTACATATTCCTATTTGGGGTGAGCTAGTCACATATGATAGATCATGGGGGACTCTAGCGGTACAGAGATTCTTCGAGGAGGATGTGTACATTGATGACGATTTGATAGCCTGGGAGGATATTGCGGCTTTGTACGAGCCATTACTAGCAGTTTTGTCTGGGATCGTGGGAGGGCTACTGTGTCTGGATAGACGATCACATGGTCTAGTCATTGGGTTGGGATAGGTTATAGAGCAAATGATGACAGAGGGGACCCAATTTGCCTAGGGACTGTGCATGTTAGCGCACATGTATCAAGAGCTGCATGAGGTAATGTACCGCAGGAGAGGCTCCTTGGCAGTGGGAGTGACGCTGCTACACATTTGGGTGTGGGAGCACTTACCGGTGACTTGACTAGTGAATCTGAGATTTTGGGCAGTTGACCAGCCATATATGTTCATGTATAGTGGTATGATGAGTCAGCCCCACCTGGGGAAGTTAGAGTGGTGGCGGCGGGCGTTAGATGACATGGACGCAGTGATTTGGAGATCCTACATTGAGTGCAAGCCCTAGGATGATGATGCAGAGGCATTGCTATATGTATTCATGACCCGATTCCTCATTGGGAGGACATGCTATGATGTAGAGAGATAGGTGTCAGGCAGGGTGATGAGACAATTTGGGTGACATCAGGGATTGTCGAGGGGATCAGGAGAGTACGCCAGAGTGGTCCGAGAGAGATATGCATGGGGGCCAGTACTTCTTTATGATCAGGCATTGGCAAAGTTCTAGATGCTTCAGGCAAGGCCATGGGATATATGGCCGAGCGTGGTAGATGCAGGGGTATCAGAGGAGTATACGTAGTATATGGCGGCTCATCTGGTTCCGTGGATATCAGATCCAGGAGAGCCGATTCCTGATTCTGAGGAGGAGAGTGGACGGAGATGGAGGAGGGGAGGAGGTCGAGGACTGATGATAGGTGGAGGAGGTGGAGGGGATGGTGGAGGTGGTGGAGGTGGCAGAGGAGGTGGCTTAGGTGGTCGGGTCAAGCAGAGAGTGAGAGGCGGATTGCCACTGCGGATATCATAGGGACCGTTGATGCTAGGAGGAGTCAGATTAGGTGGTCGAGGTATGGAGAGGGAGATACTGATGGACAGAGGGGAGGGAGCCACTAGAGAGGCACCTATGGATATAGGGGAGGGAGCCACAGGGGGTGGTGATTTTTAGGATCATATGCTAGCACATTTTTAGACTCGACTGACAGCAGCCAAGACATGAGTGGAGGATCTAGAGGCAGAGGTTGTAGTGAGAGATATGTAGCTATTTGCATGAGAGTCAGAGTTGTCTGTAGTGCTGTGGGAGAGGGATAGTGTGGTGGAGAGATTAGCGAAGCTGCAGGAGAGAGTCCGAGTTGGAGTAGGAGCACAGGGTCCTACTAGGGAGGTGATGAGATAGTTTGGATGGGCATAGGCTAAGATAGAGTATTGGCGGGGATTATATGAGCAGGTGGTGCCAGCTAGTCAATGAGCATCAAGCTATTCCCAGATGCGGTAGACCAGGTCAGAGTGGTCTCATAGGATGCAGAGTAGTGGGGGTGTGATGGGTCCATGACAGAGAGAGGTGTCAGGTGGTGCAGGAGCTAGTGGGGGTTTGATGAGGCCTCCACAGAGAGATAGATCAGATGGTGTAGGGACTAGTGGGGGAGCAGGTGGTGATGGTGGTGCAGCATCTAGTCAGAGTGGCATTTGAGAGAGCATTTTTGCATGCATGTATTTATATTATTATTTTGGACTATGTCTTGGATGGCTCTTGGTAGCCGATTTTGTAGACTTCATTGTACTCTGATACATGAGATGATATATATGAGGAGATCCCATTTTTTTGTGATGATATGCATGTTGATATGTATGGATGTTTATGCTTAGATGGATATGTGTATATGTATGCATTTATGAGATGATTCCTATATGCATGTTTTATGATGATTTATGATGTTGGATACTAACATATGAATGCAGGTTTATATATGTGTGCATGATTTGTTTGATGTAATGCTTTATGTATGTAATGCCATGATGATGATGTATGCATATAAAATGATGATTATGATAGGATCTTGTATTTCATGTAGATATAATGATGAGATAAAGATATGCAATGATGTTAATGTAATGAATGAATGGTTTATTTATGTAAATGTATCTAGATGGTGTTTAGATGAATGTAATATGGATAAACAAATGTAAAATACAAATGTTTAAATGATGATTTCTAAAATGAATGTATATGATATAATGTATGTATAAATGGTATGAACCAATGTTTGAGATAAATGGTTTTATGATTCTAAATGCCTAAATATGATGAAGTAAAATGATAATGTGATGATAATGCAACTTATGGTTAATAACTGCACCTTAATGCACTTAAAAAGGGATAATGAATGCAATTTAAATGAATCCTAAGATGAGTATAATAAGACACTAATAATGAATGAATGAATGCACTTTTTTTACTAAATGAATAGATAAATGAATGTATGCAATGTTAAATGATAAAGGATAATAAAGGATGATAAAATGATAATTGATAACTGATGCTAAATGAATGCATAGTAAATGGCTAATACAATCAAGGACAATTGGTTTATATGAATGAATTTAAACATCCTGATTATGCAATGATGAGATGATATAAGAAGATTAATGTTAATAAATGATAATGAACTATATGCATTTTGAAATGATATGAAATGTACTTGATGCAAATGCAACTAAATGTAATGATGATGATATGATCATGATAGATGAATGCAAGGCTATTTATACTTTGCATGATGCATTGATGATGTATCAGAGTACTCGGTCATGATTGTATCCAAAAACTAGCTCAATTGTTTGTATAACTGCTCATATTTAACTTTGTTCACACTTGCACACAAAAAGCATATATATGAATGAGCAAATGGATGGGCGATATGCAACGGAATGCAATATAAACAGAAATGACGATCCATAGTGCTTTATTTTTCATCATCGAGCTTTAAAATGTTGTAAGAAAATACAAGCAACTTGACACAATGATTCAAGATTGCCAGAGTATTTCTTACATGGATTTGATATAGCAAGTTAATACAAACAACTTGATATAATGGGTCAAGTTGACCAGAGTATTGCTTGCAGAACAGACAAGGGTCATCTCTGTTCATGCATGACTTGGATCGTCCTCCTTGATCTTGGGCTGATCATATCCTGAGACAAGTTCATACCGTAATAAGAGACAAAAACCTTTATCCAAATTGGATGAGGAGGAACCGAAGAAGGAGCATTGTTCTTGTATGCAAACACTATATATATAAAGAATAAAGAATATGGATCCTTGGTAATGGTTCATGCTCATATGGTCGAGGTATACGCTGTAGTCAGCAAGCCATAGTGATCTATGACTACATTTTGCATAAGATCATGTAGCTTAGTGAACTTCCCATGTAGACACCATTAGAACATGCCCCAGAACTTCATCTGAATAATGCTTCGAACATACACAAACAATGTTGTAGGAACCTGATATATAAATGAATAAATTACTCACAAATCAATCAAGTATTTGATAGATTTAAACAAAATTTTCTTGCCAAAGAAAACATCATTTTGTCTTTGTTTTGGTAAGGAAGGATGCATCCTTGTTGAAGATAGTTTGAGTGTTGATGTTGATTGTTTGGTCAATTTTGAGAAGTGATCATCGTGCGAGTATTTTTCAATGCTTGTTTGGTATCTTCTTGGATGAGTATGTACAATATGTTGCCATGTTTTTTGTTTGATTTTCGATGTTTTCTGATGTTTTTGGATTTTGTGAGACATTTTGAATGTTTTTGGTATTTTGCGAGATAGTTTTGAATGTTTTTGGTATTTTGTGAGATAGTTTTGAATGTTTTTGGTATTTTGTGAGATAGTTTTGAATGAAGAACTCAATGAATCACAATATAAGGTAGAATCCACTTCCATCAATAAGTTAAGGGCATTGCCCCCAGTTTAGACATGACTATGAAAAAGAAGGATGCAAGACGCATGAAGTACTTTCTTGATTGCAGATTAATAACAAGCCATGGTTTGGACGGATGGATGTGTGTATGTAGTGGATGTGATCACAACAAGTCTGAAAGACAATGGAGCCATAGCCTTTACGAGTGGCGCCTAATTGCCAGGTTTTCACCATCACACTTACCCAAGGTGTCATTGGAGTGGTTGTTCATCGTTTGGATGCATGATTTTTCTTTACTATTTTTATGTTTTGTATTTTTCTGTAGGACCTTTATCTAGATGTTTTTGGTGTTTTTGCCGGTATGCATGGGAGCCTGGTTCTTTGTGTAGCTCATGTATAAAACCATTTGAGGTGCATGCTATTGATCAGATCTACTAGCGGTTCTCCTTTTGAAGTAGCCAACTGATATGCCCCGGACCCAAATACAGTAGTGATAACATATGAACCCAGCCAGTTTGATTCAAACTTTCCCTGATGTTCTCGGTTGGGTTGGTTATGAGGATTTTCTTGAAGAACAAGATCACCTACCTCGAATGTAGGAGGTCTAACTTGATGATTATAGTTTCTTCTCATGCGTTGTTGATAGGCCTTAAGGTGATTGTATGCAGCTTGTCGCTTCTCATCAAGTAATTCTAAGTCCTGAAGACGGGATACTCTGTATACTTCATCATCTATGAGATTGTGTAAGGAAACACGTAGTGATGGTATCTCGACCTCAATAGGTAAAATAGCTTTTGCACCATAGACCAATGAGTAGGGAGTTGTGCCTATAGGAGTTCGAATGCTAGTTTGATACGCCCATAGTGTTGGATTCAATTGAACATGCCAATCACGACCGGTATCATTGACTGTCTTCTTTAGGATTATTAATATGTTTTTGTTTGATGCTTTGGCTTGACCATTGCATTATGGGTAATAGGGAGTGGAAAAGCGGTGTTGGATGTGAAATTTCTCACAGAGTTCATGGACATCTTGATTTTTGAAAGGAAGACCGTTATCTGTGATGATGGACATGGGTACACCATACCGGCAGATGATGTAATTGAGGATGAATGAGGCGATCTGCTTGCCGGTAACTTGGGTTAGTGGAACAGCTTCAATCCACTTGGTGAAGTACTCGGTGGCGGTGATAATAAATCTGTGACCGTTGGATGAAGATGGATGGATTTTACTCACAAGGTCAAGGCCCCATTGACAAAAAGGCCATGGTGTCGTGATTGGTTGCAATTCTTGTGCTGGTGCATGTATCAGGTCTCCATGAACTTGGCATTTCTTGCACTTTCTGACAAAGTAGTAGGAGTCTTTTTCCATAGATGGCCAATAGTATCCAGTGCATAGGAGTTTCTTGGCTAGTGACGGACCGATTGCATGCATTCCACAAATTCCTTCATGTATCTCTTCCAAGGCCTTTGTTATCTCATCTTGTTCTAGACATCGAAGGAGAGTACCATCAAGACTGCATCGGTATAGGGTTTCAGCAATAATGGTATATCAAGCAGTTTTGCGAATGAAGGTTTTACGTTGGTTATTCGACTGGTTAGGAGGAAGGGTGTGATCATGGAGATACGTGTAAAAATCACCGTACCATGGGGTTTTGGAACCGATAAGGTGACATATCATCTCGGATTTAGCGATATCATAAGTGGGGATCCAAAGCTGTTCTACCAAGAACTCGTAGTGTGTTGAATTCTATGGAAGATCTAGGAGAGATGAGATAGTAGCCCTAGCATCAGCAGCTTGATTTTGATCTCTTGGTATCTTCTCAAAGGTGATAGTAGTAAATGATGTCTTTAATTTTTCCACCATTTGTTTGTATGGCATGATTTTGTCATCTTTAGTTTGATATTCATCAGTTGCTTGTCGAATGACCAGTTGGGAGTCCCCATATACTTGTAGTTCCTGTAATTTCCATTGTACGGCTAGCTTGAGTCCTATGATCAAGGCCTCATACTCTTCTATGTTGTTGGTGCATGGAAATGTGAGCCTGTAAGACTTCGAGATGCTGTCACCTTGAGGTGTGATAAACAGAATGCTTGCCCCCGAGCCATGCCTAGTGTATGAACCATCAAAGTACAGTTTCCATGGTTGTACTGCCATGATCATGAATATCTCTTCATTTGGAAAATTGGAAATGAGGGAATTATCGCCTATGAGTGGTGCATTGGCCAATTGATCTGCAATAACTTGTCCTTTGATAGCCTTACGGTCCACATACTCGATGTCAAATTCACTGAGCATCATCACCCATTTGGCCAAGCAGCCTGTCAATGGTTCTTTACTGAGTAAGTATTTGAGTGGATCAATCTTCGCAATGAGCTGTACCTTGTGTGTTAATAGATAGTGTCTCAGTTTAGTGGCTGCCAAGATTACTGCTAGGCAAGCTTGCTCAATAGGTGTGTAGTTGAGTTCATAGCCAACCAGTGTGTGAGAGATGTAGTAAACAACACACTCTTTCCCTTCTACATTATGTTGTGCCAATAGTACACCCAATGCTATACTTGTTGCTGATATATAGAGTAATAGAGGTCTGCTTCGATCTAGTGGGATCAGCAATGGTGTATTCATGAGATAGTCTTTAAGCATCTGGAATGCTTGTTGGCATCTAGTATCCCACTGAAAGCGGATGTTTTTGTGTAGCAGATGTGTAAAGGGGTGACACTTATCTGCCAGTTGTGCAATGAATCTTTGGATGGATTGTAGCCATCCTTGTAATGTCCTTAGTTGACTGATGTTCTTTGGAGGTGGCAAGTCCATGATTGCTTTGACCTTTGCTGGATCGACCTCAATGCCTTTACTTGAGACAATGTATCCTAGAAGCTTCCCCGAGGTTACTCCAAAGACACATTTCTTTGAGTTGAGTCAAACATGATATTGTTCTAGTCTATCAAAGATTTTATCTAATATGTCTAGATGACCTTCTCTGGTGAGTGATTTTGCTAGTAAGTCATCAACATAATCTTTCATTATAGTATGCATCATGTTGTGGAAGATGGTGTTCATTGCTCGTTGATAGGTTGCTCCTGCATTCTTGAGACCGAAAGGCATTACATTCCAATAGTATGTGCCCCATGGATATGTGAAGGTTGTCTTATGTTGATCCTCTGGTGTGATCTTTATCTTATTGTATCCTGAAAAGCCATCCATGAGTGAGAGCATGACATGTCCTGTTGTTAGGTCCACTATGATGTCGATGTTGGGTAAGGGGAAGTCATCCTTAGGGCATGCCTTATTCATATCTCTAAAGTCAGTACAAATATGGATGCCCCCATTTGGTTTGCCGACAGGCACAATATTGGATATCCAATCTGCATAATCAATTGGTCTAATGAAACCAACATCTAGGAGTTTCTTGAGTTCTACTTTGACTAGTACTGCAATCTGAGGATGAATCTTACGAAGCTTCTACTTGACAGGTTTGGCTCTTTCTGCTACAGTGAGGTGATGCATGACTAAATCAGGATCTAGCCTAGACATGTCTGCATATGACCATGCAAAGTTTATTTGAGGTTTCTGGAAGAACTCTACAAATTTAGGTTGTTCCTTTAGAGTTAGAAGAGATGTCAGATGTATGTGGTGAGGAGTTTCAAGATTCCCCACGTTGTATTCTTTTGTTTCCTCGATGAGAATCATTGATCGTTCCTGTTGTGTACTAGCAGGGAGAATGTCAAACCTTTCATCCTTCGGTACCTCAAAGAGGTTTTCACCATTGGATACGCTCTTTCTTTATACTTTTGTTGGATCAAACAGTGCCACAGTGTGGCTTTCACTAGAATATCCATGTTTTATTGTTATATTTTTGCAGCTAAAAGGTTTGGCATCCGCCCCAAAGTATGCTGAGCTATTAAGTTCAATGGTGAATCTGACTTTGTGATCCCTGCTTGGTATGTTATCCTGTAGTTCCAAAAAGTCAATGATTGCCTCATCATTTTAGAAAAGGTCAAGACATGGGGGATTAGGTTGGTTCCATTCGATGAGTACAAGATGGATAATGGGCATTACTTCATCGATTAGGTTAAGTTCGTTAGATGTGTCAGTGAGGGTTAAGACATTGTGGTGAAGGTCGTTGATGGTACTCTCCCTATTAGAATCAGGCGTACGATGTGACGTAGGGTCTATGGAAGAAATTTCCATCTCAGGAACCCAAGAGGTCTTTATCTGTGCTTCTCTGTAAACAGGGATGTCTTTGCAAGGTGGAGGTAGTGATGTGTCTTCCTCATCTGAAGTATTAAGCTGGATGGAATCAAATTCCCATTCATGTGAGTAGGTCTCTGAGTCACTTTCCAGTATTTGATTTCTATACCATACTGGGATGTCCATTGATTTAAACACTGTGGGTGTGACTGGTTGATGTACCATTGTAGATGAAATGATCGGTGTTGCAGGAAGGATTATGGGGATCAATGAATCTGATATGGGGAGTATTGGTAGTGTTGACTCTGCTTCTTCTATTGGAACTACTGGTGTCATAGATACTGCTATGGGTTCTGATATAGTTGCCGCTACTAATGGTGCTATTGATGTTATTGCCGCTGCTAATGGTATCGCTGGTTTGTATGGTGGGATGACTGGTTTTGTAGGTGGTTGTGCTGGGATTTGTAGCCTCATTGGGGTAGTTGTGATGGTGTTTTTTGCTTCTTTTATAATCAAAGATGTTCTCTTTGTAGTAGGTTGATATAGCGGTTTGCTGGGTTTGCCTTTAAATCATAGCTTAGGAAGGATCTCCTTTTGAAAGCCTAGGCCTGTATTATCCTTGGGCTTTAATTCTGGCTACAGTGGTTCATGCCTTCCTTGTTTGCAAGGTCTCAAAGCACTCTGACAATCATAACCCATTCTTTGCATAATGAGGAGGCCTTTGCCATACTGATCTGTGGGAAGCTTAGCTTGCGGTATATCAATGGTGATGGGATCTTTATAGATCCATTATGCTAAGTCCTCATCTCTGGTTTCTTCTTCTTAACTCTTTCCAAGGATGAAAGGCATCAAAGGATATGCTGGCTTGATCAGTGGTTGTTGAAGTAACCATTGAGGTTTGCCATGTGTTCTAGGAGAAGTGGACATTTGACCCACACAAAAGAGTTGACTCAAATTGTATTCCCCAGGACCTTCCTCTGCTATTTTCATCTTAAGTTTTTCTTGCTTCAGTATAGTAGTGTTTGAACTGGCAAGAGAGGCTAGACTTATGTATGATGTGGAGGAGATGGCTTCTCTATTGTTAGGAATGGTAATCTCTAGTTGATGAGTGATATTATGACAATATGTAAAGGGATTCACATCACCTAGAATTGTGATCTCTACACCATTATGTGGGAACTTGATACACTAATGGTAGGTGGATGGAACGACTTGCATGGTGTGTATCCAAGGTATTCCTAACAATAGATTGTATGGTAGAGAAAGGTCCAGAACTTGATAGATGATGTGTTTCACCACAGGGCCCACTCAGATTGGTAGTACCACAGCTCCTTTGGATGAATGTTCTACATCGTCATAGGATTTGATTGTGATCTTCTTGCGGGGATCCACTGATTCTATTGCATATCCCAAAGCTATGGCCAGCTACAGTGTACAAATATTCAGGCCGGCTCCTCCATTATCGATCAAGACTCACTTGATCCTATGCTGATTGATAAATCCTTCAATGTGTAGTGAAGCGTTATGAGGTTGCTGGAAGGCAGAGTTGTCATTTTCAGAAAAAGTGAGACAAGGTGATGACTTTAGATTTCCAACCATGGCTTGGAATTGATCTGTATTTAGGTTTGCAGGGACTAACGCCTCTTGGAGAGCTTGATCAAAGATTGTTTTATGGGATGGAGATAGGCGCAATAGCTCTAAGATAGATATTAGTGCGAGCATTTTGTCTAACTGTTCCACAAGATTATACTGCTTTGGGATAGATGGGGTGCCTTGTGGAGTTGCTTTTATGGTAATCTTGTTGCGACGTGTAACAACATTGCAAGTGGAGCTGGGATTTTTTATGGTTATAGTTGCAATTTATTCACTGGCATCGTATAGGTGATTCATAGTATAATTATACGCGGCTTGTGTATAATTGGTGGTATTTGCATTTCTCCCTAAAGTAGAAGGACCCCTTTGATCTTGTGATCGAAGTGGATTTTAAAACATAAGATGATCATTGTTTGTTGTCTTTGGATCATGTCCTTCAATTTTGATTTCACCTCAGTCAATAAGATCCTGAACAAGATCTTTCAATCTGTGACAATTGCTTGTCTTATGTCCTCTTCCTTGATGGAAATCACAATCTTCAGTATCCCTCCACCATGAAGGTTTGACTTGAGGTTCATAGTTTGATGTTTTGGGTAGGGTTACCAGATTTTGAGAAACCAGTTGTCGCAATACTATTTCGATGGGTTCCCCTAAGGGAGTGTATGTTCGCTTTGGTTTTTGTTGACGCGGTCTGGGTTCATCATGAAATGTGATGCGGCCTTGATTTGGAGGAGCAACTATGTTAGTCAGAGGTGGGGGATTCTATCCTGCAAATTGAAGTACAGGTTGTGCACTTTTGATAGTTCCTACATCCACAACCCTGTCATTGACAATATTTTTGTTTTTGTTCTAGAAGCTTGGTTTGTCACTATTGAAGCATGGACGAGGGTCGTCCTTTGGTTAATTGTAGATTTTGATAAGCCCTTTTTTTATGAGAGCCCGCTCACATTTTAAACCTTTAGTGATCATGTCATTGAAAGAGTTTGTGTCTTTGACGTCCAGGTGAAATTCCATTTCTTCGTTTAAGTTGGAAATAAATATTTCCACTAGTTCTTGTTCAGGCAACTGAAGAGAACATCTGCTAGACATTTGATGCCATCGTTGCAGGAAGACTGAGAATAGTTCACCTAGTTTTTGTTTAGTGTTACATAGATCAGCCATGGTGATATCATGTTCAATGTTATGTGAGTAATGTGCAAAGAACTTCTGAACTAGCTCCTCAAATGTCCTAATGCCACTTGGTAGTCGGGAAAAAAATGATGTGGTTGTTCCTCCCAAGCTTTGGGGAAAAAGGTGCATGAGGTACGTATCTTCGTATGCCACTTCAAGGCAAGCTGAATGGAATTCTCTGACATGATCGCAAGGATCTCCTTTTCCTCTATACTTTTTGAACTTGGGTGTTTCGAACCCTCGTGGAAAAGGTGGCATATAAAGATTACTATCAAAAGGATAGGGACAAATGTCATTGAGTGAAAATTGATTAGTCTTTACGCCACTACGAAGTTGTTGGGCGAGATTTTCAACTTGTTGCCGCAACATCTCTATGTCATTTGGAGGAGGAGGAGGTGGTGGGTTACCTTGAGGAATGTTATATCTGATGTGATCTCTACCTCTTTCTTCCTCATTGCGACTTTGTCATTCTGATTCTTGTTTTAGTTGTGCAAGATCAAAGTCAGAAGGGAGTTTGGCTCCTTCTTGAGCAAGTTTTAAAAAATGAGCATCCACATTGCTTCTGAGTATTTCGTCAAAAAGTCTGTTAAAGAGAGGGTTATGTTGAGCCCTTTCTATTGTTGCAGGAGTAGGAGTACTCGGGTTTTCATCATTCGCATTTCCTCCAAGTGCTTCTTGAAATTCATTGATATTTTCCTCCTCTTCTTCTTCAATTTCTATTTCTCGTTGCCTTGACTGTGATCAGGTATGAGCCATTTTGTTTACAAGTTTTTGTTGAAGTTGGGTGAAAATGATGATGAGTTGTTGATGAAATGAAATATTTATGGTTGGTGTGGTGTGTTATATATGGATCTCTAGCACTTAAAGGTAGATGTGACCAAAATTCTCTCTTTGAATTGCTTGTTTGTGTTTTGATAAGGTTTGATGTGATAAGATTTAGAGAAATCTGAGATGTGTTACAGACTTAACTACCTAGTAATGAGAGGATTCACTCATAAACTAGTTTTAACCTATGTAGATATCTCTCTTAGGATGAGCTTATCCTAGATGCAGAAACAATCTAAAAGTGATTTGTTGTGTTTGATTTCAAGCAATATCCAAAAGAGAATTTAGGAAAAGAACCTCTTAATGTTTTGAGAGTTGAAATGAAGTAACGACGTGAAGGTGAGAAATGGATGAAATGTTTAACTTCAATAAAAGCTTTATGTCACAAATGGAACAAATTCTACCTCTTCTCTTTCGAGCGTTGGTGGCATTTCTCGAGCTACGTTGTATGTGATACAAATGTCTAGGAAGAAGTTGGGGTTGATCTTGCCTCCTTGGTTTTTGTAATAACTCAAAGATCTATATTTCATAAAAGCTCTGTGGTTCAATGACTCTGGATCAAATTCGTTTGATTTGCCTTGAAGGTATAGACACATGTGACGTAGAAAAGCTCTATGAGAGACAAAGATTTGTCTATTGAGATAGAAGAATCTCCTTCTTTTGATGAGAGCTTTTGAACTTAATGGTCTTTGCTTCAAGTTGATATGTTGATGAGGATTCTTCTTTCTCAAGATGTGAAGAATGGTCATATAGTTTGATACTCTTCTCTTTGTTTTTGATCTTTTGGTTGGATGAATGCTTGTTCTGATTTTTTGAATTTTATGATGTTTCTTTGACAAGAAAACAAAGCAAGCACACAAACACAAGAATGTTTCCTTTAAGGCACAAATGAGTAGGGTCTCGATCAACCCAATCCTTGGACTTCTTATGACCCTTTCCTTCAAGTGTATTTTAGGTGTTTTTCTTTCCAAAGCCTAAAGTCGGCTTAATTTTGTACTTGGTCTTGACTAAAACGAAAACACTTCAAACACTTTTTATCCCTAAGGTCAAATGGCCAGTTGCGATAAATTCAGCCCACATCTTGATATTTCTTCGACTTTGGTACTACATACCTTATGAATCCTGATGTGGCAGGTAAGGATGTGATATACTAAGTCTTGCACGAGCACAACAAATAGATGATCCCTATGATGGGGGAGTCACCACTTTCATCAAGCCACAAGTGACTTTTCGAAAAGCTATGTTTCTACTCAAAGAAATATGTATGGTGAGTATCTTGGGAGCAAAACCATCTATGCTCTTGCATTGAATTATATCACAAATATCCTCAATCAATAGAATGGGTGGGCTACTACTTAAAGGTGTTTAGTAATTTTTTATGTCTTTGGGCATAAGTTCATTCTGCAATGACTCACTTAAGAGCCTTGTAACTTGTGGTGGGGCCCATTTGTCCTTTTGGCAAGTTACACTGTAGGAACAACTATACCCAAGGCTATAGATTTCACTCTCACCTGATTTCTATAGCGACTCGAAGGATTTACTGCGCGAGGTCGTTCCCAAGAGTGATGTGTCTCTTGGCAGGCCTCTCTTAAAAAGATAAAAATTTGAGTGTTACTAACACTTTTCTCTTGCACCTAGGACCACGAAAGCCAAGGGAGAGGATAGTGTTTGTTAGAAGTAGGACCACTTGACCAACTCTTTTGCACAAGTATGCCAATCACGAAAAGCACTTGTTCTTTTTAACTTTTCATTGCAATGTGATCTAACTATTTGGAGATGTTGCTCCAACAATCATGGTGTTCTTTTTAACTTTCAAAGGCAAAATGTATTGTAAACTAGGAACTTGAAATCCTGGTCAACTGAATTGAAAAGCACATTTTTGCTTGAAGTAAAATCGCTTGCAAAATGAGACAAGTGGATTGTGAATTTTTATTTGCACCAAAATGGAAGTGTTGATTGTGAATCTTTAGTTTGATGCAAGAAATAAATTTGCCTTGTTGATTTTAAGCACCAAAGAAAAATTAAGCCTAACTTGCAAGAAAACAAAGTTTGTTTTTGTGAATTTTATAGCACCAAAAAGGAAGTGATCCTAACTTGCGAGGAAATGAAAGTTTGTTTTTGTCCAATTTTAGAGCACCAAAAACAAATTTGTCCTAACCTGCAAGAAATGAAAAATTGCTTTTGTTCATTTTTAGAGCACCAAAAACAATTTTTTTTATTTTTTATTTTTTTTAAGGAGTTAGTTTAGACCTGCACAAGAAACAAATAGTTAGTAAAATCCAAACCTAGCGGGGCTTCTACAAGCCAAAGAAAAAATCACTTTTTCAGTTACAAGGTCTTTTTTACAACGTTTTGTTACAATAGCACTAGTCTGTGTGAAAATAGAAGCGCTATTTAACAAAAATGAGTTAATACAAAGACAAAAGTGCTAAAAGAAAAATTTTGACAACAAATGCAAAAGTGCCAGAATAAGCACAAAAGTGCTAAAGCAAGCACAAAAGTGCTAAATAAATGTCAATAGCGCCAAACTTGAGACAAAAGCGCTATTGTAAAAACAATAGCGCTAGAATGTCAAGTTTCAACAGCGCTACAACGTGATCAAAAGCGCTAAAGTGCGACTTGTGTGTCAAGTTCAACATTCAAACATGTTAGTTAGTTTTAAAAAAAATTGTTTTGGTTGCTTGGATTCACGTCGGGTTCACCAAATGATGCTCTGCAAAAGAGGGTTAGAGTATCTGTTCAAAGACAACACACACACAAGAGCAAAAACGTTAGTGTTAGCAACAAAAGATTATTCTAAATAGGCATATCAAAAGATATACTAAAAGCATGAGAGAATATTTAACTAGGAAAGTAAATATGATGAGGCATCTCCAAATGCCTCCTAACATGCTTTTGGCTCCTTCTCCTTTGTTCCTCTCCTCTCCAAGTTCCAAACTAGTGTAGCTCTCAATAGCTTTTTGCACTACGGATGCTTATGCAGGTTTAAAATTGAAGTATTTGCTCTAAATGTGAATAAAAAGCCAATACTAGATGCTATGATGCTAAAATTATTTATTTTAAACCAAAATGACAAGAAATTAGTAAATTATGCTAAATGCTCTCTAAAATTCTCTATAACTTAGATGCATACAAGTTTTCAGGATTATGACTATGAATGCTAAATGCTTGAGGATTTGAAAATGAGGAATGTGAGCTCTATTTATAGGTAAAATGGAGCAATGGATGGTTGAGATTGAGTAATCTCAACAAGGGTCAAGATTAAATGGCTTGAGATCCATGTGAGGGCTTTCAACCCAATCCTAGGATGACAAGTGTCAATGTGAGATAGGTTGAGAGGAGAGGGAATAAGCATTAAATGCTTGACATGACCTGAGAGTTAACTTGGGAGTTAAGGTCAAGGTTAGGTTGAATGAATAAATTCTTTATTCAAAGAATAAAGCTTTTATCCAATGGATAAACTATTGTGCAAAGGCAAAAGGGATAACCATGGTCAAAGTAATAAATGCTTGAGGAGACACATGAGTGCAAGTTGAAATAACCATAAATGGTTATGTAAGAGCCATAAATGGTCATGTAAGAGCCATTAGTGGTCTTGGAAGACTTTGGAGGTTAATTTGTTGAACACACAAAGCATTAAATGCTTTTCCAAGACTTTGAAGTCTTTGTGAAGTGACTCCAAGTTGCTTAGGAATGTGACAATAATTAGGGGATGGACTAGTCTAATTAGGAAGGGTTTAGAAGAATCTAGAAGGGGTTTAGGCTTGCAAGTGGATTTGGTGAGTCAGAGAAAATGTGATTTTTATTTAAAATAAATTAATTTATTTCAATAAATGTGTGCAAGTTGCATTTGTAGGAAAGTGCAAATGGGGGGGATAAATGATTTAAATAAATGTTTGATTTAATTTATTTAAAAGAGGAATAGGGGATTAAATGAAATAAATATGATTTATTCATTTAATTGATTGTGAATTTGGTATAATGAATTTATTAAAATAAATTGAATAATTTATTTAATTAATAGGAGAATGTTTGAAGATGAATTAATTAAATGTTAATTTAATTAACTGATGGCTAATGGAATTTTTAATCAAATAAATACGAAATATTCATTTAATTAAAATGGACAGATTTATGTGAATACAACAATATTATTATCAAAATAATCTAAAATGACTAATTTTAGATGGTGATATTTTTATTATAGAAAAATTAATAAGAAGCGTTCTAATTTTTTATGAATTCTTTTGTTTTATTTTTATCAATCACAGTTGAAGCAGGAATCTCTTATAACTAAAGCTATGAACCAGTGAGACCACATTTTTGAGGGGCCTTATCCTCATGTTTGTTTGCCAATAACACCCTTATATCTCCTTGTGTCGTCCTGTCTTCCACGCCTAGATTTTGTCTAGAGCTATGAACCAGTGAGACCGCATTTTTGAGGGGCCTCATCCTCATGTTTGTTTTGTCTACATGTCTTTACCTTACAACATTTTTCCTTGTAGTTCTAGAGTTAAGTTTATTAGTTCCCAAGGAGGTTATTTCTAAGCTTTCATGTCTTAACATTTTCTATAGGAAGAGTTTGAATTGACTATTCTCCATATTACATTATAACACAATTAAGTGTCTTAGATGTTCATCGGAATGCTCTAGATTCCTTTAGAGAAGTAGATATGGTTGTGAAGACTGAGATATATGATCAAAGAGGTATAAGGGTTCATCCATGTGAGTTTCAGATGATTCTGTATACCGCAATATATTATCCTTAGTATTGAAGTGTCAGAGTCAGTTTGGGATGCTCTATTTTTATCAATTTAGTGGTTTTCTCTACTTGTGCCAACACATAATGAACATATACTTCAAGAGAAAAATGTGGACAGACTACATGGCTCACATCTTGATCCACATGAATTTTTTGGTCTCTCCCCAATGGTAAAAAGGTGTACCATTGACAATTTTGGTAAATTTGCGACTATTGGGTCAACAGTTTGTTTTCTGTCACTTGTGGTTTGACCTTGAGTAACCAAATTTTCTTTTGAGGGTGTGTTGTGACGTTTTTGACCTAGTTATGCTTTTGGTTGATCCGCAACTCATTTTACTTCATAGTACATATGTTTGAAGTTGACCTATGTAGCGTCAAACGTTTCATCTAAAGGATATCTTGGAGTAACCTAATTGATGTTTTGAGATGTTGTGGAGGATATAAACAGAAGTAAAAATTATTTTTGAAATGTATCAAGTTATAAAGATGGATTAAAACTATACGAAAAATAGACTACGACTCTTTATTGAGAGTCAATCTACATTCAAAATGGGTAAAAGTTCAATATTTCATGATCAAGCAAAACATATCGACACCGAGTTCCATTTGATTTGATACCATGTGAAAGATGGTAGTGTACAACTAAAAAATTGTGTCACTATAGATCACCCATAGATATTCTTAACAAAACACTTAAACGAAAGAAGTTTGATATATTCCAAGAAAAGATTGGCTTAACTCCTTTAGACTAACGGGGGGTGTTTGTGTATTAATCATTGAGTTCAATTTTTTTTAGTTCCTTTGATAGTTTTTTTTTGTTTATTCAAGTAGTTTCTTTGTTCAATAATTTTAACTAGTTTCTCTCTACATCTAAATGTATTCTCAATTGAAATTAATGATATAGTTTTGTGTCATTTCCATTTTATTTTTAAATCATGGTCTTGGTTTGACAATTGTAAGTAACTTTAATTTTCAATCAAGTTTATACTGATTTGAATATTACTTTGTTCATATTTAATGTTTGAGCTCATACAAATTTATAAGAATACGTTCTTAGTTGTTAATGTGATGAGAGCATATCTTTATTTTTATGCAATCCTTATTTTAAAAATATTATGTTCATTATTAAAAATTAATATTTTAACATGTAGAATATATCTAGACATTAATTATTAAGTAATTAGAAAATAGATAAAATAGATCACATAAATAAATAACTTAACTTAAAAGATAGATAAAATTATTCTTTAAATAAATAAAAAAATTATAAAAATAACTCTAAATAGAGAAGAACAACTTTTACAATTATGATTTTCTATGTTTTTCAGGTAGTTTAACTTATATTTACATAACATACTTAACAATATATTATGTTATTTAACAAATAGCACATAATTACAAACATTCACCAAATAATTGATTTAAAATATTTTGAATTAAATAAATCTTAAAAAATTTATATAAATAGAATTAAAAATCTTTGATCCATAAATATTTATAAAATATATACCAATTCTATAGATTTTTCTCCATCTATGTAAACACTTAAATTCTCCAACTTTGCTATTCCTTTTGGCATTCGCTCAAATGGGCCTTCCAAATGCTGAAGACACTTAAGTTCACTTATCCATTTGGGTGCCACAATCACCCTTAATGACCAACGATTAGATAAGTTAAGATAGGAGAGACTCTTGAGAATTCTCACACACTTTGGTACCTTCCTAATCAATGTCTCTCTTAAATTCGAGACTTTGAGAAGTTTCATCTCTCCAACACAAGCAGGCAATGTGTAGATTGATGTACAGCTCAAATTGAGAACCTGCAGAATTCTCATCCATATAAATATTTCATGTTATAGTATTTACAGTAAAAAGATTTTTCTAAAATGATGGTTGGAAAGCTTTACCTGCAACTACTTTTTAATAGAGTATAAGTCTTTTCTATTTGAAACTAAGTATTCAAACTACTGTTGCTTATAGGTTAGGGAACCAAAAGAAATGTTAATTTTTACAACCAAATTTGTTGATTTGATGGTCTAGTCCGATTGTCATGTGGGGGCTAATTATAAAGGGTATTATGGTTGCTGACAAGGGTCTAAGAAGATGCATTGGAAAGAATATGTCATAAGCCTTCAAATTTGTATTCAAACTTGATTGAAAAAAAAATTAATATTTTTTTATGATTTAGTTGTTTGAGTAATTATACTCATTTGCACTTGTGTAGTATCTGTGGAAGTGGCAGATTGGTTATGAGGCTTGATTTTTAAAAGCCAGAGTTTCCATAACAGTAATTTCAAATAGATTTCTCCACTGTTCAAAAAATCCAAAGTTCAATCTAAATCCAAATTTATAGAGGTTAACTTATCTAGAAGCCTCACACAAATAATTTGTATGCCCTTGTTTCACATCTTTTGAACACCAAAAAACATGAATCGGCTCTCACTTCACAATTTAACAATACACATTAACATCAGATATGCTGTAAAAGATTCAATAAATTTAAAATCAATATATCTATAGCTAACTGTGCTTGCACCCATTCTCGAACAGCCCATACAAAACTGCAATGTGAAATAACTTTACAATTACTATTCTTTAAATATTATTCTTTCTTACCAATCAATATTTCTTCTCGGCTACATCAAAACAAAATAATTACCTTAAATTTTAAGTACATAAAAAGTAAATGATATTATTTCTTGCTGGAGACCACAAACCAAACCAAAATTTCCAATGGCCGGTCAAATTAAAGACCTAATGAAAGCAATAGAGCAAACTAATATTTTCAAGTTTTCAGTACAATGAAATCTGCAATCTGCTAGTTCTTGCTGGACACAAGGAACTGGACAAATAATGTAAAAGTTTCAGTGCTGCAGAAAAGATCTAAGTTCTTTCTGGAGACAACAATACAACAAAATAATTTCAACCTGAGTAAAGATGATCTTTCTTAGCGCATTTGGGACAACAACAGCACTCTAATTACATAAACAACAATCCTTTTAAGTTTCATTTCCTAAATCACTAATCATTTTTAGTTGAATCTAACAACAAACACCAATGTTCTTAAATCTTTATACAATACAGAGCAAATTTCTATGATATATCGCTAAATCACACCAAAGCTCAGTGAATTTTCGCAAAGAAGAACTAAAAAACTAACTGCATTCAAGATTTCAACAGAGATTAGAATGTTTATCCAAAAAGATGAGTCAAATTTTATAAATTTCAAAAGGATGTCAGACAAAAAAACTTTTGTACATTACTTACCATGTCACCAATTCATTTCCTTTTAAATGGACCTCTGCCAATTTCGAAAATAGTATGAAGATTAACTAAATTTTAAAAAGGGTCTCTAAAGTAGAGGACACTTGGCTGCTTACAGATTGTGCTAACCTATCTATATTCATCAGCAGAACATTATTAGCAATTTTTAAGTTTGACAGCCAATTTTCACAGCTATTTCGTATTTCCTTATATTTGCAAAAAGAGGAATACTGCACAAGATTCAATGACACCTTACCATATTGAACATTAATAAATATGTTCTCATAAATATTTATTTCACATTGAGCAATACTCTTTTTATATTATAAAATGTAAAATAGTTAGATTGCAAAGTTTGTCTGACAAAATATTATTATAAAAAATTTATATTACTATAATTTGTAAAAATTGTAATTATATATAATTAGTTTATGTGTATTTTTTTATATATATTAAAAAAAATATTTCTAAATTTATTAAAATAAAAAATATTTTAATTATTTGATAAATATTATTTTCATTAAAAATATGATTAAAAATATTTTTTTATATTTACACAATAAATTAATTAGTTTATGTGTATTTTTTTATATATACTAAAAAAAATGTTTCTAAATTTATTAAAATAAAAAATATTTTAATTATTTGATAAATATTATTTTCATAAAAAAAAATATTAAAAAATATTTTTTATATTTACACAATAAATTTTAATTTTAATTTTTTTTTTATCGATAATGTTGGATTTTATTAATATAGAAAAGAAAAGTTACAGTTTCAAAAGAAAACAGTTTATGTCATAAAACCACCAACCACCAAAACCATCGAGCCCAGACAAAACCACCCACCCAAAAACAACTTTGCAGACCACCAACCCAAAAATTTCCTACAGTAGCGCTACACACTAAATTAGTTGATACAAAGCATGAGAAACAAAATTGACGTAGTCTGAAAACATAGAATTGGGAATAAACTCCCAAATAGAGACAACACATCAAATACTTTTCACAAAGGACTACACAGAAAGATTGTCAGGGTTTGTTTCTTGTTTGCCACCACTGCCTTCGTTTTGCTAGTCCTCGGCCTATCACTTCCTCGTCCCCTGCTTCCATCCAAGGTTGTCAAATCACCTCCTCCAACTCCATAATTTGTGCAAACATCTTCAGCGCCTCCCACCCTCTCCTCGCCGCCTACCTGAATGTTGCCTTCACCAACTCCTGCTACCTGAGAAAGGGGATATACTTGCCTCTCAATTCTTGATGGAACTCCAACTCCCTTTCGGAAATGTCAAACCCTTCACTTGGGATAGCCCACTCTAGAAGCGACTCCATATTGTCAAGGAACTCCACTCGTATTATTGCCTTCATTACCTTCAAGACCTGCTCACATGAAGAATCCATCTCAAGTGTACCCATGCCATGTTAAGGAGTATAAATCTGCACGGGTCCAATACCAATGACCAATCACTCCTATTTCTTTACCGAGGACCAACTGCATACTCCTAATCAGCAATGGGTCCTTAGAGTGAAACATTTTCTTCAGTCTTTGCTTTGAGATCGGTCCCCAAAATGTAGTGAGAAGTTTGGATGTCTTCAATGTGAAATTGGCCTCCGGTGAAAAACCACGCTCACAGACCAAGAATCCTCTTGAATACGCAAGGAATGACACATACTTCCTCACTCTCTACATAAATGCACACTCCTCAAGCTTCACCACCACTACAGGATAAATTGGCATTAATTGCTAACTTCAGATGAGCCAACCTATGCTCTCAAAAAGAAAAATAGGCATCCTCATCACACACTTTGCATTGACAGTCAAGTACGAAAACATACAAACCAATTAAAAATGTCATTGGCCAATGGCATCATCACCCCCCACCATCTCATCAGACATCTATCCAATTCATACACAACATTGGATAATGCATCCACCAACAGATTCCCCCCTCCTAATATGCAAAATATGAAAATCCTAAAAAACATTCAGGTTTGAGCAAATAATTGATACAAATTTATTTAGTCGCTAGTTCGGAGACACTCTTTTCACAATTGCATCCAACACCACTTTAGAATCCCCTTCTAGATGCACTCTCAAGATATTCATGTTACTGGCCAATTCCACCACTAATAAGGTATCCTGCACCTCAGCCTCATTGTTCATCCCATCTTGCAACCTCTGCTCCCCTTTCAAAAGGACCTTCCCCTCATCATCACAAGCTACACACCCAACACCTTAGATGCATGGGTTACCTCATGACACCCCATCAATATTGATCTTAATCCATCCCTACTTTGACCTAGCCCACACCTCTTCATCTCTTGTAACCACCTTACTCAAAGGATGAACCTTGGAAAACCCATGAACGGGTCTACATTGTATCAAAGGCTAGCTAGATTGAATATATTTATCAACCATACTATAAGGGTTCTTTAGGAAATTATGATTAACTGTCAACGTGGACACAACTTCTAAAATGGCCCGTTCAACCCTATCACATAGCCTTTCCATCGATTCTGCCTTATCCTGGAAAATTCGCATGTTTCTCTCTTTCCAAATTTCCCACACCACTATTGAAGGCGAGACAATCCATATGCTAGAAAAGGCCAATTTTCTATGCTCAATAAACCAACTCGTAAATAGGTCAATCACCTTCTTTGGAAGAGGGACTTCTCATCCCAATTTGTTTAAAAGGAACTTCCATACACACTGAGCCATTTCACATTGCAGAAGGAGATGATCCAAAGATTCTTCAGCCTCTTTGCACATAATGCATTGGAATGGGCTATTAAAGCCTTGTCTACTTAGCCTATTCCCCCATCAAGATTCTCTTCTTTAATATTAACCATGTAAACACACTCGCCTTTGGTAAGCATTTGGAACTCCAGCAAAGCTTAGCTGACCACTCCTTATTAACCACTGAATTTTCAATAATATTATAACCCAATTTGACTTAATAATTCCCAGATTTTGATCCATATTTTTTAAGACATCCTCTTTTGGGGAAAGATATGGAATGTACTCCTCGAGAATACTAGAAAAGGAAACCCTCAAAGGGGGGGACAAAGGCAACATTCCAACATCCTTCCAAACCCATTCTTCCACACCATTCCTCCTCACTTTAACCATGTAATCGCTAACTTTGGAACCCCAATGGCACTCAGCCACTTGCCTAATGTGCTTCACATCTATTCCCAAAGACAGAGAAAGCCTTCCATCCCATAAATCAATCCAGAAATTTTATTTCTCCCCATTCCCCAGCTACCATGTAATATGCTCTATAATCAATTTCCTACAGGAAACAAGGAAATTCCATATCGTCAATCCCCTCCGAAGATCCTGTATAGTAAATATTATCTCCCTACTATTAGAGTCTAGGTATTTATGCTTCATAATTTTCACCCACTTCTGGTCCAATTTTGAATACATTTTCCAGATTAGTTTTGCCCCCATCACTTCATTCAGAAGACTCCAATTTCTCAGTCCTCCACCTCCTGACATCTTTGGTTGGAAAACCTTGTCTCATGCCAACAATGATATCTTATCTTGCTCACTCTTACCATTCCAGAAAAACTTCCTCATACACTGATTAATACCTTTAACAAATTTCTTTGGGATTTTTAAACACATCATAGAATAAATTAGAATTGTAGAAAGAACTGTTTTCAAAAGCAATAATCTTCCTATTGAAATAAGCCACTTACTCTTCTAACCTTCTAGTCTATTAACACAACTTTCCATCAATCTATGCCACATGCCAACCTGATTAGGCCCCCAAAAAAGAGTACCTAAAAAACTTCCTGGAAGGCTCCCAGATTTTACACCCATAATCTGAACTATCTCCCTCTGCTTCCCCAGAGTCGTGTTAAAGAAGAAAACATTAGATTTGGACCAATTCACCTACTGAACTAAAGCATTGTAGAAAGAGTCTAATGCTTTCTTTATCGCATGAGCTTCCTAGAGGGAGGCGTCTCCAAAAAGAATTGTGTCATTAGCAAATTGTTGATGGGAAACCGGATCCATACCAGTCACAACACTAATCCCTCTCCATTGACCCTTACTCCTCAGATATTTGATATACCTCCCCAATACCTAAACCAAAATAATAATATAAAGGGGGAGAGAGGATCACCTTGCTGCAGGCCTCATGAAGTTTGAAAAAATCCTTGAGGGCTCCCATTGACAAGGACCGAGACCTAAGGGCCATCAGTGCATGTTTTCACCCAATTCAGCCAATGGGGAGAGAAACCAAACTTGTCCAAAACCCAAAGCGAGAATTCATGATCCACCATATCATATGCCTTATATATCCAACTTAATCGACATATGCTCAAACTTTTCTCTCCTAACTGTGTGTATAGCTTCATGAGCAATAACAATGTCTTCAACAATTGATCTCCCTGGGACAAAACCACTATGCTCTTTCAAGATGATCATCTTCAAGAGGGGTTTCAAACGATTCATAATAGCTTTGGCTATCACTTTATACAAAACATTTCACAATGAGATCGTTCTAAAAACACCAAAGGAGTTAGGGTTCTAAACTTTAGGGATTAAGGCAATAAAAGTGCAATTTAATTCTTTAGCCACTTGTGCACTTTCCTTGGTCTCCTCCACAACTGACCAAACATCCAAACTAACCACTTCCCAAAATTGTTGATAGAAAAAATTAGGAAAGTCGTCAAGCCCAAGGTCCTTGTTACCAACCATCGAAAAAATAGCCTGCCTTACTTCCTCAAAAGGAATCGGTCTACATAATATCTAATTCTTACTGTCAGAAATCACATGAGGAATATGCTCCAATAGTTGATCCTACTGCTAGATGTTAAATTTTGTATCCTATTTGACAAGCCCATTGAAAAATCCCATCGCCTCCTTGTTCATATCATCCATCTTACCCAAAATGATATTCTCCAGGCTACTTTTGATAGATTTCACCTTATTCCAAGATCATCTAACCTTCACCAAGTTATGAAAAAAATTGTGTTCCTATCACCTTCCTTCAACCATCCTTCCTAGGAATTTTGCTTCCAATAAACCTCTTCTCTTGCTAAGATTTCACTATATTTAGACTTCAGATACTTCTCCTTATCAAATATTTCCATCACCATACCTTGGTTCATGATGACTTCCTAAATTTCCTCCAATTTAGCTTCAATAATAGCTTTATCCACAAAGATATTCCCATATTTGAGCCTATTACATTCCTTAAGTTTCCCTTTGAGGAACTGTAGCTTCTTAAAAAATTGGAAGGCCTTTGAACCATAAATATTTGGGGCTTCCACCCACCAAGTCTTGATTAGGCCCCTCACTCCATTATCTCTCAACCAAATTTTCTCAAATTTGAAAGGACATCTAATCAAGGCACTATCCAGTCCCACAAGAAGCTCCACCAGAAAATGATTTAATGCGACAATCGGTTTTATACCAGCTTCAAAGATTAGCAACATATTGTCCCAACTTCCTCCCAATAAAACATTGTCCAACTTCTAAACAATGTGTTCTCCCCCTACTCTACGATTGGACCAAGTGTAGGTTCCACTATTATTTTTTCTCTCTTGGACCGTTCTCAATGACAAAGTGTTGGAAACCAGATCGTGAAGCAAAAACACTAGCTTTCCCCCCTTTTTATCTGCCTAATCCAAAATAGCGTTGAAATCCCCCCCAAGAATCACTAGTTCCTGCGATAGGTTATTCAAAATCAACGACAACTGCTTCCACACTTTCAATTGCAAACATGCTTTAGCAGGTCTATAGACATTAATAAGAAAGAAGTCACAATTAAGATTAAAAGAATGAATTTTACACAACTTCCATGCTTGGGAATTAATGAATTCCTCAACCCTTAAGAGAGTTGGGTTCCATAGGATACCAAGTCCACCCATAGCACCATTTGCACTAGAAAAAATACCTGCCTACAATCTCAACAACACCCCTACATCCTCCAAACTCATTTTAGCCTCCTATAAACACACCAAATCAGGTTTCATTTGATCAAGCCCACGCTTAATTGGGCGCCTCTTGTCAGGGGCATTGCAACCCCTGACATTCCAACTTATGAGTTTCATTTTTCTTTAGGAAGGATACCTCCCTTACCTATTAAAAGTTTGCATTGTCTCTTTGCATTCCTTGCCATAACAATTCTAACCCTATTTGGCTTCCTCCCTCTAGATTTACTTTCTCCTATACAAGCTTTCACCATCTGAAAAATTTGTTTGATTGATGGTACGACTGTCAACAATATCCTCCTCATCAAACAAGCCCCATTCATCCTCCTCTTCCTCCCATAACATTTCATCTAAATCCTCCTCATTAAATATCATTTTCCCCATTAGTCATGTTGGTTTGTGTATCTTGTTCCGATTAAACACTTTCACCTAATTTCTACTCCCACTGAGTCACTTTCACTCCATTATCAAGAGCCTCCATAGATTTCTCAACCTTTTTTAAGGCCTCTTCCACCAGGTTGGTAGCTTCAATTTGGCTTGTGACGTAAACCACACCATTCGACTCAGCGATTTTGTCTAAAACTTGATTATCTCCCTTCACCCTACTGTCTTGAACCGACATCGTAGAGGGTGAAGCCCTAGTGTCCAAACCCTTTACCTATAGTTCTTCGTTCTCTTCTACCATAAATTTTGCCACTGTAGATTCCAACGAGGAATCCACTGACTTACCCTTGGGAACAATCAAACACACCTCCTCTGAATGTCCATCTTTGTTACACACTTTACACCTCTATGTTTGATCTTCCACCTTAATCTGTTGTATCCAACACCCTGCATTTGTATTTATCTCAATGTACGATGGAAAAGGGAAATGGGGTTTCCATCCAATACATATTCTCACATACATGCTGAAGTCTTTTTTCTCAATAGCCTCATCCGATTTGATATAAAACCCTAGTTTATTCCCAATCATCTAGAAAGTCTCTTCATTCTAATATTCCCTCGGAAGGTTATAGAGGTGCAGCCAAATAGGTACTTCTTCCAAAGGGGTCATCAGAGGGTTGAAGTTTGGCTCCCAATATCTGTCATACAAACCTCTACCACCCATGAAAAAAGGATCATTATTGAAAACCCAACTCTTATTCTTGTTGTCCTTCATGATTACTAAAAAGAAACCATTAGATATAGTCTTTATGTCCACCTTAAAAGGCCAGTTCTCCTCACACCAACTCTTAACTCGACCAAAAGCAAGCCAATCCCCAATCCATTTCATGAAAAAACCCTTTCCTCTAAAAAATGACACCGAATCATTCCATCTTTTATTTTCAAGAAAGAAAGACAATTTTTGGGCTTCCGGCGGGGTAGGTTTTACCTTATTCGATGTCTCCACTCTTGGGATCTTCTTCGATCTCCATTCCTTCTCTTGCACCTTCTGTCATTCTGACTTCATTCCTGGCTGGGTGTTAATGTGATTACTGAAGGTGCCTTGATAATCGTCTTTGGTTTTCGTAAAACCCTTATTCCAAGTGCCATTGTTCCTTTTATTTGGGTTAGTGTAGGATCAAGGGGGACCAAAAAGTGGTGATGTGAAAAAAATAGCCTTCTTCACTCACCTAAAAATGCGAAAATCCATGTTGACTTTTTGCTTGGCCTGGGTGTCAGTACACCTTGGCCTGGTAATTACCTATGCAAATCAGATATCGGATAAAACCGGATATCGGATTTTATCCAATATCTGATTTTTATTTATAATTTTAATTTAAAAAATATATTATATGTTACGTATTATATAATACAATATTATATTATATTATATATAATATAATATTATATTATATTATATTATATATTATATAATATTGTATTATATTATATATTATAATATAATATAATATTATATATAATATAATATAATATAATATAATATGTATTATATAATACAATATTATATATAATATAATATAATACAATATTACATATAATATAACATAATATTATATTATATAATATAATATAATATAATATTATATTATATTATATTATATATTATATAGTATTGTATTATATTATATATTATAATATAATATAATATTATATATAATATAATATAATATAATATAATATAATATAATATAATATAATATAATATAATATAATATAATATAATATTATATTATATATGTTATTTAAAAATAATTTAAGTGTTGAAATTGGATATCCGATTTTCTGAGACTTTTATATTTCGACAGTGACAGTCCCGTGAGTCATTTTTAACTTACGGGTCACGCAAATTTGTCAAAATCTGATATCCGGTGTTTTGACAAAAAATTACTAAAAAATAGATTTAGAGGTAAGAATTTTGTCATTTTGAATCATTTTCATTCATTTTTTGTATTTTTTGTGAATGTTTATTTGATTTTTCATTGAAAATATGGTTTTTTTTAATGAAAACTAGGTTTTTTTAAAATCAAATACCTGATTGTTTAAATTTGTTAACTAAATTTAATTGTTTACATTCAATTAGGTTAAAAATGGGGGATAACAATGAAAACACTGACCAACCACAACGGCAAAAACCAAACCCTCATTTGCCAAAACCCCCCTCAATTCAAGATTTGATTGCACAAAATTTGAATGAATTGAGGGGGATTGTAGAAGTATATCGTAGAATCCCTCATCTAAACCCATTGTTTGATCCTCACATGTCGATCGTAAAAATTATGGAAACCATGGCTAAGGAGCATGATGTCGCCCTTTTGTGGCGAGATTCTATGAAGGAAAAATATGCAGATGGCTTGTCGTATAAGGATATCAAGGATCTTGAGATATCCAAAGCCGAAATCGCCTCATTGTTTATCAATCCCCGTACTGGTCAGCCCGTAGATCCCAAAAAAACAAAACTTTCTATCAAATGGTGCACAAATGATGGGATTGTGAAAAACTTTTGGGATCGTTGGTGGATGGTTTTCAACAAACCACCCAATAACAATCTCGATATCCCCTTCTATTTCATTAAAAAATTGTATGCTGAGTTTGTTTTACACAAACATGTGAACTACTTTGACATCCAACCTTTCCAGGGTGTAGGTTTAGGTATGCCCCAAAATAGACCTGGGGCAGTCAGAGTAGTCTAGGGCCCATATGTCCCCCCTCCTCCTGTTGATCCCCCACCTGCAGTTCAGCATCTTGATACCATTTGTGAGGCAGTTTCATAGACCATATCGTCTATTCACTCTTTGAGTAGTCTTTTGGTTTCTTAGGCTGCATCAATAGCTCAGCCTACTCTTGATGGTAGTGGTGCATCTAGTGTCGGTGACACATCATCCTCAGCTCCACACATATGTGTGCCTCATAGTTGTGTCATGTGTGGGCACATATGCTTGGGTCTAGTTGGATAGCCCGTTGATCCTCCTATGGACAGTGCAGATTATGAGGTGCATGATGCACCAAATGTTATTACACAGATTGGAGGATACCTTGGGGAGTCCTCACATGCTAGAGGCGAGGAGGCACCGTCATCATACATTGATGATGTAGTGGTAAGATTTGTATTTTCACAGTTCATGTTATATTTTAATTAAATATTTATAAATTAGATAATATTAAGTACTAATTTTTATTTACATGTTCTATTTAATAGTTGATGACAAAGGATGAGTTGAGACAGATTTAGGAGGGCACCTTGTCGATCATTTCATTTGGCCTAGATAGCTTGACGATACATATATTATTGCACCTAGTCGTTTGTATTTTATTGTACATACATGCTCATCATTTATATTTGTATTAATTAGATTATGTAGTAACTTGCATGTATATCTTATTTTACTCTTGTAGGGCACAAGCAGCACGAGTGCGGTGCAGTGTGATCTAGGATCTGGTAGTGCAATTGGAGATAAGGGAAAGGTAATTGAATGCAAATATGATTGAATGAATAGTTTAAATAACTTATAGTGATTATACATGTCTAGACATAGATTGATAGTGTCATATACTTGTTGTGTATATATACAGAGAACTCTTGGCTTCACATCCTTGATGATTACACCCAGTATACTTGAAGAAGAAGAAGAGATGCCTCGAGTAGATGTGTGTTTATTTTATTATTTGATTAGTAGATATAATTTGTTATTATTAGTGACAATTATATGCTAACTTGTATCAATGTCATGTTTCTAAACATATGTAGGTTGTGTATAAAAATATTCAAAACATACCTCCTCTACCCAAGACATACATCAAGAGTCCTGCAAAGCTGAAGATAAAACGTGGAGACAAGGTAAACATGAATAGTTCAATTAAATAGTTCATTTTTATGTTAACTTTTCGAATGTGAATTATATAATATAACTAATATTAATCATGGTTTGTTTTTCTTGTGCAGGATCCTTCAGAGCCGAGCAGTGTGGCGAAGAGGATCGATTTTGATGATCCATCAGTAGCTTAGGATGTTATAGATAGTTTTGGGATACTTACAGGTCTAGTTGGCATGTATATTTTGTATATGGACATACATTCACGTATTTAGACATACATTTTGTTTCAGTTAGCGTTTATACCATATTTGTGTATGGACATACATTTGTAATCATTTGACATTTTTATATATACAAAAGTTGATATTCGATCATATAAATTGTTGCTCATCTGTGTGTGGTGTTATCATGGAAATCTTTAATCTTCATTCCAATAATTAACAATGGTTAATAATGATGAACAATACAATTCATTTCATTTCATCGTAAGTGTTTTTTTTATAATGAACAATACAATACAATTTATTTAATGAACAATACAATTCATTCAATGAACAATACAATTCATGAACAATACAATTAATTTAATGAACAATACCCTACGCATGCTCCTATTTTTCCCCCCCACTCGATCGAACGCTCAGGGTCATACCTTACTAGCGTCGTCCCTTGAGCGCCCTAAGTGCTCAAAATTGTCAAACTTTGACGGGCCCTAACTCGGAATCCATGGCACCTGAAAATGATTGGTTTGAACCTATGGGGCCATGAGAGGGGTCCCTACAAAATCCCATCTCAGTATTTCAAGTTGTCCTAGGGTTTTATTAGGGCAGCAATTTTTCGGTTGGCAAAAAAATCGTTAGTCTCACTCAATGGAATGTTGTCGCATGGTCGATTTCTCATTCTGCTTGTTGTGATGATGAATTGTTGGCTCTGACATGTCCAGTTAGGCATTATTACCCTATGCATGCTCCTATTTTCCCCCCCCACTTGATCGAACGCTCGGGGTCATACCCTACCGGCGTCGTCCCTTGAGCGCCTTAAGTGCTCAAAATTGTCAAACTTTGATAGGCCCTAACTCGGAATCCGTGGCACCTGTGAATGATCCATTTAAACCTACAGGGCCATGAGAGGGGTCCTTACAAAATCCTATCTCGGTATTTCAAGTTTCCCTACGGTTTTATTAGGGCAGCAATTTTTCGATTGGCAAAAAAATCGTCAGTCTCACTCAATGGAATGTTGTCGCATGGTCGATTTCTCATTCTGCTCATCGCGATGACAAACTGTCAGCTCTGACATGTCCAGTTAGGCATTATTATCCTATGCATGCTCCTATTTTTCCCCCCCACTTGATCGAACGCTCGGGGTCATACCCTACCGGTGTCGTCCCTTGAGCGCCTTAAGTGCTCAAAATTGTCAAACTTTGATAGGCCCTAACTCGGAATCCATGGCACCTATGAATGATCCATTTAAACCTACGGGGCCATGAGAGGGGTCCTTACAAAATCCTATCTCGGTATTTCAAGTTTCCCTACGGTTTTATTAGGGCAACAATTTTTCTGTTGGCAAAAAATCGTCAGTCTCACTCAATGGAATGTTGTCGCATGGTCGATTTCTCGTTCTGCTCGTCGCGATGACAAACCGTCGGCTCTAACATGTCTAGTTAGGCATTATTATCCTATGCATGCTCCTATTTTCCCCCCCCACTTGATCAAACGCTCGAGGTCATACCCTACCGGCATCGTCCCTTGAGCACCCTAAGTGCTCAAAATTGTCAAACTTTGACGGGCCCTAACTCACAATCCGTGGCACCTTTCAATGATCCATTTGAACCTACGGGGCTACAAGAGAGGTCCCTAAAAAATCCTATCTCATTTTTTCAATTTTCCCTACGGTTTTATTAGGGTAGCAATTTTTTGGTTGGCAAAAAAATCGTTAGTCTCACTCAATGGAATGTTGTCGCGTGGCCGATTTCTCATTCTGCTTGTCACGATGATGAACCATTGGCTCCAACATGTTGATTTAGGCATAATTACCCTATGCATACTCCTATTTTTCCCCCCCACCTCAATCGAACGCTCGGGGTCATACCCTACCGACATCGTCCCTTTAGCACCCTAAGTGCTCAAAATTGTCAAACTTTGATGGGCCCTAACTCAGAATCTGTGGCACCTGCAAATGATCCATTTGAACCTATGGGGCCACGAGAGAGGTCCCTACAAAAGCCTATCTTGGTATTTCAATTTTCCCTATGGTTTTATTAGGGCATAAATTTTTCGGTTGGTGAAAAAATCGTGAATCTTACTCGATGGAATGGTGTCGCATGGTCGATTTCTTGTTCTTCTCATCGCAATGATGAACAATTGACTCTGACATGTCTAGTTAGGAATTATTACCCTACGCATGCTCCTATTTTTTCCCCCCACTCGATCGAACGCTCGGGATCATACCCTACCGACGTCATCCCTTGAGCGCCCTAAGTGCTCAAAATTGTCAAACTTTGACGGGCCCTAACTTAGAATCTGTGGCACCTGTGAATGATCCATTCGAACCTATGGGGCCATGAGAGAGGTCCCTACAAAAGCCTATCTCGGTTTTTTAAGTTGCCCTATGGTTTTATTAGGGCAGCAATTTTTTGGTTGGCAAAAAAATCATTAGTCTCACTCAATGGAATGTTGTCGCATGGCCGATTTCTCGTTCTGCTCACCGCGATGATGAACCCTCAGCTCTGACATGTCGAGTTAGGTATAATTATCCTATGCATGCTCCTAGTTTTCCCCCCACTCGATCAAACGCTTGAGGTCATACCCTACCAGCGTCGTCCCTTTAGCACCCTAAGTGCTCAAAATTTCAAACTTTGACAGGCCCTAACTCGGAATCCATGGCACCTATGAATGATTTATTTGAACCTACGGGGCCATGAGAGAGGTCTCTACAAAAGCCTATCTCAATTTTTCAAGTTGCCCTACGGTTTTATTAGGGCAGCAATATTTCGGTTGGCGAAAAAATCGTCAGTCTCACTCAATGCAATGTTGTCGCATGGTCGATTTCTCATTCTTGTTATTGCGATGATGAACCGTCTGCTCCAATATGTTGAGTTAGGCATAATTACCCTATGCATGCTCCTATTTTGCCCCCCCACTCGATTGAATGCTCGGGGTCATACCCTACACATGTGACATCCATGAAGGGATATGAAGGGATATTTTGTAAACAATTAGAAACCTTTAATGATAATCAAGTTGAAGCCTTGAGATTTATGCAATATGGTTCAAGTCCAAAACTGTACCCTAAAGCCACACACTCTTCCCTCTCCCTGCATACACTAATGAGTCACAAGTTAACATAGAATCTGGAAGGATTTGATGAGAGCATTTTGATTTTACTTATGTCTTGTGTATTATAATAAAGACCAATTTGCCAATGTGACATCTTCGTATGTGAGAAAAGCTTCATTTTATCTCAATACAGTTGTACCTATTTCATTATTAGAAAAAATAAATATACAAAGATCTATTATTAGTATCCTCTATATTATGGATTTGAATTGATGTTCTCAATTAGTTATTATCTGTTCAACTTTTCTTCATAAGGCACAACCATGTGGTGGTTATCATATCAGGACAACCATCCATGACTTTCAAAGTAATTGATATTTATTCCTACACATCACACTCACAAGATTAATAATGAAATGGCATTTATGATTCATCAAATGCTGACAAAGTCTAATCAAATTTCAACTTCAAGATGTATACAACATATCATATTCAACTTCAAGATGCATACAACTTACCATATTCAAGCTAATGCCAACCACCACTTGGATATTTTTATATGTTGATTAAAGTATAATATATGTAATAAAACCATATAGTCTTACAAAAAGCCATCATAGACCATCTATGTCGATTAAAGTACAATTCATTTGTAACAGGGGCACACTCACAATTTGAAGTTGCAAAGCCCTGTAGGAAGCATCAAATTAGAAATTTACTAATCTGACTCATACTACTGTCAAAAGCATCAAAGATGCTACTGCTAGAGAACACCATGCTCCATTGTGGAGAGAATATTAGGTGCATCTGATGTCAGCGTCTGAAAATGAAACAATGTTATTCAATTGCCAAAATCTAAATGACTTTATTTAATAAACCATTAATGAATAAAAATAGACAAGGTTACCTGAGTGAAAGTTCGATTACCACCTTGACTAGTAGGTGTTGATATTGAAGGCCCAACATTAACAAATGTCAAATGACAAATGTTTGATTCAATAGACCACCTTGACCATCAATGTCAAATGTCTGATTCAATAGATCATTTGTCATGACAATTTGATCCACCGCAGATGTGTCCTGGCCACATGCATTTGAATCATCTTCATGATAATAAACACAACAAGACCCACAATTTAATCTCATTAATGCACAAAGGAATATGTACCATCACCAAGAGAGGGTCTTGTCAACGACGAATGATCTAGCATGAACCTGCATTTTTAAGAATTGTTAGTCTACACATAAAATGCATGGATGAACATAAAGGATTTATGACAATCACTTCAACTGAAATGCATGATAATAAATGAAAAGGTGGAATTATATACCATAAAAATACATCCCTTCAAATTATATCAATAGAACCCACTATGTTGACGCAAAAATCGTAATGTGATACTGTTGTATATCATCAAAAAAGACCTTCATGAGCATAAAGGTTATGCAATAATGATATCATAAAAAATTATCAAATAGTGTTGTCTAATAACAAAAATTGTAAAGCTCATCAAATGCATGATAATAAGTTGTGTTGCAAAAATACATCCCTTCCAATTATATCAAGTGTACTTGCTATGTGCATGCAAAAACTGTGTTGCCAAAAAAAAACGTTCAACAATAGACCTGCATTTTGAACACATCCTTAATATACATGTAACAAACTTGAACATTAATGTTTAATGATCATTGTTTCAAATGAAATGCATGATAAAAAAATAAGGCACCATTAAAGACCTACTACTCAAGTGTGCCTGAAGGGTCATCTCTTTGTTTAAGAGTATCCAGTATTGCTTCATGATCAGTAGTCATTGTCCATAGCTCTTTGGTCTTCGGTTTTGCTTGATGCTTCAGCAACTTGACATTTGTAGCTATAATAAGGTGTGAATACATTATAATGGTTTTGTGTCTCTCATAGTCTTCAAATGCAGGTATGCCATTCTTTCTAATCATGTATGTTTGCAACCAAGTTCCCACAACAACAACTGAACCTGTAGGATATGTGAACCCATCATCATCTATCACTGGTTGTGTTAGCTTTTGTTTTCCCTGTACACATCATGCCAACCAATATTCTGATCTCTCTTCATTCCCTTGTGGTGCAACAACTGCAAAAACATGTCCTGGTTGTACAAGATTTGATAGACGATCATACTCAAGTGAACTTTCTATGTCATCATTTAACAAGGATATTGTTTGAGATAAAGGAGTTAGATAGTGGGGAACCCATGTATCAACCCACTCACTTGACTCGCACTGATCCAAATCACATCAAACACAACTCTAACAAAAACAAGCCAACGGTCGTGTCCAAATGGTCCATGTACTTGCATCTGAGCTGGGAAATGAATGCATCTTTGAAGAATCTTTAATTGTTTGACAATCCAATCTATCTCCCACTGTTCCCTCCTCAACCAACCAAAAGAATCTACTCATTGTTGAATCAAGTTTACCTCCATGTGACAATGCTGAACTACACCAATCAACAATAGAACATGCATCAGAGAAATTTGCACCTGAAATCCTCAATTGCTCCTTAACTAGAGCTCTCTTCAAACATGCACCTGCTCCATCATGTTCTCCCTTCCCATGCCCCATCTCAAAAAAACACCAAATATGAGGTATACGCCTCTCCACATGCATTCTACTCAACCAATTAAACATACGGGCATTCTTGAATTGACCCGTACAATTATCTGACCATATTATATGTCGATCAATTGCAATATCTTTCTCATGCAAGAACTCAAAAAAATTCTTGAAAGAATGTTGCACATACTCGGAGGAGTGTGATCTATCATCACTCAAATAAAAATGATACTCCCTGATTATCTTCATGTCCTCTTCTATACTATCAGGAGCATGTCTATATGTAATGTGAACAAAAATAGCAATCTGGACTGAATTGTAGTACTGAGACTGTACCTCATTCTGTGGTTGCAATGTATAGTTCTCTGCAAAATCAACCACCAATACAATAGTGCCAATCGGGAAAGAGTTCTTACACATCCTAAACTGTTGATCCAACCACTGAGACCTATGGGTGTGCCTTGCATACTTGTAGAAAAGATTTTCCTTAAAATCCAAAATAAAATCAGCAATACTCACTTCTCTTGAGACTAATTCGCATCTAGAACCTTCACCTCCACTCTTCAAAGTATATTTCACTGTCTTGTATCTTTTTTTCTCAACATAATTATTTCCAAACTCGTGTTCACTACCCTCATGAAAACATGAAACAAACTTTGACAACCCACCTCATTCTGAGCACTTCTCATTCAAACAATCATTTCTATAGAAATAGCAGCCATCATCTCTAGGGCATAAAAATAGATCTTGCAAGTCTCTTGATGATCTCGAAAATAGCATTACACCGCACTCTTACAACATCTCATTAGTATGCATCATAGAACGAATATGACATAAAAGTTCATGGTACATTGAAAACTCCACATGGTACTTGCAACAACTGGTATTGCAAATCTTAAGAGGAACACAATAAAATGGTTTCAAAGATTCAAAGGCCCTTTGTGATATTTGCAAAGTTGGATGTAATTCACAAAAAAAATTGTACAACATTGTTTGGGATGTGGTGTGCGGTCTCGGTTGCCAATTCTTAATTTCAAAACGTCCTTTACATTGGGTGACACTCTAGAATTAGAGTGCCAAAATTGTTGAATCTCTTCCTTCACATTGTCATTCAACTTTCTATCAACACATGGAAGCCTCCCACCAAATGCCCATGTATCTTGTTGAAGTGGATTGTCAAGTCTTTGTCTTTGTGCAAGTGCTCTATCCAAAGTTTTATGGTTTATGTTAAAATCAACACAAGTTTGTCTCATTTGACAAGCCTTCCTCAATTGATGGCTTACTAAGGAGGTTGTAATCACTCTTCGAGTGGCTCTCTTATCTCTTTCTTTAGTATTCTTTCCAATAGAATTGAGAGCGTCAAATAGATTTTTTGCAATAATAGAATTTCTCTCTATCTTCTTGTTCATACGAATCTTCAATTTCTTTAGCAATGGTCTCATCTTTATCATCTTTAGCAATTGAACAAAGAGTTGGCATTGCTCAGTCAATGTCTTATTGCTAAAATTTTGGTTGAAAAGTTTTGTAGCCCACAACTGAATGGTTCTTGTTGACCTCTTGCCTTCAAGATTCGCAATAATGTTCTCATCAATTTCAAATAACCATTTTGGGGTTCTTGAAGGTCTTGGATTTGGAATTTGTCTTTCATCCATGAGAGGGTCTTCATTTCTAAAGTAATTAGGTGTTACATATGGTTCACTTGGTGAGGCAATTCCACCTTCAATGCTAAAGTTTTCCACATTTTCACCTCCTATGTCCAAATTTTCCACATGTTGAGCATTTTCATTATCACTTTCAACATTTTCAAAATTTTCAATATTTTCACTTTCAAAATTTACATTTTCATTTTCAATAACTTGTGGCACATTTTCAATTTCAATTTCCTCTTCAGTTGAAGTAACATTAGCAATATTTAACATACCTTATCTTCTCCTCCTATGACATTCTCTATCTCTTTCTCTATACACTTCAACTTGGTCATTTGAAAGTTTTCTTTTGCGTTTAGACTTCCGACAACTACTACTCCCCATTTCCCTCCACACATATGCTCCTTCATGATTGACAATGTAAGTTTTAACTTTAAGAATCTCCCAAAAGAACAAATTTGTCTCTAGCTATCTGACACCCCATGATCCTCGACAGAAAACATAGGACCCAGACTGTTGGTTGTTGGAATCTACAGAATGGCCCACAAATCCTTTTTTTCTTGGTTTTTAGTCTAAAATCGGATATCGGATTTTATCCGATATCCGATTTTTGTACAAAAATATGTGGTCCCCCAAAAAAATTCCTGTTGTCACCATTTATGAACTGTTGCCGCCATTTATGAACTAAACTGCCACATGGCAAAAATCTGATATCCGATTAAATTGGATATCGGATTTTATTCATCATATTTTAGAGAGAGAGAGGGATAGAAGGAGAGGGAGAGAGGGAGAAAGAGAGAGAGAGAGAGAGAGAGAGAGAGAGAGAGAGAGGGAGAGAGAGAGAGAGGGAGAGAGAGAGAGACGACCCCTAATGTTATGATTTGGTGTCTTAAGGGGTCCTATGGTGTTGTTAGGGGTCATATGGTGTCTTGTGACACCATCGGACCCCTTAAGACACCAAATCATGTCGTTAGGGGTCATATTGTGTCTTACAGGGTTGTAGGACACAATATGACCCCTAAAGACATGATTTGGTGTTGTTAGGGGTCATATGGTGTCTTGGGACACCATAGGACCCCTTAAGACACAATACGACCCCTTAGGACACAATATGATGCAAGGCGACCCAATATGGTGTCATTAGGGGTCATATGGTGTCCTAAGAGGTCATAAGGGTTCATGGGACACCATATGACCCCTATGGACACCATATGACCCGTAACAACACCATCGGACCCCTAATGACACCATCGGACCCCTTAAGACACCAAATCATGTCATTAGGGGTCATATTGTGTCCGACAACCCCGTAAGACATAATATGACCCTTAACGACATGATTTGGTGTCTTAAGGGGTCCTATGGTGTCATATGGTGTCCCATGAACCCTTATGACCTCTTAGGACACCATATGACCCCTAACGACATGATTTGAAGTCTTAAGGGGTCCTATGGTGTTGTTAGGGGTCATATGGTGTCCCATGAACCCTTATAACCTCTTAGGACACCATATGACCCCTAATGACACCATATTGTTGTGTCCTAAGGGGTCGTATTATGTCTTAAGGGGTCCTATGGTGTAAATATAACCCCTAACGACATGATTTGGTGTCTTAAGGGGTCCTATGGTGTCACAAGACACCATATGACCCCTAACGACACCATAGGACCCCTTAAGAAACCAAATCATGTCATTAGGGGCCATATTGTGTCTTATGGGGTTGTAGGACACAATATGACCCCTAACGACATGATTTGGTGTCGTTAGGGGTCATATGGTGTCCATAGGGGTCATATGGTGTCTTGCGACACCATAGGACCCCTTAAGACACAATATGACCCCTTAGGACACAATATGACCCAAAGCGACCCAATATGGTGTCACTAGGGGTTATATGGTGTCCTAAGAGGTCATAAGGGTTCATGAGACACCATATGACACCATAGGACCCCTTAAGACACCAAATCATGTCATTAGGGGTCATATTGTGTCTTACGAGGTCGTAGGACACAATATGAACCTTAACGACACAATTTAGTGTCTTAAGGGGTCTTATGGTGTCACAAGACACCATATGACCCCTAACGACACCAATCGACCCCTTAAGACACCAAATCATAACATTAGGGGTCATATTGTGTCTTACAGGGTCATAGGACATAATATGATGCCTAATGACATGATTTGGTGTCTTAAGGGGTCTGATGGTGTTGTTAGGGGTCAGATGATGTCCATAGGGGTCATATGGTGTCCCATGAACCCTTATGACCTCTTAGGACACCATATGACCCCTAATGACACCATATTGGGTCGCTTTGGGTCATATTGTGTCCTAAGGGGTCATATGGTCTCTCTCTCTCTCTCCATCCTTCTCTCTCTCTCTCTCCCTCTCTCTCCTCCTCTCTCTCTCTATCTATCTATCTCTTTATCTCTCTCTCCCTCTCCTCCTCTCTCCTCCTCTCTCTCTCTCCCTCCCTCTCCCTCTCCCTCTCTCTCTCTCTCTCTATCTCTTTCTCTCTCTCTCTCTCTCTCTCTCTCTCTCTCTCTCTCTCTCTCTCTCTCTCTCTCTCTTTCTCCCTCTCCTCCCTCTACCTCTCTCCCTCTCTCTCTCTCTCTCTCTCTCTCTCTCTCTCTCTCTCTCTCTCTCTCTCTCTCTCTCTCTCTCTCCCTCTCCTTCTCTCTCTCTCTCTAAAATATGACCAATAAAATCCAATATCTGATTTAATCGGATATTGAATTTCTGCCATGTGGTAGTTTACTTCATAAATGGCGGCAAAGGGAAATTCTTTGGGGACCACAAATTTTTGTACTCAAATTTTCAAATTTCAAATTTCAGCTTGGGAATGCTTTGGTATTAGGCTTGGAAGTGACAAGCCTAGAAAGTCAGCTGAAAAAATGTGTTTTTCAGTATTCCTTGATTTTCCAGACTTTACACTAGTGGCTGACGACTTTTTTGGTAGCCAAAATTGATAAAACGAAAAGGGTTTTTAAGGACATTCCTATCTTTCCAACAATATAAGGCTTGTCTTATTTTGACTTTAGTAAATAATTATTATTTATTTTCTAATTGATCTGATATCCGATTTTTGTACTCAAATTTTCAAATTTCAAATTTCGGCTTGGGAATGCTTTGGTATTAGGCTTGGAAGTGACAAGCCTGGAAAGTCAGCTGAAAAAATGTGTTTTTCAGTATTCCTTGATTTTCCAGACTTTACACTAGTGGCTGACGACTTTTTTTGTAACCCAAATTGATAAAACGAAAAGGGTTTTTTAAGGACGTTCCTAGCTTTCCAACAATATAAGGCTTGTCTTATTTCGACTTTAGTAAATAATTATTATTTATTTTCTAATTGATCCGATATCCGATTTTTGTACTCAAATTTTCAAATTTCAAATTTCGGCTTGGGAATGCTTTGGTATTAGGCTTGGAAGTGACAAGCCTGGCAAGTCAGCTGAAAAAATGTGTTTTTTAGTATTCCTTGATTTTCTAGACTTTACACTAGTGGCTGACGACTTTTTTTGTAGCCAAAATTGATAAAACGAAAAGGGTTTTTTAAGGACATTCCTAGCTTTCCAACAATATAAGGCTTGTCTTATTTTGACTTTAGTAAATAATTATTATTTATTTTCTAATTGAAATCTGACAATAGTCCTGATTGATATACTGATTGAAAAACTCTCATAACTTTCAAACTGTATAACATTTTTTGAAACCGAAACATGCGTCACATCCTATGCTTTGTCTACTATAGGGAAAAAATTTTAAAAATTAAATTTCATAAGGTTTTGACCAAGTTAAGGTGGTCAGATGTAGGAGTTTCTGAATTTCTGAAAAGCTGTAATAAAAAAATCATAAACAATTATTTAATTCATAAAAAAAAATAAAAAAAATGTGTCACATCCAGACATGAGTCTAATACTTATATTATAAATATTATAAAAAAATATTAAGATTTGATTGTGATTAGGGTGGTCAGACATACGTCTACTTATTTTTTTCCTGAAATTTTAGTACCACTGCATTGAAATTTGAAATTTTCATCAAATAGGATTTTTTTTTTCCAAAAAACAACTAGTAGCTTAGAAACTACATTCAATTTTCTATATATTCTCTTCTTACATATTTTAAAAATAATGTTCACAACTTATTCAAATTTTCATGTCAAGTTGCATAACTCTGATTTTTCTGAAATTTCATTGCCACTTAAGGGCCTGTTTTGGCACACCATGATCCTGCACATACCCATTTGTAAACGGTGTAGGGAATCTATTTTGATCCTCCCAAACCCATTTAGGCTTCAACCATAAGTGAGATTCAAGTTTCACATAGTATCTAGGTCGTTCATTGGGTCGAAAATCTCTGAACTCCCTAGGTTGTATACCTAGCCTCCTTCTCATCACCATCCTAATTTGATTTTTTTTTTACTTGTATGTTAATATTGAGACAAATTTATAAATTAGAATTTCTATTCGCCTTTATTTAAACATAGAAAATAAGATAGCTTGTCATTTTATTTTTCAAATTTACTTTTTTCTCTTTTATTCTTTTGATTGGTAGCTTGTATTTTTGTTAGTGGTTTTTCTAATTTTCCATTTGAAATTTTTTTAAAATAAAATTGGCCAATCAATTTACAAAGATAGGATAATTAGTTCTATATCTTCTAATATTTAATAGTCAAGACCATAACACTTGCTTAACCCTATGCTCTTGTTAATTAAATAAATGAAATATGCTGCAAATTCGTGTCAGCATAATCATGATTCATTTGTTGGGTTCCTCCCACTTTATCTAGCCCACTATATCCTCTTTGAATCTTTTTAAGGGTTACATTCATTATCCTCTCTGTCATAACTTTTTTACTTTGAAAAAAATAAAGAATTGGGAATGTATTTATGCTAGTATATAGGTTTATATCTTTAAAAGCATCTTTATTATAAATGTAGACAAATATTTTATAAACATTACATATTGCATTTTAATATTAAGTTTTGTTAAAAATATATTAAATTAATTTCTATGGAATTGATAAATATTTATTTATGATTTATTATTAGTATTTAATACATGTAATTTTTGTTATCTTAATAATTGCAAACTAAGAATTTTTAATTTTGTATATGAAAGATAAAATTTATAAATTAGTTTAATTGAATTCTTGATAAAAAATTATTTCCAATCTTGTAATCATCTACATTTTTGTAATTATCAGTATTTATAAATGCATTTAGCACTGACATAAACCTAAATATTGCACTCTTTAAAATTTGCAAAAACTATTAGATTCTTGATGAAAATAACTCCCACTTTATTTCCAATCTTGTAGTCATCTACATTTTTTTAATTATTAGTAGTTAGTAGTTATAAAATGCATTTGGCACATGCCTGTAAGGGAGGAGATTTGCCCCCTCCAAGATGATGAATCATATAAGGCAAATCAATCCATTGCGCTAAGATGAGCCAGGGGATAACAAATAACTACACTAACTATGTTATAAAACATAATAACAGAATTATAACACAAAAACTTTAAATACATAGAAACTAAATTCACAGGATGGCACAATGTTGAAAGAAGATTATACCTTCTAATCAAAGAGCTCTCAGGTTTTGGACGCTAACGTGGGGCATGGACACCAATGTGGCGTGTTGTAGTCCATATGACCCATAGATAGGGAAAAGTGCAAAAAGAAGCCTACAAGTGATTTCTTGCGTGTCGAACCTGTTCGTCACCTACACACATTGAGATGGGAAAAATTGTTGGGGTTGTATAGGGGCTTGCCTTAGTCAGACCCCCATTTTGGTGTTTCCACTGCCATGGACAGGAAGATAGATAAATTAAAAACTTGGTAAATCAGAAAATTGGAAATATGCAAATAGAAACTATGTTATGATTAATGGAAGCAAACCCCTATTGCATGTATTAAATATTAGAAATATTAGAAATAATGAATGCACCTAGATAATAGATAAAACCAATAATGAAAAGGACTCATTGCATGTAATGAAAATGGATAACAGACAAGATGAGGCGTCAAGCCAAACCCCTCTTTGTTGAAGATATGAGTGTGACGAAGTCCGTGATAGTGTTTGTTGGCAAGACCCACCATAAGATGGTTGTAGCCTGATATTGGTAGAGTGTATGTTAAGGATAATGAAGAGAGAAATATGATATCAAGAGCGCAATAAGAGTCGAGAGCCAAGAACCCAAGATTAGAACCCTTCAAAATGAGCTAGGAAGGGTTTTTTAACTCGGAAGAGGCACGGACAACCGTTATAGTGAAACGTGAGCCCAAGGAAATGCGTCGGCTAGCATCCAACTCTCTGCCAGATTCAAGATTCCACTAGCTTTGTAGGATGTTAGAGTGGTGTGTGAACATCTCCGCGTCGTTCTTCCGTCCATCCAAAAGTAGGCCCAAAGGGGCTTTCAAGAAATTTCTAGGCACTTTGCCTTTTGAGCCCATGATGTCAAAATAATATAATTTTGATCATAAAATCATCATAAATGCACTAGGCATCATGCGTAAGTGTCATAAATGCACTAGGCACATTTTAGGACACTACATTTTGCTCCCACTTTAGTGGACTGATCAGTTGTAGGGATCAGTCACACTAAAGTAGTTTGGAAAGATGTTCATTAAGCTCATGCAATGCAATAAATGAAGTAGATGCAATAAATACTTAGCCAAAAAGGATACTATAGAAGCTATAGAGGTCGAGTTAGAAATCATGCGCAATTCCCCCAAGTATCCACAAGGAAACCCAATATTTGGTATGACGAATTCCATACTGCAAGATTAGAAAAGTTGTCAGCACAAAAAATGGAGGAAGCTACTTCAGTGAGAGGAATGCTTAAAGAGCATTAGTACAAATAGAAGAGAAAAATAAGATGAAGGCGAGTATATGCCCCCTCATGTTTTTCCCCCAGTAAGGCAGAGAAAATAGAAAGGAAAATGAGCCAAAATTATCAAAAAATGGGCAAAAACTGGGCTATATACTCGAAAGTGGGCCCCAAGAAGGGCCATTTTTACTATTCACTATGGGCGTTCTAGCTAAGATTTCCATAGAGTTTGATAGAAAATTCCATGTAGACAAGAGCTTAGGGCTAGCAGGATCAATGAGTTGGGGACCGCGGTCAAGTTAGGCAGTGAGCCCGACCAAGTACAACTTGAAACATGCCTTGTTTTGTATTTTGAGTGATTTTTTGGAGCATTTTAGTTGGACGGTTGTGCAGGCATTTGTGGGATGTGCTATCATCTGGTCTGCACACCTGTGTCTTAGACAAGCGCGTTAGTTTGTACAACATGCTATCATCCTAAAAGGGCGTCGGCGTCCAAAAGACACAATGTCATCTTCTGGGTATGCAGTCGTCTGTTGCAAAAGTGGAATCAGAACTAATGTAGAAAAACATTATGTGCAGACATTTCCTGAGATGTGGGAGCATACATTAGGGCACCAGTTGCAGAGTCGAGAAGATGAGTTATCAGTTGTCAATAGATGACTCCTCTATAGAGTGGGCTTATGGTGGATATACATGTTTCCTAAGTTTCAACTCCATGCCCCCATGCTACAAGAATTGATGGAGAGGTGGGACATGGACACCATGTCCTTCCAGTTGCCCATAGAAGAGATGATGGTGAAACTGATCGATGTCTACCGCATTCTATGGTAGCAAGTATCTCCAGTGATCTTTTCTATAGTGAAGCTGAGTAGACAACAAGAGTGGACCCTTGGGCAGAGGCTAGATGCCACAAGACATGTATACCTATGAGCGCTGGGCTAGGGACGAGTGTCGATTCCCTTGGTATAGTGTATCATGATCATGACCGTCCCATGGTGGGTATTGGTAGATGACTATGGTTCAGAGCTAGCTCCAAGTTTTGTCTCATTGATTCGAGAGATGGAGGAGAGGAAGATGGTGTATGCATGGGTTCGTAGTATGTTGGCCCATTTATATTATGATCTCTCCTTGTACATGCATCACAAGTACAACAACCTCACAACGTGCACTCTACTATAGGCCTAGGCCTTTGAGCACATCACTTGCACGTGGCCAATTGGATTCCTGGTGCTGATGCCCTTAGACATGCCATGGGTACATGCATATCCACTATGGTACGAAGGATGGCGGATGGGAGACCTCACCTATTAGAGAGTCACCTTCGACTAGCTTGGGATCAGAGACATGATCTGGCAGCCATATCGAGACATGGAGGTTTGAGCCACAGACCAAACACAGCTCTCATGGATGTAGAGAGACCATTTCATACTCAGTCACCAGGACCATGTGGTGATGTCGTACTCCTGGTGATGATGCATGCGGCAGTTTAGGTAGGTGTAGACTATCCCACCTACTACTCCAGCTTATGCACGATCAGCCAGGAGTGCACTGCAACCACAAAACCTTCTTTGTCCCACCCTCAAAGATTTACAAGATAGTCCACAGGGGAGTGACGATGATGACATTGCACCACAGTTTGATAGGCCCATAATGCGTATATTAACTGCAAATGCCAAACTTTACCATGTTTAGTGGCAGTCTTGTGTAAGATATGTTCAATGATTTTGTTAGATGCTTTTGCTTGACCATTAGATTACAAGTAGCAAGGTGTAGAAAAGCAGTGCTAAATGTGAAAATTTTCAAGAAATTGCTTAAGCTCCTTGATCTTAAAAGGAAAAACATTATTAGAAACAAGGGTAGCAGGCAAACCAAATCAAAAATTGATGTTATCCATGATGAAGCCACAAATCATATCAGCAATACTCAATTTGAGCAACACTACCTCGACCCAGTTAGTGAAGTCATCCATAGCGATGATGATGAAGACATGACCCTTAGATGAAGGGAGAGATATTTTGCCAATGATGTCCAATCCCCAAGTCTGGAAAGGCCATAGAAAGACCTGACTATGGAGCTCTTGTGCAAGGGCTTGAATTAGGTTGCTATGTTTTTGACATGGGGGAACTTTTTGACAAAGGCAAAGGAATCTTGTTCCATCATTTTCCAATAGTACCCCATGTGGATCAGTTTGTGTATCAAAGATTTTCCTCCAAAATTCCCACCTCCAAAGCCTAAATGAGCTTCTTGAAGGGCAAGGGGGATCTCAGCTATTGTTAGACATTGCAAAAGAAGACCCTTGTATGATCTCCAATAAATCAGATTAGATAGGAGAATGTAACTATTGGCCAACTTCCAAATCCACACATGCAAACTTTTGCTGGCGTCATCGAGAAAACTTCTGATTTTTAAATAATTGAAAATGTGTGCAAACCATTCTCTTGAATGAACATGGGCACACATAAGATCATCGAAATGAGTTTGATCAGATACGACTGGAGAGTGGAGGACTTGTACCATAAAGTGGTATTTTTCCTGACCAAAGGCGGGTCCTACAAGGGAAGCAACACTTGCCATTGTGTTTGCATGATGATTTTTCCTCCATGAGATGCTATTGATCTTGTAAGTAGAAAATTTCTTAAGTATGGTCAATACCAAATCCTTATACTGAGACAACTTCAACTGCTTAACATGATAGGCACCCGTCACTTGGTTTACAATAAGTTCAAAATCTCTATGGATGTGGATGTTCTTTACTCCTATGGCAATCACAACACAAAGTCCTTCTATCAAGGCCTTGTACTTGGTGATGTTATTCATACAATGAAATTCTAAACAAAAAGAGAGAGGAATTGGCTTTCCTTCAGGTGAGACGAAAAACACACCTACTCCTGAGCTAGTTTGACACCTCGAACCGTCAAAATACATGTCCCATATGAAGTCTTGGTCAATGATCAGAACATCCTCATCAAGGAAGAGGTCTAAAGTGGGAAAAGAATTGTCTGAGGGAGTGTCAACTAATTGATCAGAAATGACCTACCCCTTAATTGAATTTTGAGTTATGAAGTGCAGGTCAAATTCAGTGAGCAACATCACCTACTTGGTCAACCTTCTTGAGAGATGAGACTTTGCAAAGAGGTGCTTGAGGATATCATTTTTAACAATGACCTGTATTTCTACATGGAGGATGTAGTGTCTCATCTTTTGAGTCGCAAAGACAAGAGCTAAAATTTGTTTCAATAGAAGGATATCATGTTTTGTATCCTATTAAAGTGTGGCTGATGTAATAGATTGTTCTTTCCTACCCTTCATCATCGTGTTGGGTCAATAAAGCTGCCAAAGCATGAGATGAGGCTGAAATATACAAAAAGAAAGGTCTATCAAGCATAGCCAATATTAGGATAGGAGGGTTAGCTAGGTAATCCTTGATGGAATAAAATGCCTTTGACATTCCTCATTCCATTTGAAATGGGTATCTTTCTTCAGCAATTGTGTAAAAGGGAGGGTACGATCAGCCAATTGTGCCACAAACCGACGAATGGCCTAGATCTTCCCCTGCAAGCTACAAAGTTGAGAGATATTATTAGCTAGAGTCATGTTTACAATGGGATCAATCTTATCGGTGTCTATTTCAATTCCTCAGCGGGAGACAACGAATCCTAGGAGCTTCCCGATGTCAACACCGAAGACACACTTAAGAGGATTCGGTCTCATTTTATACAACTGAAGCCTTTTAAAGACCAGATAGAGATTTTCAAAATGCATTTCACATGCTAAGGATTTTACCAAGATATCATTGACATAGTCTTCTAAGACTTTATGGATGATATCATGGAATATCAAGGTCATGGCTTGTTGATAGGTCTCTCCTGCATTCTTCAACCCAAACGGCATGACGACATAGAAAAAGGTCCCCCAAGGGGTTGTGAATGCAATTTTATATTGATCTTCTGGGTTAATACGGATCTGGTGTTAACCCTAGAAGCCATCCATGAATGAGAGTAAAGCGTACCCCGTGGTTGAATCCACGATCATATCAATATTCAGGAGAGGAAAGTCATCCTTGAGTGAGGCTTTGTTCACATCTCAAAAATTAATGAAAATATGGATGCAAGCATCGGGTTTGCTTACTGTAACAATGTTCAAGATCCAAGGTGAATAGTCAATGGGGCGGATAAATCCATCTTTTAGGAGCTTCTCTATCTCGAGCTTGACTAATAAATCCACCTTAGGATTCATCTTTTGAATCTTTTGCTTCATTGACTTAACGTCAAGACTAAGAACAATATTGTGTACCATAATGGACTCGTCAATGCTAGGCATCTGCTCATAAGACCAAGTGAAGATGTTAGGGAATTGATGTAGCAAGTTGGAATATTGTTTGAATTCTTCAAAGGATAAGCATTTTCCCTTTTATGACCTTGTTGGGAGTCTTATCACTCATGATAATGTCAGTAGTTTCTCCACTAAGGAGTGCACTATGGTCTTCTAGATGAGGAATAGAAATTTGTTCTCCATTGTGAGATAGAGGTGCCCCCTACAAAATGGATTCCCCAAATTATGTCTAGGTACTCAAGGAATATGGGAATCGACATTTATAATGATATGGGGGTAGCCCATCGTATGCACCCAAAAATTCCTTCAAGGATTCTTCTAAAGGGAAAAGATCCAAGGGAATCTCATTAGGTGATATATCAACATCGATGAATTCCTGATGGAAAATCTTTAAAAGAAGGGGATTGGCCGAAATCATCTTAACAGTTAACCATGGTTTTGCCTTTTGACCCATATGATGGTATCCTAGTCCATTATTGTGGTGATGAGGTTTAGGCTCCAAAGAATCCAAATACCTTGTTCATTTGGCCCACAACCCTTTCCATAGATGTTTTTTAATTCTTGAAATGATGGTGGTTTAGTATAGAAAAGGTGATCGACATGACAAGCATCACCTGGCTTTATAGATGCATAATCATCTTTCCTAGCCGAGGTGAATGAAATCTTAGGAAAGCTTAGATGGATGGGGTCTACTTTGTACTAAAAAATGTGAGAGTCAGTAAAATCCAAAGAACCCCAATTGTCACCTAAACATGCATTCACTTTTGAAGTTGATTTAGTCGGGGAAGGTTTTATAGTTATAGACTCCAACATTTTCACCTTAGGAGTATCTACCTTTGGGGATTTTTCTTTCGAAGAATCCTACTTCTTAGGTGATTTCTCCTTTTTAACAACTTCCTTAGTCACTTCTTCCTTATTGTGCTCTTCATTATTAAGGGATGGGACAAAAGCAGAAGTTACGATTGAAGAAGACAAGGTGGGTACATAATTTTGAAATGAAAGTGTAACAAAAGTTTGACCAACTGTGGCTATTTGACATAATTGCATAGCCTCGAGATTAGCCTTAACTATGACAATCTGATTATTATCCATGAACTTCATAGATCCATGAAGTATGGATGAAATAGCTTCCAAAGCATGTAGCCATGGTCTGCCTAAAAGAAGATTGTATGATAAAGGGTCTGGCATAATGGCACAAGAGTTAGAATAGTGACTGGTCCAACCTTCAAGGACAGTATGACAATCCCCATAGTGGTCTTACCATTGTTATCAAAACCTTGGATGAACAAGGAGGGGGATGCCAAATAATTTGGGTCCACCTTGATCTTTGGTAACAAGTCTAAACAACAAACATTCAATGTCGAAACTGTATCAACAAGTGTTTGTAATACCAGAGCCATTCACATGAATAATGATCATTAACATATATTCTAATTTCCTCACTTTGGGAGGTGGGACTTCATGTGGATAAAAGGTGATACTCAGTGAATCCACATGAATATGATCCATCAGCACATTCACATCAGCCAGTCTCACAGAGGAAGGTAGCAAAAGCTTTTGCAAAAATTCTTGTAGCATACCTTGATACATCGAGGTGGTTTGAAGAAAATCCCAAAGTGACATCATAGCCAAAGAAACTTTAATTTTCTCAATAAGATCATAATCACTTGTTCGCTTTACCACCAACAAAGGTGCCTTAGGAAGGACAAGTTGGGAAGGAGGTAAAGAAGTTCGGGGTGGTTCATGAACTTGTTTTTTATTCCGAGTGTTATATGTGTGAGAAATAGTATTATAAGATGGTTTCTTGGATTGCATAAATCTAGTGTATAAATTAGAAACTTCCCGTTTGAAAGGTTTTCCATTAATGGTCTTGAATCTCTTAGGAGAAGGACTTGCCGCTGTCACATGGATGTAAAATCTCTTAGGCCCTTGTGGGGCCGCGAAGACAACAATGACATTCACAGACCCTTCATTTTTGCATGAGGATGTCATGGAGGATAACTCACCCTTTGCATCTCTTTTAGGAGAAGGTACTTCAAGGATGTCATCCAAGACTTCATCTAGCATATCAAAATCATCCTTTGAGAATGCCTTATCAAAGGTTTTGAACTCCAAGAAGAAAAGCTCTGACATAAAGCATTCACATTCGATTCACCAAAATGTAAGGGACGAGATTTTCCCCCTCCAAGATGATGAATCTTAGAAGGCAAATCAGTCTTTCATTACCTCATCGGACTAGCACTAAGATGAGCCAAGGGATAACAAATAACTACACTTACTATGCTATAAAAGATAAATAACATAATATAACACAAAAATAGTAAATACACAGAAACTAAATTCACAGGATGACACAATGTTGAAAGTAGATTATACCTTCAGTTGGGGAGCTCTCGGGTTTCAAACAACAGGGTAGGGTGCAGAGACCAGTACGACGTGTTGTAGTCCATATGGCTTGCAAACAGGGAAAAATCTAAAAAGAAGCCTACAAGTGATTGTTTGCACGCGGAACCTATTCGTCGCCTGCACACACTTAGGCGGGGAAAATTGTTGGGGCTGTATAGGGGCCTACCTTAGTCAAACCCCCATTTAGGTGTTTCCATCGCCACTGATAGCCACATAGATAAATTGGGAAGATAAATTAGAAACTTGGTAAATTGGTAAATTGGAAATATGCAAATAGAAACTATGTTGTACACTTAATGGAAGAAAACCCCTATTGCATGTATTAAATATTGGAAATATTGGAAATAATGAATACATCTAGATAATAGATACAATAAATAATGCAAAGGACTCATTGCATGTAATGAAAATGGATAAAAGAGAAGACAGTGCATCAAGCCAAACCCCTCTTTGTTGAAGATACGAACCTGACGAAGTCTGCGATAGTGTTTTTTGGTAAGAGCCACCATAAGATGATTGTAGCTTGATATTGGTAGAGTGTATGTCCAAAAGCATAAAGAGAGAAATATGATATCAAGAGAACAATAAGAGCCGAGAGCCACGAACCCAACATCGGAACCCTTCAAAATGAGCTAGGAAGAATTTTTAAACTCAGAAGAGGCGCAGAGAGCCGTTATGGAAAAACACAAGCCAAAGGTCACGTGTCGGCCATCATCCAATTCTCTACCAAATTCAAGATTCGACCAGCTTTTTGGGACTTTAGCGTGGCATGTGAACATCCCCATGCCGTGCTTCCATCCATCCAAAAGTAGGCCCAAAGGGGCCTTCAAGGCATTTTGAGGCACTTTGTCTTTCGAGCCCATGATGCCAAAATAATACGATTTTGATCATAGAATCATCCTAAATGCACTAGGATTCATGCATAAGTTTCATAAATGCACTAGGCGCATTTTAGGACACTACAATACCAATTACTACATGCACCCTTTCCTTCTAACTCTTGGTAATTAATCAATAATAATCGACTAAGGAATATGAAAGGAAGCAAGTTGGATTTTATTCTTGGCATAATAAAATTTGAAGGTTTTATTCAACACTACTAAGTTTTCCCTTTGTAAGTGTAAAATGTGTTGCATATATCAAAACTCTAAAAACCAAAATTTTAGAGATGCAAAAGAGGTTCAAGTCTACATCATTTGGGTCAAAACTAGAACACAAATTGTTAGAGTAAATTATTATTTACTCATCATGCTTAAATCAAATCTTTAGTTAGTTGTCATTTAATATTTCTAGGTTGCATTAATATTTGTAGTAGGGTAGTTTGTTATACCTACTTCCTACTTACCTTCATACCTCTTTGATGATGCATTAATATAAGCAATCACTTGTATATTTCATATCATCTCAATTCATCATTATTTCAGGTGAAATATTATTTTTGTCGTGTGAAAAATTATAATATTTTATAAATTGTGAGGTGGAATCACTTTCGTGTGAAAATTTATAATAGTTTATAAATTGTGAGGTGGAATCAATACTCCAACATAATATCAAAACCATCTTCTAGCAACTCCTCCTCCTATATTTGAAAAGCTTTAATCACAAGTCAGCTTGAGGTCTAGGAGTTTGCGATTTTTGTGATACAGGTATCATTTTATTTGGTGTCATTCTCGGTTATATTGATATGTTTTTGGTTGGGGTCTAATGTTTAGATCCGTGATTTGTGGTGAACTCATTATCTCTATCCAGCTCCATTTTTCTCATTACAACCAGAGATAGTATATGTTTATTCAGGATCTCACCATCTCTATTGAAGTTGCTTTCACAATTGGAGATCTTTGTTTGCACTTCTTGATTGTATTGACTAGTTTTATTTTTATGTTTGGTTTTCCAAATGATCTGTGCATGTCTTTTTATCTTATTTGGCCAACATCGAGAGGCCCAATTTTCCTTTTTTGGTAAGGTTGTTCTATTAAGTTGCTTTACATAGGCTACGGGAGGCAAGATCACATTTGGTGCAAATTTGGTGGCTTCTAAGGTAATATGACTTTTCACCCAAGAAGAGTTGATTAAACCTTAGCACACTAACATTAATTATTTCTTGTAAATGAATCATTTTTCTATAAAAATGAAGATTCTTTTACTTGTGAGAATATGTGTTAGGTACATTTTATCAAGAATACTATTATCTAATACATATTTTTTCCAAACATACTTAGGTATATGGTTGTTGGGCAATCTTTGTTGGTAGTGAGCTGCCCCCTAGTTAATGAGGCATTCAACATTGACCTCAAGATTCATGACATGTGCTTTCTTCTACCTCCCATGGATCCTTGTCTCTAGCTTCTCTCTCGTTCATTGATAGCTTGAGCTTTTTGCATAACAACAACAATGTCTAGTCCTAATTGGTATCAAAACCTTAAGTTTTGTGTTAGATAAGATTTCTCTAGCTTGGGTAGATTCTGGTGTGTGAACATGACGGTGATGTATGAGTCATCCTCTGCTAATGTACCAAAGTTTGATGGTTCAAACTATCTCATTTGGAGCTCAAGAATGGAAGTCTATTTGTCCTCCTTAGGTTATGTCATGTCTGGATGTAAGTCAATAATGGTTACACTTCCTCAGCCACTCCTCCTACTAATCTTGAAGTAAAAATAGGATATGAGTGCAATATTGAGGCAAAGATGGTTATTCTTAGTGGGTTGTTAGATTTTGTGTCTTCAAAGGTTAAGAAATGTAAATTTGCAAAGAATGTATGGAACAAACTAAAGAAAGTATATGGTGAAGATCCCACCACTGCTAAATTAGATTGTGAGAGGAAGAAGATTAATGTAGTAGATAAAAGGAAAGATGATAAAAGCATATCTGTTAAGTGCTGTAGTAGAGATGAAGAGGAAGCTCATCTATTCATGGATCAAGAGGTCCAAAGTGAGAAGAAAACATAAAAGAGTGATATAATAAAACTCAATCCATAATGTAAGATGTATTTGGAGGTGATGATGAATAAGAAGAGGAAGTTAAAGCTAAGTTTGATCTTGAAGGTGAGTTTGCGAGTGCACTTGAAGAACTCAGAAAGGTGAAGAAAGAATGCAAAAAAGTTAAGTATGTTTCTACTGAAGACCAAGACAGATTGAAAAAATGTCTTGAGGAGTCTAAGAAAAATATTTTAGATCTAAGAACAAAATTGAATGTAGCTAAAAGGAAGTATGAGATGACTAAATCAGATTTGGAAGTTAAGGCTCGAAGGAGTATCAGAATCTAGAAAAAGAAGTGATGACTCTGAGAAAAGAGCTTGAGAGTTGTAATGATGAACTCAGGCTAAGGAAGAAGTATGAGGTCAACACTGAGGCTTTGGATAAGATGTTGAACAAGCAAAATCACTCCAAGGATACTATAGGCATTGGATTTAAAAAAAGGCCAATGCTCTAACAACAAGGACTCATCCAAGAAGGAAATAGAGTTTGCTTCTTCAAGTGAAAATGGTAATAGACAAACCTTCACAATCAAGAATGCTCCAAGAAAGAAAATTGATCCGACCACTACTGCTAAAAGTTTGAAGACACGGGTTGCTGTTACAAAGAAGAACAATGCTGATTGAAAAGGAAAAGGCAAGATGAATGACGATGGCTTCATCAAAGATAAGAAACCAAGAAGGAGATATAGAAGATAAAAATATGTTATTGCACACAAGACTAAGAACAGGAGGAAATCACAACATATGACTGCTGCAAATGAGCATCTCAGGATCAGCAACAAAGGAAGAAGGAATGGTGCAAGCCAATCAGCAAGATCTCTACACATTTGGCAAAATAAATTTGTAATTTACAATCCCTCCTTCTCTGGTTATTGTTTTGCATGCAAAGGTTATGGGCATAGAGGAAGTGAAAGTAGGAATAGGTTTATGAGAAATCTATATGCATATAAGCATAAAATTTCTAATGGTAGATTTATGCATATATCTATTTCAAGCAGTGGGAGAAAGAATGTTTTAGTTGTCCTAAGTGATAGGGATGTTGTATGTTAGAACTATAATAAACTTGGTCATAAGAGTCATGAATGTAGAAGAAAGTCATACCAGTCTAATGGTAGCTCCTACACCTCCTCCTACAAAAAAAATGTAATGAATAACTATAATGATCATTATGTGAGACAAGCCTCTATATGGAACAAAGTCAAAAATGCTCCTAGAATCTCAAGAAATCAATTGCTTCCATCAATTGGTCACACTAGTATGGTTTGGAGAAGGATAACACATCAATTCAATAGAAGCTCCTTTATTCCTCTATTTGGGATGAACATAGTGTACTACAATTGCAAGAATTTTAGCCACAATACAAAGGTTTGCAGATCAAGGGTAGTCAAGAAAAGGAAGATGATCAATGCTGCTCCAAATATTGCAAATGAGAGATAGACTAGGGAGATCAAGAAAATCTGGAGGAGAAAGTGCAACCAAGGAGGTGAGAAAGGAAAGAATGCATTCATGAGCAGGCATTGTGCATTTCTTGCACAAGTGGCATCTCCTCAAGCTTAATGAGATGCAAGACATTAGGGGGAGCAACATATTGATCACATCATCTGCCCCCAAAATTTTAAAAAGGATTAGTATAAGGATAGGATGTTGAAGATATGGGGAAGACTAGCTTTAAGAAGAAGACATGGAAGAACATGAGATGACTGATTTTATAGTTGATGCCTTGGCAGTACATCAAAATTCAACTTTCTTGGCATGAAGATCTCTACAAAAATGCATTTAGTTATTGTAGTCACATGAATCTGTCCATTTTAATTAAATGAATATTTCATATTTATTTGATTAAATACCCACTAGCCATCAGTTAATTAAATTAATATTTAATTAATTCATCTTCAAACATTCTTCTATTAATTAAATAAATTATTCAATTTATTTTAATTAATTCATTAAATCAAATTTACAATCAATTAAATGAATAAATCATATTTATTTCATTTAATCCCCTTTTACTCTTTTAAATAAATTAAATAAAACATTTATTTAAATCATTTATCCCCCCCCCACTTGCATTTTCCTACAAATGCAACTTGCACACATTTATTGAAATAAATGAATTTTATTTTAATAAAAATTCCTATTTTCCCTTACCCACCAAACCCACTTGCAATCCTAACCCCCTTCTAGATTCTTCTAACCCCTTCCTAATTAACCTAATCCATCCCCTAATTATTGTCACATTCCTAAGCAACTTGGAGTCACTTCTCATTGACTTCAAAGTCTTTGAAAAGCATTTAATGCTTTGTGTGTTCAACAATCTAACCTCTAAAGTCTTCCAAAACCACTAATGGCTCTTACATGACCATTAATGGCTCTTACATAACCATTTATGGTTAATTCAACTTGCACTCATGTGTCTCCTCAAGCATTTATTGCTTTGACCATGGTTATCCCTTTTTCCTTTTCACAAGAGTTTATCCATTGGATAAAAGCTTTATTCTTTGAATAAAGAATTTATTCATTCAACCTAACCTTGACCTTAACTCCCAAGTTAACTCTCAGGTCATGTCAAGCATTTAGTGCTTATTCCCTCTCCTCTCAACCTATCTCACATTGACACTTGTCATCCTGGGATTGGGTTGAAAGCCATCACATGGATTGAATATCATTCAATCCTGACCCTTGTTGAGATTACTCAATCTCAACCATCTATTTCTCCATTTTTCCTATAAATAGAGCCCATTTTTTCATAATCCAGATTCTAAAAACTTGTATGCATCTAAGTTATAGAGAATTTTAGAGAGAATTAGCATAGCTTACTCATTTTCACTCTTTTGGATTAAATCAACACTAGATTAGATAATAATCTCATTTCTAGTTTATTCATACTTGCATAGCATTTAGAGTAATCATCTACAATCTTGAACCTCCATAAACATCCATAGTGCAAAAAGCTGCTGAGAGCTACACTAGTTTGGAATTTGGAGAGGAGAGGAACAAGGAAGGAGAAGCTACCAACATGGTAGAGAGCATATGGAGAAGTTTAGTTACTTTTTTTAGATTCCTTAAGCTCTGTTTTTGTTTAGTAGTATCTTTCTTGATATGCTTGCTTAGGATAGTTTTTAATTGGTGATTTCTAACACTAACATCTAACAATTGATTTCTTTTGTTTCTTGTGTTGTGTTTATCCTAACTAACATTGTCCTTTTTGCAGAGCATCATTTGGTGAACGTGACATGAGTCCAAACACCCCAAAACAATTTTTTTTAACACAACTAACTTGTTTGAATGTTGAGCTTGACACATAGGTTGCACTTTAGTGCTTTTGATCATGTTGTAGCGCTATTGGAATTTGACATTCTAGAGCGCTATTGTCTCAAATTTGGTGCTATTGACCATTATTTAGCACTTTTGTGGCTTAAATAGCGCATTTGTGTTTGTTTTGGCGTTTTTGTATTTGCTGTCAAAGTTTTACTTTTTAGCGCTTTTATCTTCGTATTAACACGTTTGTGTTAAATAGCATTTTTGTTTGCACACAGAGTAGCGCTATTGTAACATAACGTTGTAAAAAAGACCATGTAACCAAAAATATAATTTTTCTTAGGCTTGTGGAAGCCCTCCATGGGTTTGGATTTTCCTAACCATTCGATTCTTGTGCAAGTTTTTAACTAACACCTTTTTGTTGTTAAAGTTAAAATTTCCATTTGGTGCTCTACAATTGAACAACACAAACATTTCATTTCTTGCAACTTAGGACAAAATCTATTTTGGTTCTCTAAAATTGAACAACACAAACTTCATCTCTTGCAAGTTAGGATCAATCTTGTTTTGGCATTCTAAAAATTGAACAAAGCAAAATTTATTTCTTGCATCAAAGCTAAAAACTCACAATCCACACTTCAAATTTTGGTGTAAATAAAAGGAACAATCCATTTGTCTTATTTTGCAAAGAGATTTACTTCATGCATACATGTTTCAAATTAAGTTGACCAGGATTTCAAATTCTAGTTTACTCAAACATTTTGCCTTTGAAGTTAAAAAGAACACCATGATGGTTGGAGCAACATCTCCAAATAGTTAAATCACATTGTGATGATGGGTTAAAAAGAACAAGTGCATTTCATGTTTGGCACACTTGTGCAAAAGAGTTTGTCGAGTGGTCCTACTTCTAACAAGCACTATCCTCTCCCTTGGCTTTCATGGTGTTAGGTGCAAGAGAAAAGTGTTAGTAACACTCAAGTTTTATCTTTTTAAGAGAGGTCTGCCAAGAGACACATCACTCTTGGGAATGACCTCACATGGTAAATCCTTCGAGCCGCTATAGAAATCAAGTGAGAGTGAAAGTTGTAGCCTTGGGTATAGTTGTTCCTACAATGTAACTTGTCGAAAGGACAAATGGGCCCCACCACAAGTTACAAGGCTCTTAAGTGAGTCATTGCAGAATGAACTTATGTCCAAAAACATTGAACATTACTAAACACCTTTAAGTAGTAGCCCACCTGTTCTATTGATTGAGGATATTTGTGATATAATTTAGTGCAAGAGCATAGATGGTTTTTCTCCCAAGATACTCACCATACATATTTCCTTGAATAGAAACATAGCTTTTTGAAAAGTCACTTGTGGCTTGATGAAAGTGATGACTCCCCCATCATAATGATCATCTATTTGTTATGCTCATGCAAGACTTAGTATATCACATCCTTACCTGCCACGACGGGATTCATAAGGTATGTAGTACCAAAGTCGGAGAAATATCAAGATGTGGGCTGAATTTATCGCAACTGGCCATTTGACCTTAGGGATAAAGAGTGTTTGAATTGTTTTCATTTTTGAGTCAAGACCAGTGCAAATTGGGCCGACTTTAGGCTTTGGAAAACACCTAAAAATAAACTTAAAGGAAAGGGTCATAAAAAGTCCAAGGATTGGGTTGATCTAGACCCATACTTATTTGTGCCTTTTGAGGCAACATTCTTGTGTTTGTGTGCTTGCTTTGTTTTCTTGTCAAAGAAAGAATAAAAAAACAAATTCTAAAGAACAAGAATTCATCCAAAACACAAGCAAAAGATCAAAAACAAAAAGCAAGAGTATCAAACTATATGACCATTCTTCACATCTTGAGAAAAAAGAATCTTCATCAACACATCAACTTGAAGAAAATACCACTGAGCTCAAAGGTGCTTATCAAAAGGAGGAAATTATTCTATCTTAATAGACAAATTTTTGTCTCTCATAGAGCCTTCTTACGTCACATGCATCTTTATCTTCAAGGGAAATCAAACGAATTTGATCAAGAGTCATTAAACCGCAGAGCTTTTACACAATATCAAGCTTTGAGTTATCACAAAAACAAAGGAGGAAAGATCAATCTTGACTTCTTTCCAGACATTTGCATCACATATAACGTAGCTCGTGAAGAACCACCAATTGCCGAAAGAGAAGAGGAAGAATTTGTCCCATATGTGACACAAAGCTTTTATTGAAGTTAAACATTTCATCCATTATCATATCCATATCTCATCAAATCTTTTTCAACTCTCAAAACATTAAAGAGGTTTTTTTCCTAAGTTCTATTTTCCATATTGCTTGAATCAAACACAAACACATCACTTTTTATATTGTTTCTACATCTAGGATAAACTCATCCTAAGAGACATTTCTACATAGGTTAAAACTAGTTTATGAGTGAATCCTCTCATTACTAGGTAGTTAAGTCTGTAACACATCTCAAATATCTCTAAACCTTATCACATCAAACCTTATAAAAAACAAACAAGCAATTCAAGAAGAAAACTTTGGTCACATCTACCTTTAAGTGCTAGATATCCATATGCAACACACCACACCAATAATAAATCTCTCATTTCATCAACAACTCATCATCATTTTCACCCAACTTCAACAAAAACTTATAAACAAAATGGCTCATACCAGGTCACGATCTAGACAACAAGAAATTGAAGAGGAAGAGGAGGAAAATATCAATGAGTTCCAAAAAGCCCTTGGAGGAAATGTAAATGATGACAATCCAGGCACTCCTACTCCTACGGCAATAAAAAGGGCGCAACACAACCCTCTCTTCAATAGGCTTTTTGATGAGATACTCAAGAGTAATGTTGATGCTCACTTTTTAAAACTTGTTCAAGAAGGAGCCAAACTACCCTCTGACTTTGATCTTGCACAACTAAGACAAGCATCAGAATGTCAAAGTCGTAATGAGGATAAAAGAGGTCAAGACCACATTAGATACAAGTTTCATCAAGGTAATCCACCTCCTCCTCCTCCAAGTGAAATAGACATGTTGCGGCAACAAGTCAAAAATCTCGCCCAACAACTTCATAGTGGTATAAAAACCAATCAATTTTCACTCAATGACATTTATCCCTATCCCTTTTATAGGAATCTTCATATGCCACCTTTTCCGTGAGGGTTTGAAACACCCAAGTTTGAAAAGTATAGAGGAAAAGGAGATCCTCGTGATCATGTTAGAGAATTCCATTTAGCTTGCCTTGAAGTGGCATACGAGGATACATACCTAATGCGACTTTTTCTCCAAAGCTTGGGAGGAACAACCACATCATGCTTTTCCCAATTACCAGGTGGCATTAGGACATTTGAAGAGTTAGTCCATAAATTCTTGGCACATTACTCACACAATATTGAACGTGATATCACCATGGCTGATCTATGTAACACTAAACAAAAACCAGGTGAGCTATTTTCAGTCTTTCTGCAATGATGGCGTCAAATGTCTAGCAGATGTTCTCTTCAGTTACCTGAACAAGACTAGTGGAAATATTTATTTCCAACTTAAACGAAGAAATAGAATTTCACCTGGACGTAAAAGACACAAACTCTTTCAATGACATGATCACAAAAGACTGAAAATGTGAGCATGCTCTCATCAAAAAAGGGCTTATCAAAATCTACAATGAACCAAAGGACAACGCTTGCCCATGCTTCAATAGTGACAAACCAAGCTTCTGGAACAAAAACAAAAATGTCGTGAATGATGGGGTTGTGGATGCAAGAACTATCAAAAGTGCACAACCTGTAGTTCGATTTGTAGGATAGAATCCCCCACCTAAGACTAATACAGTTGCTCCTCCAAATCAAGGCCACATCACATCTCAAGATGAACCTAGATAGCATCAAAAAAAACCAAAATGAACATACACTCCCTTAGGGGAACCCATCGAAGTAGTGTTACGATAGTTGGTTTCTCAAAATCTGGTAACCTTACCCAAAACATCAAATTATGAACCTCAAGTCAAACCTTCATGGTGGAGGGATACTTAACATTGCAATTTCCATCAAGGGAAAGGGCATAAGACAAGAAATTGTCACAGATTGAAAGATCTTATTCAAGATCTTATTGACAGAGATGAAATCGAAATCGAAGGACATGACCCAAAGACAACAAACAATGATCATCTCATTTTTAAAAATCCACTTCCATCACAAGATCAAAGGGGTCCTTCCACTTTAGAGCGAAACACATATACCACCAATTATATGCAAGCCACATATAATTATACTGTGAATCACCTATAAGATGCCAGTGAACTGATTACAACTATAACCATCAAAAATCCCAGCTCCACTTGCAATGTTGTTACACGTCGTAGCAAGATTACCATAAAGGCAGCTCCATAAGGTACCCCACCTATCCCAAAGCAGTATAACCTTGTGGAACAATTAGACAAAATTCCTACATTAATATCTATCTTAGAGCTATTGCGCCTATCTCCATCCCATAAAACAATCTTGGATCAAGCTCTTTAAGAGGCATCAATCCCTACAAACCTAAATACAGATCAGTTCCAAGCCATGGTTGGAAATCTAAGATCATCACCTTGTCTCATTTTCTCAGAAAGTGACAACTCCTCCTTCCAGCAACCTCATAATGCCTCACTCCATATTGAAGGGTTTATCAACCAGCATAGTATCAAGTGAGTATTGATCGACAATGGAGCAGGCCTGAATATTTGTACTCTACCATTAGTCATAGCTTTGGGATATGCAATAGAATCAGTGGATCCCTAGAAGAAGATCACAATCAAAGCCTATGACGATGTAGAGCGTTCATCCAAAGGCGCTATAGTGCTACCAATCTGAGTGGGCCCTGTGGTGAAACACATCATCTATCAAGTTCTAGACCTTCCTCTGCCATGCAATCTATTGTTAGGAGGACCTTGGATACACGCCATGCAAGCCATTCCATCCACCTACCATTAGTGTATCAAGTTCCTGCATAATGTTGTAGAGATCACAATTCTGGGCGATGCAAACCCCTTTGCATATTATCATAATATAAGTCATCAACTAGAGATTACCATTCCTAACAATAGAGAAGCCATCTCTTCCACATCATACATAAGTCCAGCCTCTCTTTCGAGTTCAAACACCACTATACCCAAGCAAGAAAAGCTTAAGATGAAAATTGCAGAGGAAGGTCCTGGGGAATACAATTTGAGTCAACTCTTTTGTGTGGAACAAATGCCTACTTCTCCTAAGACACATGGTAAACCTCAACAATTACTTCAACAACCACTTATCAAACCAATATGTACTTTAATGCCTTTCATCCTTGGAAAGAGTCAAGAAGAAGAAACCAAAGATGAGGACTTAGCATAATGGATCTATAAAGATCCCATCACCACCGATATTCCACAAGCTAAGCTTCCAACAGATCAGTATGGCAAAGGCCTTCTCATTATGCAAAGAATGGGTTATGATGGTCAGAGTGCTTTGGGACCTTGCAAGCAAGGAAGACATGAACCACTACAGCCGGAATTAAAACCCAAGGATAATACAGGACTAGGCTTTCAAAAAGAGATCCTTCCTAAGCTCAGATTCAAAGGAAAACCCAACAAACCACTATATCAGCCTATTACAAAGAGGTCACCTTTGATTATAAAAACAACATCAAACACCATCGCAACTGCCCCACTAAGGCTAAAAATCCCAGCACAACCATCTACAATACCCATCATCCCACCAATCAAACCAATGATCCCATCAGCAGGAGCAATAACATCAATAGCACCATTAGTAGCAGCAACTATATCAGAATCTACAACAGTATCTATGACATCAACAGTTCCAGCAAAAGCAGTAGAATCAATATTACCGATACTCTCCGTATCAGATTCATTGATCCCCATAATCCTTCCTACAACATCGATCATTTCATCTACAAAGGTACATCAGCCAATCACACCTGTAGTATTTAACTCAAAGGACATCACAGTATGGTATGGTATGGTAATCAGATACTGGAAAGTGACTCAGAGACCGACTCACATGAATGGGAATTTGATTCCATCCAGCTTAATATTTCAGATGAGGAAGACACATCACTACCTCCACCCCACAAAGACATCCCTGTTTATGAAGAAGAACAGATAAAGACATCTTGGGTTTCTGAGCTAGAAACATCTTCCACAGACCCTACGTCCCATTGTATGCTTGATTCTGATAGGGAGAGTACCATCGATGACCTTCACCACAACGTCTTAACCCTCACTGACACATCTAACGAACTTAACCTAATCGATGAAGTAATGCCCATTATCCATCCTGAACTCATCGAATGGAACCAACCTAATCCCCCATGTCTTGACCATTTTCAAAATGATGAGGTGATCATTGGCTTTTTGGAACTACGAGACAACATACTGAGCAGGGATCACAAAGTTGGATTCGCCATTGAACTTAATAGTGCATCATACTTTGGGGTGGATGCCAAGCCTTTTAGCTGCAAAAATATAACAATAAAACATGGATCTTCCAATGAAAACCACATTGTGGCACTATTTGATCCCACAAGAGTAAAAAGAAAGAGCGTATCCAATGGTGAAAACCTCTTTGAGGTGTCAGAGGATGAAAGGTTTGACATTCTTCCTTCTAGTACACAGCAAGAATGATCAACAATTCTCATTGAAGAAACAAAATAATACAATGTGGGGACTCCTGAAACTCCTCACCACATACATCTGGCATCTCTTCTAACTCCAGAGGAACAACCTAAGTTTTTAGAGTTCTTCCAGAAGTGTCAGATCAACTTTTCATGGTCATATGCAGACATGCCTGGGCTTGATCCTGATTTAGTCATGCATCACATCACCGTAGCAAAAGGAACCAAACCTATCAAGCAAAAAATTCGCAAGATGTATCCTCAGATTGCGGTATTAGTCAAAGCAGAACTCAAGAAAATCCTATATGTTAGTTTCATTAGACCAATTGATTATGCAGATTGGATATCCAATATTGTGCCTATTGGCAAACCGAATGGGGGCATCTGTATCTGTACTGACTTTAGAGATTTAAACAAAACATGTCCTAAGGATGACTTCCCCCTACCAAACATCGACATAATAGTAGACCTAACAGCAGGACATGCCATGCTTTCACTCATGGATAGATTTTCAGGATACAATCAGATAAAGATCGCACCAAAGGATCAACATAAGACAACCTTCACATGTCCATGGGGCACATGCTACTGAAATGTAATGCCTTTCGGTCTCAAGAATGCAGGAGCGAGCTATCAATGAGTAATGACCACCATCTTCCATGACATGATGCATACCATAATGGAAGATTATATTGATGACTTATTGACAAAATCACTCACAAGAGAAGGTCATCTACACATATTGGTGAAAATCTTTGATAGACTGGAACAATATCATGTTCAGCTCAACCCAAAGAAGTGTGTCTTTGGAGTAACCTTAGGGAAGCTTCTAGGATACATCATCTCAAGCAAAGGCATTGAGGTTGATCCAGTAAAAGTCAAGGCAATCATGGACATGCCACCTCCAAAGAACATCAGTCAGCTCAGGACATTACAAGGGTGGCTACAATCCATCCAAAGATTCATTGCACAACTGGCAAATAAGCGTCACCCATTTACACACCTGTTAGATAAGAACATCTGATTTCAATGGGATACCAGATGCTAGCAAGCATTCTAGATGCTTAAAGACTATCTCATGAATACACCATTGTTGATCCCACCAAATCCGAGCAGACCATTGTTACTCTATATATCAGCAACAAGTACAACATTGGGTGTACTATTGGCACAACACAATGCAGAAGGGAAAGAGTGCGTTGTTTACTACGTCTCTTGCACACTAGTTGGCTATGAACTCAATTATACACCTATTGAGCGAGCTTGCCTAGCAGTAATCTTGGCAACCACTAAACTAAGGCACTATCTATTGACACATAAAGTACAACTCATTGCCAAGATTGATCCACTCAAGTACTTACTCAACAAAGTCGCATTGATAGGCCGCTTGGCCAAATGGGTGATGATCCTAAGTGAATTTGGCATCAAGTATGTGGACCATAAAGCTATCAAAGGACAAGTTATTACAGATTAGTTGGCCGATGCACCACTCATAGGCGATCATCCCCTCATTTCCAATTTTCCAGATGAAGAGATATTCATGATCACAACAACACAACCATGAAAAATATACTTTGATGGTTCATACACTAGGCATGGCTCGGGGGCAGGCATTTTATTTATCACACCTCAAGGTGATAGTATCTTGAATTCTTATAGGCTCACATTCTAATGTACAAACAACATAGCAGAGTATGAGGCCTTGATCACAAGACTCAAGCTAGCCATATAATGGAAGTTACAAGAACTACAAGAATATGGCAATTCCCAACTGGTCATTCAACAAGCAACTAATGAATATCAAACAAAGGATGACAAACTCATGTCATACAAGCAAATGGTGGACAGTCTAAAGGCATCAGTTACTACTATCACCTTTGAGCAGATACCTAGATATCAGAATCAAGCTACTGACGCTATGGCTACCATTGCATCTCTCCTAGATCTTCCACAGAATTCAACACGCTATGAGTTCTTGGTGGAATAGCTTTGGATCCCCGCTTATGATATCCCTGAATCTGAGATGATATATCACCTTGTCGGTTCCGGATCCCCATGGTACAGTGAATTCTACACCTACCTCCATGATCACACACTTCCTCCTAACCAATCGAGCAACCAACGTAAAACCTTCATTCGCCAAACCGCTCGATATACCATTATTGTTGAAACCTTATACCAACGCAGTCTTGATGGTACTCTCCTTCGATGTCTAGAACAGGATGAGATAACAAAGGCCTTATAAGAGGTACATGAAGGAATTTGTGGAACTCATGCAAGCGGTCCGTCACTAGCCAAGATACCCCTGTGCACTGGATACTATTGGCCATATATGGAAAAAGACTCCTACTACTTTGTCAAAAAGTGCAAGAAATGCCAAGTTCGTGGAGACTTGATACATGCACCAGCAAAGGAATTTCAACCAATCACCACACCATGGCCTTTTTGTCAATGGGGCCTTGACCTTGTGGGTAAAATCCAATTATCTTCATCCAATGGCCACAAATTCATTATTACCACCACTGAATACTTAACAAAGTGGATCAAAGCTATTCCACTTACCCAAGTTACTGGCAAACAAATCGCCTCATTCATCCTCAATTACATCATCTACTGGTATGGTGTACCAATGTCCATCATCACAAATAACAGACTTCCATTCAAGAATCAGGATGTTCGTGAGCTCTATGAGAAGTTTCACATCCAACACCACTTTTCCATGCCCCATTACCCACAAGGCAATGGTCAGGATGAAGCATCAAACAAGAACATATTGAGAATCCTAAAGAAGACATTTAATGATGCCGGCCATGATTGGCATGTTCAATTGAATCCAGCACTATGGGCAAATCAAACTAGCATTTGAACCCCTACAGGTGCAACTCCCTACTCACTAGTCTATGGTGCAGAAGCTATCTTACCTATCAAGGTTGAGATACCATCTCTATGGGTTTCCTTGCACAATCTCATCGATGATGAAGCATACAAAGTATCCCGTCTCCAAGACTTAAAGCTACTTGATGAGAAACAACAAGCTGCATACAATCACCTCAATGCCTATCAGTAGCGCATGAGCAGAAGCTATAATCATCAAGTTAGACCTCGTACATTTGAGGTAGGTGATCTTGTTCTTCGAGAAAATCCTTGTAACCAGCCCAACCACGAACATCAGGGAAATTTTGAATCAAACTGGCTAGGTCCATATGTTATCATTGTTGTATTTGGGTCCGGGGCATATCAGTTGGCTACATCACAAGGAGAACCACTAGCAGATCTGATCAACAACATGCACCTTAAAAAGTTTTATACATAAGCTGCATAGAGCATCAGGCTCCCATACATACCAGCAAAAAACACCAAAAAAAAACATTCAGATAAATGTCCTAAAGAAAATACAAAAACATCAAAATAGTAAAGAAAAATCATGCATCCAAATGGTGAACAACCACTCCGGTGGCACCTTGGGTAAGTATGATGGTGAAAACATGGCAAACATGCACCACTCGTAAAGGCTATGGCTCCATTATCTTTTAGACTTGTTGCAATCACATTAATTTCATTCACACATCCATCAGTCCAAAACCATGACTTCTTATTGATCTGCAATCCAAGATAGTACTTCATGGGTCTTGCATCCCGCTTTTTCATAGTCATGTATAAACTGGGGGCAATGCCCTTAACCTATTGATAGAAGTGGATTCTACATTTTTTTGTGATTTATTGAGTTCTTCATTTCAAAACTATCTCACAAAATCCAAAAACATTCAAAACAATCATCAAAATCCAAAAACATTGGAAAATCGTCTCACAAAATCCCAAAACATTGGAAAACTATCTCACAAAATACCAAAAACATTGGAAAACTATCTCACAAAATCCAAAAACATCGAAAATCAAAAACATGGAAACACATTGTACATACTCATCTGAGCCGATACCAAACAAGCGTTGTGAAATAATCCAAACAATGACCACTTATCCAATCGACCAAACAATCAACATCAACACTCAAACTGTCTTCAAACAAGGATGCATCCTTCCTTACCAAAATAAAGACAAGATGACATTTTCTTTGACAAGAATATTTTCTTTAAGCTATCAAATACTTGGTTGATTTGTGGGTTATCTAGTCATATCAGGTTTCTACAACATTATTTGTGTATCTTCGGCGCATTATTCCGATGAAGTATTGGGGTATGTCCTAATGGTGTCTACGTGGGAAGTTCACTAAGCTACGTGATCTTATGCAAAATGCAGTCATAGATCACTACGGCTTGCTGACTACAGTGTATACCTCGACCATATGAGCATGAACCATTACCAAGGATCCATATTCTTTACTCTTTATGTATGTTGTTTACTTACCGATCCAATGCTCTTTCTTTGGTTCCTCCTACCTCATCCAAATAGGATAAAGGTTTTTATCTCTTATTACAGTATGAACTTGTCTCAGGATATGATCAGCCCAAGATCAATGAGGACGATCCAAGTCATGCATGAAAGGAGATGATCCTTGTCTGTTCCGCAAGCAATACTCAGGTCAACTTGACCCATTATATCAAGTTGTTTGTATTAACTTGCTATATCAAAATCCATTTAAGGAATACTTAGGTCATCTTGAATCATTATGTCAAGTTGCTTGTATTTTCTTACAACATTTTAAAGCTTGATGATGAAAAGTAAAGCACTATGGATCATCATTTCATCTCATCTGTTTATATTGCATTCCATTGCATACTATCCATCCATTTACTCATTTATTAACATGATTTTTTGCATGAAAGTGTGAACAAAGTTAATATGAGCAGTTATTCAAAAATTGAGCTGGTTTTGGATACAATCGCGACAAAGTACTCTGATATGTCATCAAGTGCATCATGCAAAGTCTAAACAACCTTGCATTCATCTATCATCATCATTTCATTGCATGTTAGTTGCATTTGCATTATTCTTTAGCCATTCATTAGCGTGCATTTAATATCATTTAGTTGCACTTACCACATATAGTTCATTCTCATTTACTTGCATTAGTATCATTATATCATTTCATTATTACACATGACATTTAGATTCACTTACATAAATAATTGTCCATATTTGCATTTCCTACCATGATTACTCATTACTATACACTCATTTTTAAACATCTGTTAGTGATCATCATTTATCACCATTTCCACACTTATGTATCATACATTTGTTTAGGTTTCCATAGTTGCATACATTCATTTATCTATCCATTAGTTCAAGTGCATTCATTCATCCATTTTAGTATATTCTTATACTCATTTTTATCTCACTTAGGATTCATTAGATTGCATTCATTATCCCTCTTAATTGCATTCAGATGCAGTTATTCATGAGTTGCATTATCATCAAATTATCATTTTAATCCTATTTTGACATTTAACCATTTTACATAGGCATTCATTTAGAGATCATCATTTAAACATTTTTACTTTACATTTTGTTTCCCCACATATACATTCATTTTAAACCATCTAGATGCATATCCATAAATAAATAATTCATTCAAAAGCATTTGCATTAACATCATTACATATCATTATCCCATCCTTATGTTAATATAAAGAACAAACTACTATCTATACCATCATAAATCATCATTTTATTATGCATACATAAACATCATGGCATTGCATACATCCGACATTTTATCTCAAAAATATCAAAATGCACACATATATCAACCTGCATCCACATGTTAGTATCCAACATCATACAACATGCATATAGACATCATGTAAGAATAAATCATCATAAAACATGCATATAGGAATCATCTCATAAACACATACATATAGCAAAGTACAAGTATCCATCTAAAGCATAAACTCCATACATATCAAAATGCATATCATCAAAATATGGGATCTCCTCATATATATCATCTCATGTATCAGAGTACAATGAAGAAATCGACTACCAAGAGCCATCCAAGACATAGTCCAAAATGACAATATAAATACATGCATGCAAAATGCTCTCTCAGATGTGACTCTAACCAGATGCTGCACCACCATCACCACCTGCTCCACCACTAGTCCCTGCACCATCCGATCTATCCCTCCATGGAGGCCCCATCAAACCACCACTAGCTCCTCCGCCATCTGACCTATCTCTTCATAGAGGACCCATCACACCCCCACTGCTCTGCATCCTCTGAGACTGCTCTCGCTGACTAGCTGGCACCACCTGCTCATATAAACCCTGCCAATACTCTATCTTGACATATGCTTACCGGACCTCCCTCACCAAAGCCTCCACAGCCAGCCCTTGTCCCGATATTCTTGTGCAAATAGCTAGACATCTCTAGCTGCAACCTCTGCCTCCAAATCCTCCACCTGTGTCTCAGCTGTTGTAAGTCGAGTCTGCAACTATAATATCATATGGTCCCAAGGATCTCCAATGGATCCCTCCCTTGTATCCATAGATGCCTCACGTATAGCTCCCTCTCTAGTGGCTCTCTCCCCTCTATCCATCAATACCTCCCTCTCTTCCATACCTCTCCCACCCAATCTAACTCCTCCCTACATTAGAGGTCCCTATGATATCCGCAATGGCAAACCGCCTCTCCCTCTTTGCTGAACCCGGCCACCACCACCACCTCCACCTCCAAATCCACCACCTCCGCCATCTCCCCCTCCTCCATCACCGCCATTCCCTCTCCCTCCTCCATCTACTATAGGTCCTTGACCTCCTCTCCTCCTCAAAATCGAGAACCAGTTCTATTGGATCTGATATCTGAAGTATTGGATGAGCTGCCATATACTGTGTATACTCCTTTGACACCCCTGCATCTACCACCCTTGGTCGTATCTCCCATGGTCTCGCATGTAGCATCTAAAACTCTGCCAAAGCCTGATCATAGGGTAGTACTGGCCCCCATACAAACCTCTCTTGTACCACCCTGGCATACTCTCCCGATCCCCTAGGTAATCCCTGTCGTCATCCAAACTATCTCATAACTCTGCTTGGCAACTGTCTCTCCACATGGTAGGTTGTCCTCCCAATGAGGAATCGAGTCATAAATACATACGGCAATGCCTCCGCATCATCCTCCCAGGGCTCGCACTCAATATAGGGTCTCCAGATCCCTGTATCTAGATCATCCAGTGCCTGCCGCCACCACTCTAACTTCCCCAGGTGGGCCTAACTCATCATACCACTATACATATACATATATGGCTAGTCGACTACCCAAAATATCAAACTCATTGGTCAGGTAACTGGTAGGTGCTCCCACGCCCAAATATGCAGCAACATCACTCCCATTGCCAATGAGCCCCTCCCACGGTATACTACCTCATGAAGCTCCTGATATAGGTGCACTAACATGCACAGTCCCCATGCAAACCAGGTCCCCTCTGTAATCATCTGCTCAATAACCTGCCCCCAACCAACAACCAGATCATGTGATCGCCTATCTGGACACAATAGCCCCCCAACGATCCCTGACAACACTGGTGGTAATGGCTCGTACAATGCAGCAATATCCTCCCAGGCTATAGAGCCATCATCAATATACACATCCTCCTCAAAGAATCTCTGCACTACTAGGGTACCCCATGCTCTATCTTATGTCACTAGCCCACCTCGAATGGGTATATGCAGGATGCGTCATGCATCCTCTAGTGTCATAGTCATCTCCCCCTGCGCCAAGTGAAATGTACATGTCTCACTATACCAGCACTCAACCAATGCTGTCATCAAATCGTGATTCATCTGAATCATAGGCATATGCATCACATTGTACAGCCCAGTCGCTATAATACAATCCACCTCGGCCTCTATCAGCCAATCACGCAGCTCCTGTGTGGTGGGATGTCTCTCGCGCAACTATAAGACGCGTAGATCCTCCTACACAAGTGCATCAACCATTATTGTAGTTATTTTGTTTCAAACTTTCTTAAGTTTAAACTTAGACTATCAACAAATACTTTGATCAAGTATCTTCGGGTCTCAATAGGTAAATAATCATGGCACACCTAGACTTCAACAGACATTTATCCTAATGACCTCACTTCACATCTTCATCCATCCATCATTGACATCTAGAGATTATTTGTTCAAACACTGGGGCATCTATTTTTCTGCACAAAAGTGCTATTTTGCACACAAAAGCGCTATCTCCTAACAATAGTGCCACTACCCTAACAAAAGCGTTTAATAAACTATGCAAAAGTGCTCAAACTACAATAGCGTTATATCAACTACACAATAGCGCTACATCTCAACAAAAGCGCTCAATCAACCACTCAATAGCGCTAAACTAGCAAAAGTGCTCAAACAACTATACAATAGCACCACTATTAACAGAAGCGCTAAAATAACTATGCAAAAGTGCCATTGCAGCACAAAAGCGCTAATTCATTTAACAAAAGCGCCAAAACAAAGTTCTAGCGCTATTGTCTTGACTCAACTTGGACCTAGCTAAAAATATATAAAAAATGTGAAAAATTAAAAAATTCAAATTTACATACCGCTGGTTCATAGTCGTCTAGCCGTTGGAATCGACGGATGCGCTCTGATTGATGCTCTGCTACTGGTACCGACATCTTGATTGCTCCTTGCTCTTCCAGAAGGTCACTATCAGAACTATAACTTCACTATGGTCACGGATGCAAATGAGTCTGTTTTCACTCCCTTCTCCCCATATAAACCCTTCGTCGTACCCCTATTTTTTTCCCCGCTCACCACCGTGGTCCCCGTGAACTTCTCGAGCCTCCCATTTCCCCATTTTATCTTTGTTTTCTTCTATTTTTCACCAGCATTGCTAAATTCTTCTCTTCTATCACCCTGCCAATTTTTATTCTTTTTCAAGAGATTGCCTGATTTTTCAAAATTTCTCGGTCCATCTCTCGAGGGGCCATACCACCCATTAAATTAACATTTTATGGGGCATTTCTTCACACCTATTTTTCTTTCTTTGAAATGACGTGATAAACCACATCGTCTCAAAGAGGGGCAAATGTAGTCACATGAATCTATCCATTTTAATTAAATGCATATTTCATATTTATTTGATTAAATACCCACTAGCCATCAATTAATTAAATTGATATTTAATTAATTCATCTTCAAACATTCTTCTATTAATTAAATAAATTATTCAATTTATTTTAATTAATTCATTAAATCAAATTTACAATCAATTAAATGAATAAATCATATTTATTTCATTTAATCCCCTTTTCCTCTTTTAAATAAATTAAATAAAACATTTATTTAAATTATTTATCCCCCCCCACTTGCATTTTCCTACAAATGCAACTTGCACACATTTATTGAAATAAATGAATTTTATTTTAATAAAAATTCCTATTTTCCTTCACCCACCAAACCCACTTGCAATCATAACCCCCTTCTAGATTCTTCTAACCCCTTCCTAATTAACCTAATCCATCTGCTAATTATTGTCACATTCCTAAGCAACTTGGAGTCACTTCTCAAAGACTTCAAAGTCTTTGAAAAACATTAAATGCTTTGTGTGTTCAACAATCTAACCTCTAAAGTCTTCCAAAACCACTAATGGCTCTCACATGACTATTAATGGCTCTTACATAACCATTTATGGTTAACTCAACTTGCACTCATGTGTCTCCTCAAGCATTTATTGCTTTGACCATGGTTGTCCCTTTTGCCTTTGCACAAGAGTTTATCCATTGGATAAAAGCTTTATTCTTTGAATAAGGAATTTATTCATTCAACCTAACCTTGACCTTAACTCCCAAGTTAACTCTCAGGTCATGTCAAGCATTTAATGTTTATTCCCTCTCCTCTCAACCTATCTCACATTGACACTTGTCATCTTGGGATTGGGTTGAAAGCCATCACATGGATTGAATATCATTCAATCCTGACCCTTGTTGAGATTACTCAATCTCAACCATCCATTGCTCCATTTTTCCTATAAATAGAGCTCATTTCTTCATAATCCAGATCCTGAAAACTTGTATGCATCTAAGTTATAGAGAATTTTAGAGAGCATTTAGCATATCTTACTCATATACACTCTTTTGGATTAAAATCAACACTAGATTAGATAATAATCTTATTTCTAGTTGATTCATACTTGCATAGCATTTAGAGTAATCATCTACAATCTTGAACCTCCATAAGCATCCATAGTGCAAAAAGCTACTGAGAGCTACACTAGTATGAAATTTGGAGAGGAGAGGGACAAGGAAGGAGAAGCTACCAGCATGGTAGAGAGCATATGGAGAAGTTTAGTTACTTTTGAATATTCCTTAAGCTTTCTTTTTGTTTAGTAGTATCTTTCTTGATATGCTTGCTTAGGATAGTTTTTAATTGGTGATTTCTAACACTAACATCTAACAATTCATTTCTTTTGTTTTTTGTGTTGTGTTTATCCTAACTAACATCATTCTTTTTGCAGAGCATCATTATAACTGCATACTTGCATATGAAAGAATGTACGCTGGTGCAAATGTTGAACAATAATATGTAGATAGTCCACATTGCATAATGTTGTCCATGATGATTGCAGATGAGCCACCTAAATTCTTGTGGAAAATACCTTTTTTTAGCAGAAAAATATATTCTTCAATGGATAAATGAAAGGATAAGTATGGTAAAGTGCTGGATTGAAAGTATAGAAGCTTGTGTTTCTCAGGGGGAGACAAACAATTTTTATAAGTAGTGACCAAAATTGTGTTATGTAGAGAATTTTTATAAACTTGTGTTTCTTAGGGGGAGACAAACAATTTTTGAAAGTAAAGAAAATTATAATTAATTGCAAACATGTCATGACCAAAATTGGACGTTCCATCAATTGCTATATATCAGAAGGAGATGTGCCTCAACTTACTTAAGGATCAATAGGATGACTATAGAAAATTTGCTGACAAAAGTGGTATGAGCCAAAAGGAGAGAAGTGTTTCTGTTACATAATATAGGTTGGTTGCAGAATGAATGTTTTCTAGCAGAATACATGGCTTGAGGGGAAACATATTGATATCCATGGTTGGCAGTCAATCTGAAAAATTAGATAATTTTTTGCAGGCAGTTAGGCCCCTTTTCCATTGTTGTCGAAGGGGGAGAGTGATGATTGGTGTTGACATCAATGCCAAAAGGGGAGATTATTTGCATTAAGTTGTCATTAATGTCAACATGTGTATGCAAGGTTGATTTGTTGAAGTTGCACAAGAGATTACTATGTTGCCATTGATATCAACAAGGTCATGTTGTAGGTTCTAGATGAGATGAGAGCCAGAGAATGTGTAGAGGAATAGCTTGACCCCCACTAGACTATGATGTAGAGACGTGCATAAATCAAATTGGATAAAGATGCAGGATGATGAATGCCCCAAAGGATCAAATTGATGGATATGGTGCTACATTAGGTTAGCAGTGTTTTGCAGGTTGAATTAATATGCATGGAGTCTATGGCCTCAAATAAGATAGAGAGCACAAAGGAGTCGGATATTGGACTTGTAGGTGGATAGAGGGCCAAGGCCATAATGTTGTGTTGGCATGGGAGAAACAAGATTGACCAAGAGCATAAATGTTGTTGCAACATCATATAACACACCATGTTAGTCACATGAGGGGATAAAAAAGGAAAGCAGGAAGTGATTTATTGGGGTGTGAAAATGGACAATGTAGATACAGACAATGGAGTTGGAGATGCATTTGTGTGAGCTTGTGGCTTGGAGAAAGTTTAACTACAGTTGTGTATAAAACGCCATGTTAGTCGCATGTAGTTACAGGGAGTATTACTCATAGTTGTCTATAACACGTCGTGTTAGTTACACAAATGTTATAGGCAGAGCACATAACACACAGGTTATTGCTAGAGTTATCTCGCAATCAACTCTCTGCATTGACCGAAGGCCACTATTAAACTATGACGGTGAAGTGCATATCATGATGGTTATGCGATAGAGGATTTCAATAAAACAATGGTTATGCTACCCTGTCATCCCACACCAAGAAATACCTTAGAGAAAATTATCTATGAGGTAACACTAAACTATAACAGGGAAGTCAATAACATGATAGTTATATGACCCTCACTATCCTGCAATACGAAGGATGGAAGTAAAATAACATTGTGGGGTAATGCTAAAGTGTGGCGGATGATGTATATAACATGATAGGTTAATTACCCTACCATCTTGTAGCAAGATGGACCGGTGATAGAATTCCCTATGAGGTAAGTGTAAACTGCAACAGGGATGTCAATAATGTGATGGTTATACGACCCCCGCTATCTCGCTCCATGAAGGATGGAAGAAAAGTGACTCTGCGGGGTAATGCTAAACTATGATGAAGATGTCAATAATACAATAGGTTTTTCGCCTCGCTACCTTGTGACATGAAAGACAAAAGAAAGATGACCCTGCAGGATAATGCTAAACTATGACAATGGATGCGTATAACACGATAGGTTGTGCTAGCCTGATATCCTGCAAGTGGAATGGTTGAGGAAATGTGATCTTGTGGGGTAACACTTAAGAAAAGTAAATGATGTTTCTCACTATCTCACAACATGTTATATAGGAGTAAGATAACCCTATAGGATAAACCAAAACAAAGAAGTTTGACACATCTTGCTATCCTGCAGCCAAGAAGCTTAGAATAAAATGGTCCCACGAGGCAAGAAATTGAAAGAAGGGTGAATCACTCCACCATCTCATGGCCAAGAAGACGAATAAATAATTATCTTGCGATACAAGTGAAGAGGAAGAAGGCATGTTATCCCGCCAACCTGCAAGAAGGAAGTTTTAGCGACGTGTATAACATGTGTGTTATGAGATTTGCAAAACACATTTGCACAACCCTTGAATCCAACATGTATTTCTCTCACACGTGGACCTTTTTGTGTGTAGATGGTTATGTAGATGGGTCTCACCATTCACCAAGTGGCAGAGTGACATGTGGATGCTTTGTGGACAAAAATTTTGATTGATTATTAAATCCAAGAGCACGTGTATCGAAATAAGATCTTTCTGATTGAGTTGCAAACAAAAATGAAATAATTGGTGGCCAAATTTGCAGAAAAACAATTTTATTCTCAGAATGGGGATTGCGTGCAATATCAAACTAGATTGTAGAGGTAGCTAACAGAAGTAAGAAGAAATCTAATTTATATAGCTACCAGACAAAATGAATAGACAAGGAAAATCATTTAGCATCTTGATAAACTTAGAAAGAAGATATCATCACAATGAAAAAGATTTGAAATACCTCCAGTTGACAAGACATCATAGCTGCAGTTAGGTGAACGATACCAAAGATAGTAATCTAAATCTAGAGATCATTCTGAAGATTGAAGATGGTGTAGTAAATGATGGCATTCAATCAGCCTATAGGATAGATTTGTTAGGAGCTTGAAAAGATTTTTTTGAATATCTATTTTGGAGGGAAAATCTCAGTTGTACATAGATTACCACTAAGTGAAGTTAGTGGCTAGTTGAGAAGTGTCGAGAAGGAGAAAAGTAGAGTGTTTTGTGTGCATGAGTGTAGAAGCTTTGTAAAACTAGAGGTTACAGAACGAAGAGAATAGAAGAGGGCACAAAAACAGTTTTATGTAGGTGCACATAACATGACATCTAAGCAGTCAACAACATCACAAAAATGATTGCATGCAGAATAATCACAATGTGAAGATGAGATAAGTGGGAGAGCTGAGAACCAAAGAAGAGAATAGATAAAGAAGAGCACAAAGGTGAAGTGCAAAGATCAGAGATCAGAGAGTGCAGAGTCGAGGCAGATAATGTAGTTGGTTATATACACTATGAGAGGAAAAGAAGAAAGAGTAATCAGTGCAGAAGACAAAGAGAAGAGAACAAAGATTGATAACAAAGATCAGAGGTAATGAGAATAAAAGAATCAAGTAAATCTCAAGAGTATAACATCTGTGAGTTACAAAACATGTTTTGTAACAAGGTGCTTAATTTGGGTAAGTGCACAAAGATGGTGGTGAAAAAGGGGGGTATAAGTGGACACTTTTTTTATGAAATCAGGTGAACCTGAGGTTGGAGCCAAAATTTGAAAGTCATCCACTCAATATATGAAGATAATCAAATAACAAATATTGTAGTACTCTGAATATAGTTTCCAAACTACTAAACTTTTTCACAATTGGATAAGATTAAGGGGGCCAAATCCTTCGCGCACGAAAAAGTGACCATGATTTTTTCTGAAAAACATAACATAGTGTCTGACGTGTACATCAAAAAAGTCATAGTTAGATTTAGTATTTTGAAAAATCCTTTGGAAGAAAGATAGTTAAGAGTGAGCACTAGAATATGTAAATTTTTTTGTAATTTTTTGTTGAGTATTTTTTTTAAATGATTTTTCCAATCGAGCACATCCTGAAAATTAGGTACCTATTCGTGTGCGAAGCATAAGTTGCACTAAACAAATTGAAAAATATAATTTAAATTTTTTTTTTATAAATAATCAAGTGCACTACAATAATATATAATTTTTTAAAAATTTGGATAAGTATATCAAAATTTATTCAAAAAATGGTGCACCTATGTCTATGAGAACTATGGAGACACTGGTAAAAGAAATACAATAATAATATGTTATTGTTGTTCAAATTGAAAAAAAATTATATGGTTAGAAAGCTCAGAAGATGGGTGAAAATATGGTGGCAATTTTAGAAATACCCACTTGATGAAGTGTAAACCTGATGATGACAAAGTCGATAAAATAAAACATGTCAAAATGAGCGAAATGGAGGGAAATCAAACTTCCAAACCGTAGTTTTGTCATCTAGGCCTATTTCCAAGCCTAAACAGTCCAAAGCGTGTACGGGGTACTACAAGTTTAAAAAGTGTGTATGGGGTACTTATGGTGTAAGCAACGTATATGCACTTGTTTTCCTATAAACAATGCGTATGTGCTCTTTTTACTATAAACAACACGTATGCACTCTTTTTACTATAAACAGTGCATACATGCTATTGTATAATGTGATATTCTATATATAATATGTGTATATACATATAATATATGTAATATACAATGTGTATAATATGATATTGTATATATAATATGTGTATATACATATAATATATAATATATGTATATATATATAATATATTAAACATATATATACACATGTAAGTGTATTGTCTCCCCCTCTCAAACCCATACAAGCTCTCTCTCTCACTCTCTCTCTCTCTCCACTTCTCCCTTCCTCCATACCCCATCCCTCTCTCTCTCCCTCGCTCTCTCCCCTTCTCCCTTCCTCCATACCCCATCCCTCCCTCTCTCCCCTTATCCCTACCTCCATACCCCATCCCTCTCTCTCTCACTCTCTTCCCTTCTCCCTTCCTCCATACCCCATCCCTCTTTCCCTTCTTCTCTCCCTCCCTCCCTCCATACCCCACTGCAACTATGTCTGCACTTCTATAGAAGTAAGTGAATTTATTTCTTGTCTGCAACTTCCTCTTTGATTTTTATTGTGTATGCTCTCCTAAGAAAATTGACTGATGGATTTGTGTGTGTATATTGAATAGGAGGAATAGGGTTTGGAATTGAACCACGAGTGTATTACTGTGACAAACAAGGAAACCTACAACAATATTCTTCTTGAATGTGTTTTTAATGAGCAGAGTAGATGTGGAAAATAGTGTCAACAAAGCAACATGATGAGTCAAAGTACCTGCAATATGTTTTTTAGAAGTAAACAACAGGTAGGAAGAGAAAGAGGGAGAGTAACACAGATGATGTCTTGTAGAATGATAGTGGTGGGTATGCGAGAGTTCCCATGTTTTTACACAACACCTGTCACCTAAAGAAATTAAAGTTTGTTGTATGCATGGCAATGGTAGTATATGATGATCATCACTTGTCAAATAGCTTGGAACGGTATATACCCATGAAAGAAATCAAGTGTGTAATTCCTATAGTCACAATCGAGATCAGTTGTATAACCTTGCAAATTTAATAGCATCATATGTTTTAGAACTTAGGCAGTAGTCTTAGGGTTAGGTCAAGCTCTTACACTTTATTTTTAGCGAAGCCTAGTTGTTTGTTTGCTTGGAGTCTCATTGTATGATGTTCTATTCACAACTTTAAATTTAATATATCATTTTATTAGCCTACCATATGACCCCTTGGGTGTCATTAGAGGTTGTATTGTTTCCTAAGAGGTCATATGGTGTCCTATGACCCCTTAAGACCCCTCGGGACACCAATGACCCATAACAACACCATATGGTGTTCTAAAGGGTCCTATGGTATTCTATGACCCCTTAGGACACCATTTGGTGTTTTTATAGGTCCTAAGGTGTGCTATAGGGATAATATAGTGTCATATAGTGTCGTATTGTGTCCCAGATTCGATATCTCTTCCTCTCCCTTTGTCCTCCCTCCTTCTTCTCTCCCTATCTCCCTCTCCCTCTCCCTCTCTCTCTCTCTCCCCTTCTCCCTTCCTCCATACCCCATCCCTCTCTCTCGCTCGCTCTCTCCCCTTTTCCCTTCATCCATACCCCATCCCTCTTTCTCTTCTTCTCTCCCTCCCTCTTTATCTTCTTTTGTAATTTCTATTGTCACAATCGAGATCAACCATATGGTGTCCTATGTCCTTTCTCTCTCCCTCTCCCTCCTTCCCTCCCCCCTCTTCTCTCCCTCTCTCCCTCCCTCTACCTCTCTCCCTCTCTCTACCTTCCCTCCCCCCCCTCTCTCTCTCTCTCCCTCTCCCTCTCTCTCCCTCTCCCTCCTTCCCTCCCCCCTCTTCTCTCCCTCTATCCTGCCCTCTACCACTCCCCCTCTCCCTCTCTCTCTCTCTCCCTCTCTTCCTCCATACCCCTTCTTCTCTCCCACCCTGCCCCTCTTCTCTGCTTCTCTCCCTCCCTCTACCTCTCTCCCTCTCTCTACCTTCCCTCCTCCCCCTCTCTCTCTCTCCCTCTCTCTCCTTCCCTCTCTCTCCCTCTCCCTCTTCTCTCTCTCTCTCTCTCTCTCTCTCTCTCTCTCTCTCTCTCTCTCTCTCTCTCTCTCTCTCTCTCCATACCCCTTCTCTCCCTCTCTCCCTCTCTCTCTCTCTCTCTCTCTCCCCCTCTCTCCCTCTCTTCCTCCATACCCCTTCTTCTCTCCCAGCCTCCCCCCTCTTCTCTCCCTCTCTCCCTCCCTCTACCTCTCTCCCTCTCTCTACCTTCCCTCCCCCCTCTCTCTCTCCCTCTCTCTCCCTCTCCCTCCTTTCCTCTCTCTCTCCCTCTCCCTCGTTCCCTTCCCCCTCTTATCTCCCTTTCTCCCTCCCTCTCCCTCTCTCCCTCTCTACCTTCCCTCCCGCCTCTCTCTCTCTCCCTCTCCCCTCTCCTCTCCCTCCCTCCCCCCTACTCTCCCTCTCTTCCTCCATACCCCTTATTCTCTCCCTCCCTCACCCCTCTTCTCTCCCTCTCTCCCTCCCTCCTTCCCTTCCGCCCCCCTCCTCTCTCCCTCCACCCTACTCTCCCCCCTCTCCCTCTCTCTCTCTCTCTCCCTCCCTCCCTTTTCATTCACATATTTTCTACTACCAATAGTGCGTACGAGGCATCAAAACTATTAGTTCACTGCCCTACCATAACATTTTTAAGGTAAAGGAGTGCATATGCGATACATATTACTTTTAATGAGCCCATTATTCTTTACCATGCGATAACATTTTTTAGGCTTAGGAGCGCGTACGTGCTACTTATTAGTCCATAATTGGAAAAAAGAATATCATTGGGCTTGTCAACATCTTATGGACTAACAACGCATACGCAGTTATTAATGTAGTGTGTGCGTGGTTTATAGACATAGTTTTAGTTGCCCAAGAGCCTCAACTACCTCAAAAGAATTTTTTGAGGTCATTGAAGTCCCCACTGGAACTGTGTCTGCACTGCTATCACTATTTTATACATAGAAGTAAGTGAATTTTTTGTTTTTCTATGACTTCAAATCATTGAATTGTTGTTCTTATTAGTTCTGGTCAATAGTATTGTGATTGTTTAATAGGTTGATTCCAAAAAATAGTGATAAGATGCATATTTATGGTTATTTGTTTGTTTATGAACTTTTGTTTACATATATATGTAATATGATTCTATTTAGGACAACTGATATCAATTATGGGAAAGAACAAGCGAGGAACGATGGAACAAAGAGAGGCTCAAAAGGAAAGACAAAGGCAACATATAAAGAAATTGCATGACATAAGAACAATGGGAGAAGAAGGTATGTCATCCTCAACATCTCAATTCGATTTACCAAATGAATATAATGCACCTAATGCAATTGAAGAAGAGACATTTGATTTACCGTTTGAACCTAATGCAATTTAAGAAGATAGCACATCGAATAATCAATTAAATGATGAACATATTACACCTTCTCTACTTGATGAATTGAATGTACATAATGCACCGATGTTAACACCTAGAATCATTCGTAGGAAACCAAAGTATCTAATTGACATTGATGAGAATATATTGAAGTCAATGCCCAATAAAATGAATGAACAAACTTGTAGGAGAATGGTTAAAAGAATATAGCAAATTTATTTTAATAACTTAAATCAAACTACAAGATGCCAATTAATTGTTCAAATGATTAAAAATTTGAATTTTAAAGAGACAATGAAAATTCTAGGCCTAAGATCATCTGAAAGTAACAGTGAAAGAACTATTGTGAGAAATCTATTTGATGCATATCAAGCTATTGGTTCAAAATCACGTACTAAAGATCCTAATGCTACTCGATGTGTCATTACATCAACCATAATGAGCAAGAAAATAAAAAAAGATCGTTTGATAAGCAAAACAAGTAAGTCATTAAACGTTAGTAGAACAACATTAAGTAAAGCATTAAAGAGGTGGGAAAAAATAGAGGAACCTAACAATAATTCTCTTTGGGCATTCTTGGGTAGACTACCACGTCAAGACAAGGTTGTTATTGATGCACTAAAAACATTAATTGAAAATTTTTGGCATGACAACACAAGAGTTTCACCCAACCAAAGAGATTTTGTTAGAAGGTGAATTGGGTCTACAAATCATGAGCCACATGCCAAACACTATTTGGATATGTCTCAAACTAAATTTTATGAAAGATTCCTTCAAAATTTTCCTCAAATAAGAATTTCTCAAAGATTTTTTGAAATGGCAAAACCTTTTTATATTATGATTAATCATGTATGCACCACGTGTTGTTGTAGGATGCATATTGAATTTTCCATGCATTATGATATTTTTCGTCATATTTGTTCTACTTTGCACACTAACGATGTTTTGCGGGAATGTAATATACAAGAACCTCCTAAGTCAGTAAGAGAATTTATTTCAAGTGTGCTATGTAATAGACATGATGGTTGCTTTTATTATAAGATGTCTTGTTTGGAAGGTTCTTGTGCTATATGTGGTGGTTTGCAACATTTACCAAGATGCGTACATTTGGAGAGCATACATGAAATTGGTACGAAACTAGTTTCTTTCAATAAATACAAGATAGTCACATATGGAGTTAAAGATGGAAAAGATTTGAAGAGATGCGAGCTAATAAAAAATGATATATGTGTAGCTCAATTTATGAAAATGTTTCAAGAGAAACTAGTTTATGAGTACATAATGCATACACATAGAGCTCGATGGTTAGATGAGAAATTCAAGTTATGTAAGGACACATTTCCTCTTGGCACCATTGTCTCTATCATTGATTTTGCTGAAAATTATACACTACAACCTCAAAATGAAGTGCAATCCATGTATTATCACTCTACACAAGTTTCTATTTTTGTACACATAGCATTCATGCATGCAGATGATAGTATAGAGGAGGATAGAAAGGTTGTAAGAGAGTATCACTTCTACATAAGTGATGATTGTACTCACTCATTGGAGTTTGTACAAGGATCCTTTAAAGTTTTCTATGATAGTTTAAGGGAAAGGAACATAGGATACAACCGACACTTAATATGGTCAGATAATTGCATCACACAATTCAAGAATGCAAGGATGTTTTATTGGTTGCCAAGGATGCATATGACAAGTGGTGTACAACATTTTTGGAATTTCACTAAAGCTAGACATGGTAAGAGAGAGAACGATGGTACAAGAGCATGTGTGAAAAGAGCCTTAGCTAGGGAAGAATTGAAGTATGGAGGTGGTGTTGAGTTGATAGATGCAGAAACAATTGTGCGATGGTGTAAGTCTACGATGGGTCCAGGTAATCCAGGTACGTCAATGGTTCGTAAATAGTTTTGGTTGATCACTGATCTAACATTGAAAACTATCTAGATTGTTGTACAGTTGAAGGATTGAGTGACATGCACTCATTTATGAGTTCAAATTCAAGTTCACTGGTAATTTATATGAGACAGATGGTATGTTTTTTCTCTTCATGTATGTATTGTCTGTGGGAAGAATGTGAATCACAAGAGTGGGTTGACAAATGGTCTTGTAGACCATTGGTTCCCATTGATTCATATCAGATTCCCAAAGCACTACAATTGAGCCAGATGGAGACATTAGTGGATTTTGACCATGTATCCGACCTAGTGGATTCAGGTGATTTTTTGATTTAATTTTTTTGCTAGTAATCTTTTTGGTTCATTTTATTGTGCATCATACTTTATTTTTGGTATTAATTAACACTTTATAAAATGTAGGTCATGTGCATGCAGTTGTTGCAGAACAGAACAATGACGAAGGAACAGATTACTATTTGTGTCTTTGTGTTGAGCCTAAAAGAAATTTGACAACCACAATCATTGACGGAGAGGGTATTGAGTACCCAATAGGGTCAGTTGTCATGATAGGAACATGGCTTCCGAGATACCCTATCAAGAATTTTGATGTTTGGTTGTTCAAGGACTTTGGAACACATAGACATATTCTTCATTTCTCTAACCTTGTTGTTGCAACAAATATTCATTTGATGAAGTATCGTGGTAGACCTCATAACAAGATTTTATGGAAAGTTTGTGAATCTGACCACGAGACAATAATTGACACAATACAGGTTAGAACCAATCCTGAAGGCTCACTTGATTGATTCTATGGTTCAAAGTAGAATGATTTTGATAATTTTGTATAAATCATCGATGAATTGTTCTATATTCATTTTTTGTATATATAAATGCCCATAAGCTATTTTTTACAAGTTTAAGGGCATAATTTTGTATATTTAAATGGCAATGAGCTGATTTGTACATATGTACATGCCAAATTTTATATATTAAAATGGCGATGAGCTGAATCACACATATTGTAATGCCAAATTTTGTATAAAAGCCCATGAGATGATTTGTATATTAAAATGGCGATGAGTTGAATCGCACATATTGTAATGCCAAATTTTGTATAAAAGCCCATGAGATGATTTGTAAGACATTTTTTGTATAATCAAATAGCCAAGAGATGATTTGACCATATTTAGAGGCAAATTTTTGAATAATATGTGACAACATTTTAAGACTATTTTGTGTGTCAATGTTTTGTGACTAGGTTTTGAGTATATGTGATGTATCCCTCATCAATCATGAGTATTCTTGATTCTTGTATAATCATGGAGAATTATTCGAGTCATTATCAGGTCATAGGGGTCATAGATTGAGACTAGATACAATTTGAGCAAAAATTGTCATTGTTGTCAAAAAGATTGTCAAAAAAGTTGTCAAGCAACTTCTACACTACGTCGATAGGGTATGACACTTGACGTTCCAGTTCTTTGGGATGCATGACAGGGGAATGCCTATCATAAAATTGCCCACCCGGACACACTTGTGACATTGGTTTGTGCACATGATTAACCAGATCAATTCTAGCAAATCCTGCAACTTTGCATTGCATGCAACTAACGACTTTATAGAGGAGCCTCACGCTACCAATAAAAAATGGCTCTGAGTCATCAAAAACTAAGAGAGGACATTATAGAGGAGCCTCACGCAACCCCACGGGTTCAAAAGGATTGGCCATATATGTCCTGGATTGGAAGAAACAATCCGTCAAAATTTGACATTTTTTTGGACTCAAGGCACTTGAGAGATCGCACCTGTATGGTATGACTCTCAACATTTCAGTGCTTTGGGATGCATGACAGGGGAATTCCTAGCATAAACCTACCCACTTGGATGCACTCATGATGTCAGTTTGTGCACATGATGATTCGAATCAATTCTAGCCTATCAGGCAAGTTTACATTACATGCAACAGACGGTTTTTGCAGCAGCCGAAAAAATGCTACCAATCAAAAATGGCTCCAATTCATCAAAAAATGAGAGAGGAGATTGCAGAGGAGCCTCACGTGACCCCATGAGTTCAAACGGATTGACCATATGTGTCCTAGATTTGAAGAAATAGTCAAACAAGTTTTGATAATTTTTTGTACTCAGGGCACTTGAGAGATCGAACTGGTACGGTATGACTTGATGTTTTGGTTCTGTGGGATGTATGACAAGGGCATGCCTAGCGTAAAGATGCCCACCCAGATGCACTCATGACGTTGGTTTGTGTACACGATGAACCGAATCAATTCTAGCCAATCTGGCAACTTTTCATTGCATGCAACTGATGGTTTTTGCAGCAGACAAAAAAATGCTACCAATTGAAAATGGCTTTGAGTCGTCATAAACTAAGAGAGGACATTGTAGAGGAGCCTCACCTGACCCCGCGGGTTCAAACGGATCGACCATATGTGTCTTGGATTTGAAGAAACAGTCCATCAAGTTTTGATAATTTTTTGGACTGAGGGCACTTGAGAGATCGCACTAATACGGTATGACTGTCAACATTCTGACACTTTGGGATGGACGACAGGGGCATGCCTAGCATAAACCTGCCCACTCGGACATGCTCATGATGTCTGTTTGTGCACACAACAAACCAAATCAATTCTAGCCAATCTGGCAACTTTGCACTGCATGCAATTGACAGTTTTTATAGCAGGCAAAAAAATGCTACCAATCAAAAATGGCTTCGACTCATAAAAAACCGAGACAACCCATTATAGAGAAGCCTCACGCGACCCCACAAGTTCAAACGGATCGACCATATGCACCCTGGATTTGAAGAAATAGTCTGTCAAGTTTTGATAATTTTTTGGACTCGGGGCACTTGAGAGATCGCACCAGTATGGTATGACTCTCGATGTTCTGACACCTTGGGATGCATGACAGGGGCATTCCTAGCATAAACCTATCCACTTGGATGTGCTCACGATGTTGGTTTGTGCACATGATGAACCGAAGTAATTCTAACCAATCTGGCAACTTTGCATTGCATGCAACTGAAAGTTTTTGCAGCAGCTAAAAAAATGCTACCAATCGAAAATGGCTCTGACTCATCAAAAACTAAGAGAAGCCATTGTAGTGGAGCCTCATGCGACCCTGCGGGTTCAAACAGATTGACCATATGTATCTTGGATTTGTAGCAAGAGTCCATCAAGTTTTGACATTTTTTTGGACTCAGGGCACTTGAGAGATTGGACTGGTACGGTATGACTCTCAACATTTTGACGCATTGGGATGCAGGACAATGGCATGCCTAGCATAAAATTGCCCACCCGGATGTGCTCGTGATGTCGGTTTGTGCACATGATGAACTGAATCAATTCGAGCCAATCAGGCAACTTTGCATTGCATGTAACTGACGGTTTTTGCAGCAGGCAAAAAAATGCTACCAATCAAAAAAGGCTTTGACTCATAAAAAGCTAAGACAGCCCAATGTAGAGGAGACTCACGCAACCCCATGAGTTCAAATGGATCGATCATATGTGTCCTGGATTTGAAGAAACAATTTGTCAAGTTTTGATAATTTTTTGGACTCAGGGCACTTGAGAGATCGCACCGGTATGGTATGACTCTTGACATTTTGATGCTTTGGGATGCATGACAAGGGAATGCCTAGCGTAAACCTGCCCACCCAAACACGCTCACAATGTCGGTTTGTGCACATGATGAACAAAATTTGACCATTGCGAGCGTGAGGGTTCTCTCGCACCAAACATATATTGTTGTTTATATTCATATTGTCGATTTTTGTTGTTTATATTCATATTGTTGATTACATATGCAAATATTCATTTAAATTTATAAAAGAGCAGCCACCAAATATAGTGAATACATAATAATAAACTGAATACAAGGAGTTTTGTAGGATTAATTCAACATTTTAGAAATTTTATCAAATCACATTCCACGATTGCAATGTTTTATACCATATATTTTTGTTGTTTATATTCATATTGTTGATTACATATGCAAATATTCATTTAAATTTATAAAAGGACAACCACAAAATACAACGAATACAAAGTAATGAACTCAGTACACATTTATTGGATCGAATATCGATATATATATATAAAGGCATGTCTGCCAAGTCAATACAAGTATTACAAAAATGTGGCATATGCCATGTCCAAAATGATATACATTAAAATGTAGAATATATCTACATGTATTGGTCATTCTATGACCAAAACTAACACTATATGATCCTAAACTTGTGGTGGATCATCAAAATCAAGTCTCTTTGATGCAGTACGTGGCTCTGTAGATGGCTGCAAAACCACAATTCAAAAGCTAAGTTAGAATTCTTTTGTAGAAAATAGTTCACAATTAACAACATAACTATGCATTTAACTTCAATTCCTTTGCAATTGAAATGTAGATTACCTCATCGGCTGATCTAGGAGCTAATGTCTTCGCTCTCCTCTCCTTGTCACTCTTAGGAGTTTTCTTGAAGACATACTTAAATGGATCCATGTTATGGTCGTACTGTGAAGGGGTCTATTGTAGATTAAATGTACAATTAATACAATGTACTAACATAAATATATGAAAAACACTTAAAAGCTATAATATAGAGAACAATGACGTACCTGTTCCAAAGATGCTTCTCTAATGGATTGAGGATGGCTCACCATCGATGTAGAAATTGTCTCTATTACCTATACAAAAAATGTTCAAAGATTAAATACAATTAATATAATGATAAGTATTGAAGGTTAAAAACAATTAATTTTACATATCAAACAAAACTATACCGGATCCTGAGATGCTTCTCCAATGCAAGGAAGAGGGTTTGCCATTGATGAAATAGGTATGGATATTTCCTGTATGAAAAAATTATAAGATTATAATATATCACAAGTTCACATGTACGCATACATATAATCATGAAATCGAGAAAATAAAGTAGAGATACATACCTCCACCCTTTCTTGATCCATGGGCGAATCAAGTGCATTCAACAAATCCACATAGCTCAATGGACGATGTACATGTAAAATAGACAAAAAACACTAATCAATCTACAAACCCCAACTAATACTTGATTTCAACATTTTCAAACAATTGTACAACTAAAAATGTGTTCAATTACCTTCTTCCTACGTTTTGGCATCTTCGAGGAATCCTTTTTCTTAGGACGATCCCTAGATACAGAGGGGGTACCCTAAAAAAGTAAAATTAACATGAGATATTAGTACAGATAATAAATTAAACATAATTTTAAAAATATAAAATGAAATGACTTGCATATTCCATCAAAACAATACATAAAAAAGGTTGTACAAAATATGATACCATATAGCCTTGTAGGCCAAAATCGATCACTTAGAGCATGATGTCATCAATCTGGGACATTTCATTCCCTATCAACACCTACAAACCAGAGATAGGACCAAAAGCATTAAAGATAGTTAGTATATATTGTATTTTTTGAATTCAAAGTGTAATATTCTATTTTAACATGTTACAAAATTTATACCTCAGGCATCGAAGTTGCAGCTATAGTAACTGGGGGAGGAGTATGGGATACCACTACTACATCCTGAAATGCATATTATTTATCTCAATTTAAATCAATGCATAAATGAAAATTCATTTTATGTAATTACAAATTTAAAGTGACTGATAAATAAAATGCTATGAATTCATATCAACACACCTGTGTTTGTGGCTCATGGGCAAACACCATGTCCATCAACTCATCTGTCAATGTAAAATTCTCAACTGTGTGGGCTTGACATCTACTCCCGCAAATAGTGCATAGATGAGATGAGGATCCATCTGCACCAGCTGCATCATCTACCCCCGAGCATATCCCCGAGCAACTGACACACATATGTTGGATGGGATCTCTATCGCCACCTAATGGCTCATCATCCAATACAATAGGGTGTGCTAATGATGTCCCATGCTGGATGATGGCACGAGTCAATGTTGTGGCTGCTTGAAGAGTCTGTAGCTCCATCGACTCTTTCAGCTCTACTGGGATAGCCTGATGCACCTTGGGTTTGGGTGCTAGGGGGCGGCGACTCTCCGCAGGTAATCGCCTATGGGCTCCAGGTCTATCTTTGGCAGAGCCACCACCTCTACCATGGAACTCTCTCATGTCAAAATAGTTTGGGCGCACATTGAGCACAAACTCACAATATACTTTTCATAAAAAATATAATGGCACCTCATAATTATTGCAAGGTGGATCATCAAAGACCATCCACCACCTCTTCCAAAAAATATTCTTCATCTACACATTGGTACACCAATGTATGGTAAACCTCTTTGCATTAGGAGGTAATGACTGACTAGTTTTGGGATCAACGAAAAGGGCACATATTTGTTGTTTACTAATATTTTTGTTTTTTACTCCATCGTATGATAGCCCATCGGCATAGAAATGATGACACCTATCCCTAAAGCTTCCCCATTTGGTAATTTGTGTGGAAACAACTATGGCACCACTAGCTAATGTTTCTAGGCTAGTGGCGAGGGATTGATGATGCTCAAGTTCAAAAGTTTTCAATTTAACAATCAGTCTATTGATTTTAGATGTATTTTGTCCTAACTGATTAATTAATTGCTCCTGTGTTTCGGGTGTGCGGTCAAAAGGAGGAATTGAGGGTTGTTCTTGTGTGTTTACAGGAGGTGCATTTGGTTGTTCTTGTGGGTTTTCAGGAGGCACATTTGGTTGTTTTTGTTTTGGATTAGAAGAATCTAGTTTTTGAAACAAAAATTGAAAAAACCTAATCAAAATTAATGAAATTAAATTCAAAATGTAAAACAAATTGAACAAATGGGAAAGAAAGACAAAAATAAACAAAAACTAACCTTGATCCATAGCTTGAAGGACAAATATAGCACCTTGTTCGCTGTTTAGGAGAAGAAATGGGTAAAAAACGAAGTAAAAAATGTGCTATTCATGGGTAAATGAGACCCAATTTTTTTTTGTAACTTTTTTTACCAAGCACTGCGTATGCAATTATATTTGGATTATTAGCGTGTATGCGTTCATTTTCCTATGAGCATCATGTATGCACTCATTTTCCTAGGCGTAGCACATACGCGCTCATTTTCCTAAAAGAAACACATACGCGCTATCTTCTCTAGGCTCAGGAAGAACAAACCTAAGTGCGTACACGATAATTTCAAATTTTAAAACCGTGTATGCGCTGCTTGTTTTTCCATGTTTTTTTTGGGTGGTGTCCACTTTTCTGACCACCATCTTTATGCACTTACCCATTTGTTTTTAAATACTTATTCATTGAAGATCTCTGAGTGGGTGCTCAAAGTAGGGGTAGGTGCTCCTTTGGGTTGGTGCCCATAAACTTCAAGGGTTGGTGCTCCTTTGGGTTGGTGCCCATTAATGTTGTATCCAGTGATTTACTTGTGAGGCTGGATTGGAGTAGTAGACTCCAGTAGCATTCTCACCGAGGTTTTTCCTCACTAAGATTTAAGATTATGATATATATTTAGTTGCTAAATCTAATAAACTTATTCCAAGAAACTTTCATGCAAGTATATATTAAGATCTCAAATCAGAGATGTCCATCATTATTATTCCTTTTCAATATGAGCATCAAATAATCTCTTATGTTTATCTTTAAAGGAGATATAATAGTGTTTATAAGATTTTTAAAATTATAATCAATGCTACTAAAACAAATTTGGTAGCACTATATACATTGGATTCATATAAAGATATAATCTCAGTTATATTAATAATATTGTTAACCTTTTGATCCCAATAGTTAGATGATTCCACTAAAATCCTTTGGTTAGTCTTGGCCATGGACTACACCATTTCTACACATACCATCTTAAATTAATATGCAATAGAGTAGTCATGAGTATATTTTTTCTACATAAGGTGACATACATCAATAGTGTATAAGTTGATATCCTAGATAATTTATGTCCAATCAACATGAGATAAATCAATAATTTCCCACAAGGTCTTATCCTATATTAAGGTTTTCATGCATCCTATACTAAGGTTTTCACACTTCAATGTGTTTCCTAAGTAGTTAAATATTTAGGAGCTATCACGAGTCCAAAAAAAATCAAAATAGATTGTGAAGGAGCCTAACTGATGTAGCCAAGGAGGGGAACATAGCAGTTGTATCCTTTTCTTATGTACATAACCACAAATTAAGTGTACAAATTTATTAGACAATCACTATCATGAGGATGACATTGCTTGAACAACCTCTATCTTTTTTAATACCCCTTCCATGGCCGAACCTTGATGAGTCAAAGCTTCATTAAACTATCTCAAACCAGCATCAACTAACCTGCATTTGGCTACATCCAACGCCTAGTTTATTTCCCTATAGATAACAAGAAGATAAAAGAGTTTCATACATTATATAATTATTTTCTCACAGGGATAATAGTTTTTTATTATTTGCATCATTTCTCAATGTTTAATGCTTCTGGCCTGCATGCTTAGGATATAAACCATCCGCTAACCTAATAGGGCATGTTTTGTAATATTTAATGCTCTGAATCCAAAAGAAATAAGAGAATTATAAATAGAATAGTTTTAAGTAAAATAAATTTATTAATTGATAATCTTTTTCTAAATATTTTTATGTAAAATAAATAAAATATTTTATTGACATTTTTAATTGTAAAAAATAAAATAGTTTTACTAACTTAAAATATTTCCTTCGTTATAATAGAATTTATTATAAAGATCATTGCCAATAGTAATATTTTTTACACAAATCTTGTTAGTACATAGAATCCTTTATCTCATATAATATAAATTTTTCATTTTTTATGATTATGATAAAAAAATATTAGAATTTTAAAATATTTTTCATAGATTTTGTAGTCACATAAATCTGTCCACTTAATTAAATGATATTTAGTATTTATTTGATTATTTAACCATCAATCAATAATTAATTAAATTAATATTTAATTAATTCATCTTAACCCTCTTCTCCTATTAATTAAATAAATTATTCAATTTATTTGATTTAATTCACTTAACCAAATTCAGACCATTAATTAAATAAATAAATCATATTTGTTTAATTAAATCTTCTCTCACATTTAAATAAATTAATATTTATTTAAAACCCCCAAAATCCCATCTCTCACATTTATTTAAATCACCTTTATCCTCCACCCACTTACATTTTCCTACAAATGCAAGTTGCACAACTATTTAAATAAATTATTTATTTAAAATCCTATTTATCCTCACGCACTTGAAACCTTTAATGGTTTCCCTTAAAGTCTTCAAACTTAATGGCTTCCCTTAAAGTCTTCTTAAGACTTTAATGGTTTCCCTTAAAGTCTTCAAACTTAATGGCTTCCTTCTAGAGTCTTCTTAAGCCTTTAAAGGTTTCCCTTAAAGTCTTCAAGCATTTAATGCTTTATCTTCCTTTTTCTCATTTAAATAAATTAATATTTATTTGAAATGCAAATTACACCATTTAATTGAAATAAATGATTTTATTTTAATTGAAAATCCTGAAATTCCCCCCACTTGCATTCTCCTACAAAATCCACTTGCATGCCTAAATCTCTTCTAGATTCTTCTAACTCCTTCTAATTAGCCTAATCCATCCCCTAACTATTGTCACATTCCTAAGCAACTTGGAGTCACTTCTCAAAGCCCTCAAAGTATTTGAAAGGCATTTAAGGCTTTATGTCTTCAAATGGTTAACCTCTAAAGTCTTCCAAACCATTAAAGGCTCTTACATAACCATTTATGATTAACTCACCTTTTACCTTTGGTTAGAGACTTTCCTCTAACTTAACCATCCTTTTGACTCATGGGTCTCTTCAAAGCAATTATTTCTTTGACTAAGGTAACCATTTAACCCTTTCACATTCATTTATCCCTTGGATAAAAGGAATATCCATTAACCTAACCCTAACCCAACCCCCTAGGGTAACCATCATGTCCCCTCAAGCATTTAATGCTCCTTATCTCTCCTCTCAAGCCTCCTTATGGTGACACTTGTCAACATGGGATTGGGTTGAAAGTCTCACATGGATTGAATATCTTTCAATCCTAACCCTTGTTAAGATTGTTCAATTTTAACCCTTCATTTCCCCATTTCTTTTATAAATAGAACCCTTCTCCTCAAGCAAAGAAGGAAGAATTAGAGTATTGTTGTTATACTGGTATTAGCATAGAGCTTTTTCATAGCATACTATCTACACTTGCATAGAATTTGTTTATCATTTTCAACCATCTTGAATCTCCATATGCCATCCATGGCTAGTGCTAAAAGCTAAGAGCTACACTCATGTGGAATTTGGAGAGGAGAGGAACAAGGGAGGAGCAACTATGAGCATCTTGATTAGCATTTGGAGGAGTATAGTTTATCTATTCTATGTTTGTATGCTTTCTATTTCATGCTTAATATCTCTCTTGATATGCCTGTTTAGGATAATCTTTTGTTGCTAACACTAATGTTTGTTTCTTGTTATCTTGTGTGTTGTGCCATCAAACAGATTTTTTAATCCTTTTTGCAGAGCATCAGATATCATAATGTAAGTGTTGTACTTGATTTTTGTAAAATTTATTTATAAATTACAATTGCAATTCAAACAATAAAATAAAACATATTGCTTATTAAAACAATAATTCTTAAAAACAATGAGAAACAATAAGAAAGGTGAAGTTGATATTTTGCAACTTGGTGAAATATATTAATTATCATTCTCCATTGTTATTTTTAAAGCTTCAATTTTTTCAAATTTATTTATAAATTACAATTGCAATTCAAAAGTAATTCAAATCAAATTATAAAATTCTCAATACTTTCATTTCTTGCATAAATTCAAATAAACCTTTGTAACTCTTCACTTGCCTATATTTCATTGATCAACCAACATTTGGCAGGAACTTGGTAGTAATGTTGCCTTGTTTACATAAATATTTTTATGTTCTTTCTTTATCTAATTTTTGAATTTTACATTTGTAGTCACTAATCCTCTGGATTTTTTTAATATTAATATTTGGGTCCTATTTATGTCATTAGTAGTGTTATTGATGATTTTTTATAATCTTTTTTCCAATCTCTTCTTTTCTCTTTCTTTCTTTTTGTATTTTTTCTTTTTCTCATTATTCTTGATTATTTGTGTTTCTTTTTCTTTTTCCTATTTGTGTTTACTTGATTGCTTTTTATTTTTATTTTTATTAATTTTATATTTGTCTATTCATCTCTTTCTCCAACTTCACTATTTATAAGGGTTTACCAACAATTCTAATTCATTCTTCCTTTTCTGATGATGGATCACATTCAGCTTTGATCTAAAATGCACAAAATTGAATCCAAAACACTATTTACAATTTGTCATAGACAATGCAAAATGCAAAATTCATACCTTCTATTGTTGACATTCAATTACAAGGGAACTCTTATAGGCTCTATTAAACCATATTCAAATTATGTCAAGCAAATTACTAGTAATTAACATTTTCAATAAAAATAAGCTTAAAAACTGCAAAACTAATGATTATGAGAAAAAAAGATTTAAAGAAACTCAGCAAATGTTGCAACTGGTTTTTTCTTTATGTTATAATTCAAACAGTTCACTAAGACTCGTTTCATATTGAATAGCTGGAACCACTTTATGAATAAAGAACCCTCCATAAAAATTTAAAAATAAAACATATTACCGTACCAACAAAGAACCTCAGCAACAGTAAAATAATAAATTTCATGGCACGGAAAACTAATACAATCATGAGAGTAAAAGGCTTCAAGAAAACTAAAGATTTATAACACAGGGACACTCCCAGATACTGATGAACTGTGGAGAGTCGTAGAATAGAGAGGCAAAACAATGAGAAACTAATACAATCATGAGAGTAAAACTCTTCAAGAAAACCCACTGCACAGAGTAGCTCACATCATGGCATACATTTGGTTATCGCCAGAATTGTTCTGTTTGATTATAAAAATACAAAGCCAGTCAATGGATAGTTGGTGGTATGAACTCTCCCGATTTCTCTATCTTAAAATTGTCTTAAAACTTATCTTATATCGATGGTTTCATCAACATTTCCAGGTCACGTTCAATGATCATAAGTTTCTTTAATCTAAGATGCAAAGTTTCTCTGGCTGCAGGATTCAAAATATGGGCAGCCTACACAGTAAGGAAGAAACAGAGAGAAATTTAGATATAAGCCTTGAGTTGTTAAAATTATGTAATGGAATGAAGAGTAAGTGAAACTACCTTCACACCCAGAAAATGGAAGGCCCTTGCATTTGTGGCAGAAACGAACACATCCACGACTTTTATGCCGTGTGACTCCACCGTAAATATAATTGAAGGCAAGAGGTTCACCTTATTCGCACAGTTTATTGTAATGAATATGTCTGTGCCGATGCAGTTCACTAGCAAGTTTTCCTCCTTATTTTTGCTGCTTAAGTATTGCAGTGAAGAAGATCCAAGACAATCAGAACTAGACGAGGAACGTTGAAGAATTTCTTGCACGGATCTCAAAGATTCACATTTCACGGTATCTGTATTTGTATGGTTTTGCAGTTGGGTATCTGCAAATCTTCCTGAATAATTGGCCAGCTGTTGCTGGAGAGATTCGATGTAGCTTATCGTCTCTGCTAGAATGGACATCTTCTCTTTCTGAAAAAAAATTACCATTCATGCTGTTAGACACTATCACTGGAGTTTTACCTTTGGAACCCTAAATTCCCTAAGTATCTGAAAGAGCTGTTAAAATTTTAGTATCATCAAAGAAAAATGTGAACGGGATAAGGGAAAAAGAATGTTATATCAAACATTTCAATCTCATATATTACTATAGACAAATGAATTATATAGAAATGGAAATAAAATGGAAAACAAAAATGTTAATTGCTCATATAAGAACCAGCTCACATCAACTTAGATGTGAAACAGAAAGAAACAGAAAGATAATGATACTAAAGAGGAGTGGGCAGATAAGATGTTACATCAAAAAACAGTGGAGACACAATTAGTATTACAACATAAAGTGTCCAACCTCAGAGAAAACCTTGATTAATCTATTTGAAGAAAAAAATATAACAAAAATTACAAACTTTCTAATCTAAAAAAATTTAACACATATTCAGAACTTTACAACTTTACATCTTTTCTTTACTCTTTTCTTTACTGACTACCTGTGGATCCCATAGACTAGATTATTGAAAACAAAAAAAAATACAGCCATTCATTATAATACAGCAAACGTCATACCTTGGCGGTGGGATTTGGCAACAATGAATGCATTTGCTCCAACAAACGATTCATGTTGCTGCGCCGCTGCCTCTCGGAAAAATTGTGGCTCCTCCGACAAGAAGACTGGAGCTCTCCTCCTCCTTCCTCATTGTTCCAGCGAGGATGAGTTCCGTCTTCGTTTTTGTTAGAATCAGAGATCACTCCTCCGGAGATTCGAACCAGAGATGTATCCATTGATACAAATGGGTTTCCCGAACCCATGACGTTATATTTCTGAATTAGAGCACTGAGTTCATCAAGCGGCTGCGACAATGCAGCCATTTCACCGGGAAAACTGACAGAGCTTTCAGGGTTTTCTCCTACAGATGAACCCAAACCGAAAGATGAACGCTGACTGAATATAAAGGGAGGATTCATTGTGGGCAATGAAAATGGTATTTCATAATCATGCTCTTTCTTCATTCATTGAACTGACTGCACTACAAAACCAGTAACAAAGCACCCAAATTGTGTTATACCAGGAAGCTGTAAATCCGTTGGGCAAACGAATGACTTCGGAAATGAATAAGGCAAAGAATTTAGAGGGCCTTTTTGTCAGGAAGCAGCGCTTTGTAAAGCTGAACAGACAGCTGTATGACAGCAGAGCTCCTCGAATGCGTTGGATTTTGTGTGTCTTGACAGAGAAAATTGAGAGATAAAACAGGCACCTGCAATCTGGAACAGAATTTATGAGCATTGGTTAATCTAGTACAGCGACTGATTCATTAAAAGAATGATGATGTTGGAGCAAGCAAACAGAATACTCTGAGGTCTAATCGTATGGACAGTTGTTACCGTTTGTCGTAATTGAATATGTTGCGAGAAGCTATGACATAAAAAGTCTTAAATTCACTGTTAGACAGTGTGCGGCAGTGTACATGCACTCCAAGATTTTGGGAATGAACCTTTACAGGTTCGGTTATTTGAGTTCCTATAGAAAACGCCAAAAGAGCACAGGGACACACACCCCCAACCTTAAAGAACTGTTAATGCATGGTAGCTTATGCAAGATAAGATCTTCCTAACCTTCCTTGTTCTGTTATTTACATGTTTCATGTCTGATTTATATTGCATATGATTATCGGATTGTACAAACATTGCTTATCATTATGCTATCGGGCTAACAATCCGATAGCATATTAATGTCAATTGTTAATTGGCATTAATATGCTATCGGGGTATAAACCCGATAGCATATTAAATGCTATAAGTTATCGGGTTAAATTCGCCGATACATACTTGCTATCGGGTGCATAACCATTGGTACCGACTCACATCTGTTATCGGGCTTAATTATATCGGGCATATTTCTTATCAGGTTTAATGAATACACGCTTCATTTGGAATTAACATTGGTTAACAACTGCACCGGTTGGATTACATACATCGTGCACTTTGAATCATCGGTGTTTATATGAACCGATTCATTATATTGATCAGTCATTATATTATAATATTACAACATGCTATCGGGGATTTTGAACCGATAATCAGCATTGTGTTAATGGTATAATTACAAAGGCACCGATCAATGGGTGCATTGATCGGTCATGCCTAAAAGGCATGACCGGTCAATACACCAATTGACCGGTTGCCTAAATGATATATATGCCAATTGAATTCATTTGGAGAAGACATAGAAAATATTAAATGATCTCTCTCCTTCAGACCTGCAGATAAAAATCAAAATTATTAGACATTGACATAATTCCTAATATCCATATATAGCATACATAGTTCATAACTTGTTCTTTAATTGAAATTGAATTAACTTTACATGGTATCAGAGCTAAGGTAATCGAACCTAAGGCTATTCAATTTTGATAAAATTCAAGGACTAAGTTACAAACTACATCACATTTCCATAATGGCCAACGCTATCAGATTCGAAGATAGATTTGGAGGTAGCGAAGATTTTTCAGCTTGGAAGTTTAGAATCAAAATGATTTTAAGAGAAAACAAAGTTGATTCATATGTCCAAACTGAAAGTGCACAACCAGAAGATGAAACTGAGAAATCCACATGGATCGAGGGAAATGATAAGGCTATTAAAATAATAGTGGATGGGGTAAGAAATAATATAATGCCCATCATTAGAAAGCAGGAGACGGCTTATAAAATGTTCAAGGCACTTGAAAAGACATTTGAGATATCAAATGCAAGTCGTACTCTAGCACTAAAATGAGAAATAAATCATATCACCATGAACAAAGGGGAGACAATCAACGCCTACTTCATGCGGATATCAGTTCTAAAAGATGAACTTGCAACTCTGGACTACAAGATCCGACGCAAAGAACTAACACTCATTGCTTTAGATGGGTTGCCTAGTGGATGGAGCACATTTGTCGAAGGCATCAGTGCAAGGTCCAAATATCCTAAGTTTGAAAGACTGAGAGATGACTGTCTACAAGAAGAATTCCGATTGAACAAGGTAGGAATAAAACAGAAGAATATAGATGAAGACTTGCAAGTCCTAAATACAAACATCAATAAAAAGTACAAAAAGAAGCAATTCAGGAAAAGAAAAGCTAAACAAGGCAAGAACACTTCTAAGAAAGACCTATCACATGTTCAATGTTATAGGTGTGACAAATTCGGACACTATGTTGCAAACTGTCCGAAGAAAGGGAAGCAAGCCACATTTGCAAAAGTGAAGAAATCTAGAAAAGAAAATGACTCCGAGAACTATGTCCTCTACTCAGCACTTACAAGCCATACTTCAAACAAATCTAACTCATGGGTGATCGACAGTGGTTCATCCAGACACATCACCAGCTTTAAAGAAATACTAGACTCCATGATAGAGAAAGATGATGAGGAAGTAACCATCGGAGATGATTCTTCACATCCGGTCAGAGGAATTGGAACCTGCACCATCAAACTGAAGTCAGGCATGTCACTACGACTTGAAGAAGTACTATATGTTCCAGGCATCAAAAGAAATCTAATCTCCATATCAGCACTAGAAGATCAAGGATACAAAGTGACCTTCATGGAAAACAAGGTGGTGGCTTGGCCAAAGAGATCCTCCATCAAAGACGCTAAGGTCATTGGTCGAAGACAAGGCTATTTGTATGAGCTATGTACAAAGCCCAATCTAGCATTGATCCATGAAGCAACTAATGCAAATGAAGTATGGCACAGGAGATTAGGCCATCTGAATTATAGAGCTTTGTCAACCATGGGAAACCTTGTCACAGGTCTACCTAAGTTGAAGCAATATCATTCAGAGGCATGCAAACGGTGTGCCTTAGGTAAAAATACCAAAAATGCATTTCAGAATAGTACTAGGAAAACTAGCAAAGTTTTGGAGTTAATTCATTCTGATGTATGTGGACCTATGTCCGTACCCTCGCTAGGGGGATTTTTGTACTATGTAATTTTTGTTGATGACTACTCTAGGAAGACGTGGATCTACTTTTTGAAATGTAAAGAATCAGAAGAGATCCTAAGTAGGTTCAAAGAGTTTAAAACATTAACAGAAAATCTCTCTGAAAACAAAATTAAAACCTTAAGAACTGACAATGGGGGGGAATACACATCAGAACTATTTAAAGACTTTTGTAGAAATTCTGGGATTAAGAGGGAGTTGACAATACCTTATAATCCACAACAAAATGGAGTAGCTGAAAGGAAAAATAGGACCATAGTAGAAGCTGCCAAAGCCATGATACTAGATCAAAATCTAAACTTGAACCTTTGGGCAGAAGCAACTAACACTGCTGTGTACATACAAAATAGATGTCCTCATTCACACCTTGAAGATAAAACTCCTGAGGAAGTCTTTACCAAGACAAAACCAGATATCAGCCATCTTACGATATTTGGGTGTCCAGTCTATATTCATGTACCTAAAGAGAAAAGACTAAAACTAGAACCCTCTGGAAAAAGGGGAATACTTGTAGGATACAATGAAACTTCTAAAGCCCACAAAATCTATGTACAAGGGCAAAGAAATATTGAACTCAGTAGGGATGTAATCTTCGAAGAAGATTTAGCCTTCAAAAGGGCCCAAAATACAATAGAACCTGAAATTCATAATCCTACTCCTAACCTAGAAGAAGAACCTACTCCTGAGCTTCAGAGGGAGTATCTTGAGGAAACTATAAGTGAAACACAAGATCCACCTATAGATAATCGCAAGAAAAGACCACTATGGGCCACCAAAACTATAGCAGAAGCTCAGAAGTTCGCTGCTCCTTCAGGAACCTTCAGGGAAAGCAAAAGGCCTAATAAATTCATCAACTATGTTGCACTTATGAATGATCTCTCTAAAGCTGAACCTAACAATGTTTTAGATGCACTCAAACATCAAGTATGGATAGATGCCATGACTGAAGAATATCAGTCCATTATGAAGAATGATGTTTGGGAGATTGTTCCTAGGCCAACCAAGAAGTCTGTCGTGTCTTCTAAATGGCTGTTTAAAATCAAGCATGCTGTAGATGGCAGTATTGAAAAACACAAGGCCAGATTTGTAGCTAGAGGGTTCTCACAGAAGGAAGGAATAGATTACGAAGAAACATTTGCACCTGTTGCCAGGTACACATCAGTAAGAGCTGTCCTAGCCATTGCAGCAGCAAAGGGGTGGAAGGTACATCAGATGGATGTTAAGACAGCATTCCTAAATGGCGAGATCGTGGAAGAAGTCTACTTAGAGCAACCTGAAGGGTTTGAAATTCATGATGCAAAGTCTCATGTGTGTAGACTCAAGAAAGCTCTCTATGGGCTCAAACAGGCTCCCAGAGTTTGGTATGAAAGAATTGACACCTATCTCTCAAAGCCAGGTTTCTCTAAGAATGATGCAGATCCTAATCTCTACCTCAAAAGAAATAAAGGTGATATGTTAATATTAATTTTATATGTTGATGACTTCTTAATTACAGGAGATGATCACCTAATAGATCAATGCAAGAAAGATCTATCCAAAAAATTTGATATGAAAGACTTGGGGCTTCTTCATTACTTCCTAGGATTGGAAGTATGGCAGAATTCTGATAAAATTGTATTGAACTAAGGGAAGTACACCTTGGACATATTGACAAGATTTGGAATGCTAAACTACAGACCCATGACCTCTCCTATGGAAACCAACTTCCATAAACTTAAAGAAGCAGCAGCAGAATCAAGACCTACTGACCCCACTCAATACAGGCAGATGATTGGGTCCCTGATGTATCTAGTAAATACAAGGCCAAATATCTGCTATGCTGTTAATACCTTAAGTCAGTTCATGTGTGAACCTAAGGAGATACACCTGGTTGCAGTAAAGCATATAATGAGATATCTACAAGGTACCCTAAAGCTTGGTCTTAAATATGAAAAGGTTGACATAGATCTACATGGATTTACAGATTCAGATTGGGCTGGCAGTGTGACTGACAGAAAGAGCACTTTAGGGGGCTGCTTCAGTTTAGGGTCAGCCATGATATCTTGGATCAGCAAAAAACAATCTTCAGTAGCTTAGAGTTCCACAGAGGCTGAATATATTGCAACTTCAATGGCTGCCCGAGAAGCAGTATGGCTAAGGAAATTGCTCGTGGGATTATTTGGAGAACCTGTGAAACCTACAGTCATTCAGTGTGATAATCAAAGCTATATAAAACTTTCTGTAAATCTAGTATTTCATGATAGGTCCAAACATATTGAGATTCCATATCACTATGTATGAGATATGGTTGACAGGAATGTGATAAAGTTAGAATATGTGTGTACAGGAGATCAGACTACAGATATTCTAACCAAACCACTTTCCAGAGTGAAGGTTGATCACTTCAGAAAGGGTTTAGGTATGATAGAAAGGTAATCTACTTTGTAATCTATACTTACATATATTTAAGATGTTTAATGTGTAAACTTCCTTGTCATGTCTGGACTATCTCTTGGCTTCTTGCCACCTGTGTTCATATCTAAGAGGTGATGATCTCTCAGATACTGAACACTTGTATGTAGACATCATAAGGTGACGATCTTATGATAGTCAAACCAGTAATCACATTGGATCACTGGTAAGTCATGGATGTGTCACAACTATGTTGTGATACAAAATTTGTACAAATGTTATTGCATTATCACAACTTGGATATAATGAGAACTTAAGCACTTCTCATATGGTTATCCTTGTATTGCATGTTAGGCAATACTGATATCACGTGTAGGTGATATCTCAACCATTGATGATGTTGGATCTCTGGTAAGTCATGGATGTGCCATGACTATGTTGTGATAAACATTTATTAATGTTATTGCACTTATCACAACTTGGATATGATGAGAAACTAACCTTTCTCATAGACTTATCCTTAAGTATTGCGTGTTAGGCAATACTGATATCACGTGTTAGGTGATATCTTGATGAATCTTACAGATCACATGTTTTGGTGATTTCTCACATGATCAGGTGATGATTCTCTTACTTTTATCACATGTTAAAATAATACTTTATGTCACATGCTCAGGTGATGTTCTTCTATTTTGTATCATATGTCCTGATGGTACTTCTCATGTATAAATGATTTTTGCTAACTGACATTATCTTAGTTATGAAAAGGAAATGTGATGCAGGTTGCCTTATCTATCTTCCAAAGCTAAGAGGGAGTGTTAATGCATGGTAGCTTATGCAAGATAAGATCTTCCTAACCTTCCTTGTTCTGTTATTTACATGCTTCATGTCTGATTTATATTGCATATGATTATCGGATTGTACAAACATTGCTTATCATTATGCTATCGGGCTAACAACCCGATAGCATATTAATGTCAATTGTTAATTGGCATTAATATGCTATCGGGGTATTAACCCGATAGCATATTAAATGCTATAAGTTATCGGGTTAAATTCGCTGATACATACTTGCTATCGGGTGCATAACCATTGGCACCGATTCACATCTATTATCGGGCTTAATTATATCGGGCATATTTGTTATCGGGTTTAATGAATACATCGCTTCATTTGGAATTAACATTGGTTAACAATTGCACCGGTTGGATTACATACATCATGCACTTTGAATCATCGGTGTTTATATGAACCGATTCATTATATTGATCAGTCATTATATTATGATATTACAATATGCTATCGGGGGTTTTGAACCGATAATCAGCATTGTGTTAATGGTATAATTACAAAGGCACCGATCAATGGGTGCATTGATCGGTCATGCCTAAAAGGCATGACCGGTCAATACACCAATTGACCGGTTGCCTAAATGATATATATGCCAATTGAATTCATTTGGAGAAGACATAGAAAATATTAAATGATCTCTCTCCTTCAGACCTGCAGATAAAAATCAAAATTATTAGACATTGACATAATTCCTAATATCCATATATAGCATACATAGTTCATAACTTGTTCTTTAATTGAAATTGAATTAACTTTACAAGAACTATGTTGGAAACAAATTATTATGGAGAGATTATATGGTTAAAAATAGTTTATATGGTGAAAATGGAAGTTGACATAGTCATTGTTTGTGTATGTTATGTTTTTTATTAGAAAAGAAAGGATTAATGGGTTCCGATCTTTTACAAAAGAAACAAAACGGGGAAGCTCATAGAGCACTCACAACACATAGGTCCAAAGGATCGTAAAGAATATCAGTCAAATGGCTACAAAAGGAAAAAGAGGCTAGAAGACAACAACAGTCCCAAGGTCAACAAAGCCAAAATCCACACCGAATCTAAGGGCTCCTTGCAAGGAACAGTAAGAAGACAACCCACAGGGTGGGGCAACCTCACAAGAGGGAAGAGAGGGTCCCCAAGTCAAGTAGAAGATCATGGCAGCCACACAAGTCAGCAAAAAGTCAAACCCTCAATAGCATAACCCCTCTTCACCTCTATAGAAAAGGAGCCCACCTCAATAGGAGTGGAAAAGGAGAAGACCAACAAACAAGTGTACCAACTGTGAGTCCAATTATTAACCAAACAGCCACAGAGGAGAGAAGACCACCATCAAAAAACTATTAACCTCTTTACCATAGCCAATCCCTACCACAAAAAGGGACGCATCCACCTCCATAGAATCCATGAAAGAAGAAGGGAATCGATGAAGCCAAGCTCTCCTCATGGCAAACAGAGCACACCCTACCTTAATAGGGGCAAAATCAAACTCCATAGTAACCTCAAAATTGAGCAGGACCCCGAAACTGATACCAATCCATAACCAAAAACTAACATCAACAAGGGTGAGCCCTTGAAAACTAGCAACTAACCCTTGGCCATCGAAGATACCAAGACTAGTGTCCTAACAAACCAAAATGGACAGTCGTAGCAAGAAGGCAAAATACAACCCAATGGTGTTCATAGTAACCACCATAGTCCAAATCAAAAAAGGAAAACTCCTACCACCTGAATCCATAGCAGGCACCATCTGAATCGCAGTGAGGATAACGAATGGGGAACATGGCCCCATTATCGACAAATGCCAAGGCCACACGTAGGGCCCAACAAGATCAATGCAGGATAAACCCCTAGTGCATCTCATCATACCACTAAAGGCATTCAATTCCCCAAACACCAGCAATGATCCAAAGAAACCATCGCAATGCCAACAAATACCACAAGAACACACCCAAAATGAAGGGGTTAGGTGGTATGCAGCGAGGTGAAGCCTACACTCCACAAAACGACAGGCAATTCCAGCAACACATCTCAGTCACTACACACTGAACTATCAACTCTGTCCTGAGGATAGCAAAGGAGCCAACACCTTCTACTATAAAAAATGCCTCACTAGCTCCAAACTCAACATTTAGCACAACCTCCAAAGGGATTCCAAGCAAGGCTGAAACAACTAATAGACCCGAAACCCACGTTGATTAAAGGAGAGCCACACAGGAGCACACCTATCAAAGGACCAAACTAGGAAGCAGAGGGCTTGAGCTAGCAGCACCCATGCATCATGCATTCTATGAGCACAAGCCTCAACCAGGAACCACGAACACCATAGGAGACCACCCAAAAGAGGGCGCCAAGTAAAGAAAGGTAGATGACACAATAGCCAACTCACCAAATAATAAACCCCAAGCAGCGCTAGGATGACATCCATGGGAACCAATCCACACAGCTCACAAAAGGAAAGGAGAGCCATCTCCCAAAATAGTTAGGAGATCCAAACACCATCAACATCAACATCAAAAACATTCTCAGCAACACTATCTCCAATGCAACCCCTACAACCACGACTGTCAAAGAGGAAGGTTGTTCAAACAAGTAGTGCACGATGAGAACAAAGGACTAGCCACAAAGCATCATCCATGTCGTTCTCATCAACACCACCATTGCTATATGTTTGAAATCCTAACTTTCCCACACCTCCACTTTTCTCCAAACTGTCTAGAACAGGGCGCCAAGGGGGGAAAGGTAGAAATCTTGACCAAAAACTCACACATGAAACCAACCACAAAAGAGTTAAATTGGCATGTCAGGAAGAAACCATCACAATCGAGGCAACAATAACCACACCCAAGCCCCAAACGCAACCAAGGCTAAGCCATCTACAAGAAAATGCATAGGTGGAAGCCACAAACATAGAAAGGGGTAAGGAAACAAATGTGTCGACATGACCCACGAAATAGGAAGACTAATACCCAACATGGGTAAACAATCAAACAACCCACTCAAAGGAAGAGGACTTAGTCCAAACACCAAAGGCGGGGAAGTTCTTGCTCTTGTTCTAGCTCAGAGCAAGTGAGCCTCCAACCTCATCTGACATGGTATCACACAACACCTTGAGGGGGAAAAGGGCCTATGGCAAGGGAAAACAGCATGCAGGTCCACCCTTACCATCTCCGCTAGGGCATAGACCTGACCAAGCAGCCATCAAAAGGCTACAAGCAAGGGGCCGAATGAGACCAAAAGCAGACATAGGGTAGAAAGTACCCAACACCAGAGCTAAAAGATCTCCATCATCTTCTGCATCTACTTCACCACCATCTCCTTCAATTTGAAATCTTGAAATTCTCACTCCTACATTATCATTTAGATATTAAAGATTATTTTTATGCAATATTTTATTTTATTATGTCTTATTTTATTAATGATCTGATGTTTGTGTACTTTTATTCTAATTATTCTTGTCTACTATATATTAATTCGCATTCATTTATTTCTTATTAGAGGTAAGAGATCATCTTTTTATGATTTTTATTATAGGTAGGATTGACTAAGGTCAACCTCACAAATCACATAAATAATCATCAAGATCAAGTCATCAAATTGAAATTCCAACTTTCTCATGCCCTTTTACTAGCCATTATGAGCCAATTGATCCAATATTTTTTTTTTTGTAACATGTTGTATGTCATTGTTTCTCAAGAAATTGATTGTGCACTTAAACACATGGATGAAGGAATAAAGAATGATCACGATGAAAGAAAGGAATAATTTGAGAACACTTAAATGGCACATCAATTGGCATAAGAGCTTATAAACAATTTAATTTATTTTATTCAAGCCACTACATAGAGTGGGATGAAGATCGGCGAGTGGGAAAAGAGCAGTAGGGTTTTTGGAGGTATAGTTGTTGCAGAGGCAACATGTGAAGCAGATTCCGATGCGGATAGTGTTGGCGATGAGATAGATGGAGATGTGAAGAGAGGTGGAGTCTGCAATTTTATTTTTAATGGACTTTCGTATCTTTTCATTTGGGTGGTTAGTGCTACTCTGATTCCTGGCTTGGTTGTGAAGGGCTCGACCTAAGGTGGTGTGTCTTTTCTATCTTCAAACACTCTGTTGACTTCTACCTTTCCTATTGCCTTTGTTGTGCCTCTTGTTTCTTGGTTTTTGGTGATTATTGATGGTTTCAAGGAAGATGAGGTAGATATTCTGGGTGGTCCAAGAGGTGTTGTTTTCTCTATCTCTTCAAAGGAGGATGGTGTCTATTTTTTGGATGTTAGAAGTGTTGTGGTTGTGCGCTTTAGTTGCAATATTTGTTGCTCCTCTATTTTTGGGTTTTGTGGGTTTTTCTCTCCAGATGAAGTTTGGTGTTTTTCTCTCTCTAGATTTTGTTTTGTTATTTTGAGGCTTGTCTAACCACTTTGAAGTTGAAACATCTTTTGTTGAAGGCTACCTGTGGTTGTTTGATATCGCATTTTTGTGGTTTTGGGGCTCTATTTCCCTTTTCTAGGTTGTTGTTGGGGACCTTTTTTCTTTAGGGGGTGCCCTCTCTTTTGGGTTTCTTCGTTGGTGCCACCATTGTTTCTCTACTCAACTCTTTTGGTGGGTTTTTTCTTTGTGGGGTATGTGTTCATGCAATGCTCTTCTACTCATACCCTATTTTGTTGCTCATGATGCAGATTTTTTTGTTTCTTTCATGCTTGAGCGGTTGACCTCCATGCCTTATGGAGCCATTTTGGTTGCTGCCTCTTGTTTTCGTTTAAAAGGGCTATCCTTGGTTTTAAGGTGATATTTGTCCTTGTGTGATTTGATGGAGCTCTATGGTTTCCTGGTCTCAAATATCTTTTATGGGATCTTGATACTTTTTCTCTAGTCCTCCTTTGTGATACTCCTATTAAGGTGGAGTTTTCTCCTTTTGAGGTGGACAACCTTTATGTGGGGTTGCCTAAGGACCAATTTTCTTCCATTATTCTTCCATGTTAGTTGATCCTATTGAAGTGGAGGGGTCTCCTATTGAGGTGGACTTCGGTTTGGTGGTTGAACCTAGAAGCTTCTTTAAGGAGGCTTTTGCTCCTCCCTTTCTAGTGGTTGGTTGCACTGACTTTATTGAAATCTTTGTTCTTTTTCTCTATCCTTCTTCTCCTATGAAGGTTGAGAATTTGGTGGAGTTTGAGGTTGATAGATCATTTTGAAAGATATATAAGAGATATGAGATAGAAGATTATGGATATGTGAATGTAATATGATGTGAAATATATCAGAGGGATCATGTATGTGAGGAAATTCATGTAAAGGTTATTCTGGTTAAGGGTTTATAGTTTCAGACCAGAACTGTATTCTGGCATAGAAGATGCTATCTTAGCAGTTCACACTTCTCTAGATTGTAGTCTGGAATTTTATGTAGTCAATGAGGCTCCTTTTGTGATTGAGTAGTGTGCTCTAGGCTATAAGCCTTCTTGCAAGTGCAAGCCCATCATATTTTATAATATCTCTTCATATGGCTAGTGGATAGATATTGTGGGTCACAAATCCCACCGTGGTTTTTCCTCTTTGAGGTTTCCCACATATAAATCTGTGTGTTATGGTTCTCATTTATGTGATTGGCTTATTGGTTGCTTTACTTCTTTCAATTTTCTCTGTATCAGTATATCGGTTGGTGTATGCATGTTTTAATAAGGCTAAAATTAATCATTCTGGTATAACACTGATTCACCCCCCCGCCTTCCCCCTCAATGTTATTGGTTTCCAACACTATTATCTCATGATCCTAAAAATTTGGGCCTAGTTTTGCTTGAATTGGGAGCAATATTTGTAATAAATATAAGAAAGGGATTTTAATAAGTAGGGAGGTCGTGTATGCGAAGACATAGCTGAAATTAATTGTATCATCTTGCATCTTTCTCCTCCATTCTAAACCATTAATTTCAAAACATGACTCACCTTGATACATAATAAATGCCTTTGATTTACAATAATGATACAATTTATATTATATCAAATATTATATATAATACTATAGATATAATATAACCAAAAAATTTATATATAATATAATATATTTTTTAATTTTATATATATTTTTATTTATACTATATAAAATAAAAAAATTATATATTAGTTTTATACATACATACATATATATATATATAGAGAGAGAGAGAGAGAGAGAGCCTAATTTATAGTAGTAGTATCTTTAATTTAGATAGAGCATCATAACCCATGTGGCCAACAGAACTTGATATAATTGTCAACTCTATTTTATATTCTCCATTACCTGTTGTCGCGTTGTCATTGACTTTTCTCATTCTGTCATGCTGTCATTGATGGCGACGGTAAGTTGTTACCTGTCATTTCACATATGTTGAAAAGAAGACTTTTACATAGCTAGTTGTTTAAATTTATATGTTTACCCAAATATGTCTATTGCAAGTTTGTTTTGAATGTATTAAAATGGTATCCCATATTCTCAAATTTCATTTTAGATGACATAAATCTGCTACACACAATCGTTAGTGGGGATCAAATTTGATAGCAATATTTAAAGGATTTTTTCTATTAAATTAAATATATTTTCAATTTTTTATATATATCAAACATTTATGTTTAGATGAGTTTTTTTTTTTTTTTTTTTTTTTTGTAAATATCAAATAAATCGATGTTACCTTTTCTTTTAATCTCAATTCTCTTTAATTTATTTCATCTGTATTTTGTGAAGCTATATATCATTTATGCAATTGTTCCTTTACATTCATTTTTAGCATTTAATCTAAAAGAAGTATTTAATCTAGAATGTCAAATATAAAAACATCTAACAAAAGTTATATTATTAATTATATGTTTCATTGTATCTTTTTTTTTCTACAAAAGGATACTTTCTCCAATGCACTATACTAAACTATTATTGATCACTTCTAATTTCCTATAGTTTGCAAATTGAACCTTATGCAAAAGGGGATAAAATACACTTTCATATTATTCACACCGCACTTCGGCTTTTGGTAAGGTAGGCCAACCTATAGCCCACTTCATGAAGAATGCTAAGTTTCTCAATAATTCAATCGATTCACCAAACTTTTCAACTTCTAAAAAACTAAAATGAATCTACCAATACTCCTACTTTTGATAGGTATAGTTATTCATACTTCTTGGCAATGACTTGGCATTACCTTGCTCAACTCTCAGGTTATGAAATTATTTGAGATCCTACTCAAATTTCTTTCTGCCACATAGGGTGTCATATTTCTTGGACAACCTTTAAATTTTGACCTCTTTGTTGTGACTTAGAGTGATTCTTGGAAACTTTGTGGATCCTCCCATCCCCATTCTTTAATCCAAACTAGTTATTGACCCTCTATCCTCTTTAAAATGCCCAACCTATCTCACACTTGCTTCAAAAAATTTTTGAAGAGGGTCAAAGCCCATTAATTTGCCTCACAGTTTTGTCTCAACACCCACTCCCATTCAAACATTATATATACCTACCAATATTTCCCTCTAATAAAGTAATCTATACTTTATTATTTGCAAGTAAATAAGACATTCATTCCCAATCATTTCTAAATCAATTTAAAAGAAATATTTTTAAAATATAGGGTAAAAACTAAGGTTATGATAGATAAGATAATATCTCATGACAACTAAGACTTCTAAAGGGATTCCTTTAAGATCTAAGTAAACTTAACATGTGGATTGGACCTACTAGGTGAACAACTTAGGTAAAGCAACTTATTCATATGTACCAATACCCACTTAAGTGTAAATTAGGTAGAAGCGGAAAATTGATAGAATGTCGATATAATGAAAAGATGCATGAAAAATCCATTACAAACAAAGTAGAGAAGAAAACTCACATGAGAAAAGACCCTTCTCCAATAGAGGAAATGCAATAAAAAAATTGTTTACAAGTGATGCAAAACATGATAAGTGGAGGATTCATCATAAACCCCCAAGGACTATGTCCATTACAAGTATAAAATAAATGGCTTCCCCATAAGAGAGGAAAAGGGAGTCTTTGAAGATCTCCATAATGTGTAATTTCCTACATAAATGGTAGACACTTAAAGATAAAATATGATATAGTACCTATAAAAAAAATTTCGTTCTTTCCATTATAGAGAAGCATTTATAGGAAGAAGAATGAATATGTATGATGATGTCTCCAAAAATTGGTCATGTGTTTCCATGTCCATGGAATATGATGGTGTCACAATCAATTTATGTACATTTCAAATCAATAACATGAAGTTGAAAAACTAGGATTAAGTGGTGGTTGATGTTGAAAAAATCTAAAAATAATGATGATTTGAAAACAATAGTGCAATGACCATCATCAAAGAGGAGAGATAACCCATCAAATGTGTCCTCCAAACCTACAATATAAGACATAAAATAATTATATATATATTGATCAAATTCTCATCCCACAAAATTGAATTTGATATATTATGTTGATCCTACTGAGTAGGAATGATGGAAGCCTCAATTAATGACTACAAAATGAATCGAAGGAGGTGAAGGATACACAATTTTCTTTTAAGGAGAAGGAACAACTCTAGATTTATATGTAGCATCTATTAAGGCATGAGATACACACTTAAGCAATAATTTGATGACATAATGTGCTCAAGACATGAGGACATAACTCTTTTACATCATGAATGCTCCCACAATATATGCATATATAATGTTTATAAATGATTCAATCCTAAAATAATAGGATCTTCATATTTACAAATACAAAAAGTTTCAATAGTAATTCAAAACTCCAAATATGATGAATTGATTTTAAAGAAGATGTCTCAGAATTATAGAACTTATATAGGTGTGAGGATGCTAGAGTAATTAGTCAAGATGTGTAAAAACTAAATAAACTATATCAAGGGTTAAATTTATAGAAGATAAGATTGTTCTTAGATACCATGTATAAGTTGATGATCAACCATACAAGCCAAAAATCATCTACAAGTAAAACACCTACCACACAAAAGAGATCAAGCAAAGATTGTATACTCTATAACAACCACAAAATTCTATATTATTACACAAAATAATTGGAAATACAATATTGGAGGTACAATTTCAATGAATGAATGAATTGCTTTATAGAAAGAAATAGATTTCATAATCCTAAAGTTAGAAGAACTAAAGAAATGCAAAAAGGAGCGAAATAATGCTCAACTACAAGCCAAAAAGGCTAACTAGAAGTGCTTCAAAGTAAACTCAAACTAAAAAGGAACCAAAGTTTATCTTAACTGAGAAATAAACTGAAATACCTAATTAATAAATAATTAGATAATTGTCCTAAAATTACTCCAACACCCCCCCTTAAGATTAACTAAAAAATAAGCTAAAGATATAATAAAATGAATGCAAAATTCATGCATAAATGAGTCCCAGCAACACGGGCTTGATTAGGTACTCATGTACAAAACAATGCAAAGAAATCCAACTCACACCAATTAAGTCTCTCTAAATAGAGAAAGGGAGAAAAAAAAAAAGGGAAAAAACCCCTCTCCACAAATGAGATATGTGATGAAAAAAAGGTACTACATGTGACTAAGATGAAGGACTCCAAGAGGGAATCTGACACATAAGTACAATCAATATCCCCCCATAAGAGATAGAATGAAGATAAGAATCCCCCAATACAGAAGTAGCTCATATGCCAATAACGAACACCTGAAGGCAAAACATGATCCACTTCCTACAAACAACATTTCTCCACTTTGGAAGAAACCAATCCACTGGAAATAGGAGAAGTCGCTCAAATAAATTAGAACATGTAGGAATCCAAATCCAAACTGTATGTGCCTCTAGAAACTACTCAAATTATTTTATATCCATAAAAAATGATGATTCCACAAACCAATTAGGTACATGCCCAATCAAAATAGGAGGTGATGAATCAGGACTCTACAGAAACTAATGAGGAACAAGCTTCATGGGTGACGAAGATGAACTAACAATATTGATGTGGCTATTAGCAAAGAGGAGATGTATGTCCTCAAAATAATCCTCCAAATTTGAAATATGAAACTCAATAAACAAGAATGATATTTTTGTAAGATACGAATCCCAAATAGTTGTTTATGGAAGAATAATATCCTACCACACTGAATCAATAATATCAGAAGTTGGAAAACCTTTCATATACTCAAGCTCCTCTATAGTATCATCTTCATAAGGCGTGAAATCTGCATGTGCAAGGGGAAGAAAAAAATCTACCATAGAATACTTTACATATAGAGAGATGTGAGGGTCTCCAAAGATCTCCTAAAGGCAATTCCAATGTGCATGAGGACACTCAATGTCTGATATATCACACATAGTGTCATAAGCAACACTATAATAGATCACACTTACACCATGGTTTGTGAGGTTACCACAAGCTAATTTACCTCCTAAATTTGTTGGTTCAGGTATGAGTCCATACAAATAAGATAGCATATCTAGCCACCTCAAATGTGTTAGGATGCCATGTCACCAAGACTCATAATTTCCCTTTGCCAGTTGGACAACAGAAGGATGAAAAGAAAAACCCATGATACCTCCTCAAATGAAATTATTAGACCACAATAATCTCATCACATGCAAAGAAAATCAAATACAACCCTCTCCAACAAATAGATCCATCCAAAATGCCAAAATATCCAAGTAATTGAGCATATAGTGAAAACACAAAAATCTCAATAAATTGTACCTAGAGCACAATGTAGAAAAATAGACCTACGATATGGATGGGGGAATTTGATAGCTTTCTAATGAATTATGGAAGTCCAAAAATGGAACTTTTTATAGAATCTAATCAAGCTACCTTCAAAATAAGATTGGTACTATAACTATCTTTCCAACGATATCTTGTTTGCCCAATTTCGACTTTGTATGATGAAGTTATGGGCAAAAAACTGAAGGTAGGTATTTAAGGGTATTAAGCTAAAAATAGAGAAATGCTACTAAATTTAGTTGAGCGCCAATTTTAATGGTCCGCCAAAAGAGGATGATGTTAGCACTATGTAAGGCCTGTACATGTAGCAAGTACATGCCTTTTGTCCTACCTCTTTTGACTTTTTAATTCCAAGCCCTTTTTCATAACCCTTTGAAAAACATGTACCCTTTTGATTTTTAATTAAAATTTCAAGAAAAAAAAAACCAAAAGAATCAAACCTATGTGATTTTTTTTGCTGATTCTAGCACTAACATAGGGGATATGGATTTGTATGGAAATCTGTGGTGCTAAAAAAATGGCATGCATTTTATAGGTTTTTGGGCCTTTTGAGTGTGATGGCGACCTCTATTTTGTGGCAAAGTGCTCACATTTTTCAGTTACCCCCTAATTTTGATTTGATTTACGTGCCTTCACAATTTGACTTAAAATTTCAAATGCTCTAATTTTGATGAAACAATATTCGATCTTAAGGTTTTTCAATGTTCTCGACACGATGGTAACCTTTGTTTCATCTCAATGTGAATAGAAAATTACCCCAAGTTGGATCCCTAATGCATGTGGATAGGAAAATGACAAAAAAAACTCTAATACCATGTAGAATCTAAGATTGTGTTATGATACCATGTAAAGTATATTATCAACCATAGGAGCCAAGAATCATCTGCAAGCAAAACATTAATCACACAAAAGAGATCAAGAAAATATTGTATGTTCTATAACAACCAGAGAATTTTGTATTATTGTACGATACAATATCAGAGGTACAATTACAATAAATGAATGAATTATTTTATACAAAGAAACAAATGCCCTAATCCTAAAATTTGAAGAACTAAAGCAATGCAAAGTAGGAGCTAAATTAAGCTCCTAAAAAAGAATAACACTAGATATAAAATAAAGAACCTAAGTTAAGCTTAAGTGAAAATGCAATTAAAGAAGCTAATTAATAAATAATTAGATAATTGTCCTAAAATTACTCCAACAAAATTCAATAAAAAAGTACAAAGTTGTGTCACACTTTTATCTAAAGGAAATGACCAACATTGATTAAACTTTTTAAATTGAATCAATAAAAAGAACACATATATAGGTTTTGAATTTTAAAATGATGTAAACTAATAAAATGCAATTTTTTTGGTGTATTTTATGTTTTTTACTTTGTAAAAAATTTATATATGATTATCTTGAACTATAAGGAGCAAGAGTTTGGGGTCGCTTCTATTTATGCCCCTAATGGTCATAGAGAGTGAGTAGAGCTCTGGAAGTGGCTAACTCAGTTGGAGGGTGTTATATGGATCATTGGTGGACATATCATGGATGTCAAACTTAACATTGTGGAACATCCCCAAGATAAGGTAGGTGGGTTAGGATTTGAGTGCAAACTGAATGACAAATTTGTTTGGTATAGTATGGTGAACAAACTCAGATTGTTGGATTATGTGGCTAGTAATAGAGATGAATATAAAGGAACTCAGCACACCTAGTGTAACTTTAAACAAGGGAGAAAGAGGATATACAATAGAGTAGATGGATTTTACATCAATAAAGATTGGATGTGTGAAGAAGGATGGAAAGTTGGTTGTTGTTTGAAGGTCATCCCCTATACTTTGTTTGATCAAAATATCATTCATGCCTTCTTCTTTCTAAGAATCTCCCCTCCCTTGACTCATGGTGTGAGGTATTTCGTTCCTTTTAATACTAGGTTGTTGGATGACGAGGATTTTATCTATGCTTCTTTTATTATTCGGCAATTTAACTACTAGAAACCTAGGCTAAATGGTGTTATGGATAGATGAAATTAGAAAGTACAAAGTTGGAGAACGCTATTTTAGACTATACTAGGTAAAAAAAAACCAAGGATGATAGAATATTGGAGGCTAAGAGCATAATAGGCTTATTGACACTGAAGATACCCTCCAAATGCAGCTCGGTAATGAGGAAGTGGCTATTAATCTTAAGGTAGCCAAGGATGAATTAAGGAAGATTCTAAATGTGAAGATTCAGGGAGCTAAAACTAAAGCTAGAATTAGTTGGCTTGAGCAGTGATAAAGTATCTAAATTATTCTTTTATATTCTTAGAAACAAGAAGGCTAGAGAAGCAATTGACAGTATATGTGAAGATGGGATAAAAATTGTAGATCGAGGAAACCATAATAAAGGCATTTAGCAATTATTATCAATAGTTCACCTTAGAAGATGGTGGATGTGATAAGGAGGCTACCAGGGAGAAGGTTATTTCTATTATCCCTACAAAGATTAGTAAGGAAGATGCTACTAGCTTAGATAAAGAACTATCTCTGGAAGAAATTCAAAATGCCATTAAGGCTCTTAAGAATGACAAGGCTCTCGGCCCAAAAGGGTTGCCTAGTGAATTCTATAAGATTAATAGTAACTGGATAGGAGATGACCTTCTTTTAGTCTATAGAGAATCTTTTGATAAAGGGATGTTGGGTTAAGACATTAATAGCAGAGTGATTAAGCTCATACCCAAGGATGGAGATAGATCCCTCATCAAGAATTGGAGACCTATCACCATACTTAACATTTCTTACAAAATTCTGGCTAAAGTTTTAGCCATAAGGATGGAAGGTATCCTACCTAAGGTGGTAAACAATGCTCAAACATGATTTGTAAAAGAATGTACATTCTAAAAAACCTGCTCACTTGCTAGGAGCTGATGCATTGGGATCGACAGTCTAAGAAAAATGTGTCTATGATGTTGATTGACTTTGAGAAGGCATATGATAGAATAGAATGGATATGTATTCTCATGATGTTGAAAAGTTGAGGTTTCCCTATGCTATTTTGTAAAATGGTTAAGAACCTCATGAATGATGCCATGACTTGTGTTGAAGTTAATGAAAGCAAGTCTGAAAATTTTTCTCTTTCCAAATCTATTAGACAGGGCTATCCTTTAGCCCCAACTTTATATGTCATTACTACTGATGCATTATTTTATTTATTGAGAGATTATTCCCTTTCTTCCAAAGTGAAGGGTATCAAGCTGCCCAATGGAGAAGAATTGTTGAACATACAATTTGTTGATGATGATGCTATTATGATGGGCTTGAAGGAAAGAAACATTGATACCTTAATGGTTAAGTTGGACATCTTTTTCTTGGCTTCTGGAAGCAGGGTTTCTTTACCTAAATCAATTATCCTAGGTTGGGACATTTACTCGCCTACCTAGTTTAGCAAATTCCCACTTTTGTGGGGAGGACCTTATCACCAAGTTAGTTATTTGGGCATTCCCTTTTCCCTTAGTCCTAATCTCAAGAAAATGTGAGAGTGGGTTAAGGATAAGATTGATAAGAAATTGAGTAATTGGAATAGGCGCACTCTCTCTCTAGCTAGAAGGTTTCAAGTTTGTCAAAAAAAATTACCCCCTTATAACATTTATTACACCTCCGCTTGGTTGTTTAGTACCTATTAATTTTCCTTCATCCAGAAGTTAATTAGGGACTTTTTCGTGGTCTGATGGTAAAGGAGGCAAGAAAAGACATGTGGATAGATGGAAATGTTGTACTATGAGCAAGACAAAGGGTGGTCTTGGATTAAAATATTTGAGACTATAGGGGATTGCACTTGCTGCTAAATGGATATTTCATGTGTTTCAAGGGGATGAACCCCAGAAGGTTTTGATTAGGCATAATATATCTAAATTTGTTCCTAAACAAGGACTCTCGTAAAAAGGACTCCCAATATGTGATTTAATTTTTGGAAATTTTTTAGTCTATCCCTCATGATCTGTTATTTTTAAATCAATTTAGAAGCCATAGGACAGTGTGAGACATCTTATTGAGCACAGGGATCTCAATAATGAAAATAAAAAATTATGGGGAAATAGATCAATTTGGTGGAACTTGAAGTACAAGGACAAGTCATTTGCTTTGATACACGGATAATCTGTTAAAACATGGATAGTGAAAGGTATTCAGACATTTGAAGATATTTTTGAAGTTGGTTAGTTGATACATGAGCATATATTCTAACTGTATCTTTTTGTATATGATGTAATGGGAACTTACTAAAGTAGTTTAGAAAGTGTATATGGGTCATATGACTTGATGATATTGATATACTCTTGATATATTTTGTATTTTGATCTCCTGATATTTAATATAAAAAAATTTATAAAATTATTTGAATATATAATATTTTATAAAGTAAAAACTAAAATTTAGTTGTTGATAAAATGTTGAAATAGAAGTTACATAAGGCCCCACACTTTATATAATAAATTTTATTTTTTTTCTATACTTTTTTTTGTGTGTATTAATAACTTGAAACTTTAGTGCATGAATATATTTAAAAAATAAAATATAAATATAAATTTAAAAAGTTGTGTACTGAAATATAACTCTTTCAATTTGGCACCACCTTTTTCTTGAATTATTTATTCAAAATATAAAAGAAATATACCATTGATATAAATTCTTTTCTCTACTACATCATATTTTTTTCAAAATTTTTAAATAAATTTTATTATTTTTCCTTGACAATTTATTCAGCCTTATATTTTAGTGTTGATGACCTACTTGTAATAAAAATAAAATATTAAATATAAAAAATAAAAAAATAATTAAAATATTAATAGATATATATTTTAGAAAATTCACTTATAGATCTAAAAAATGGCAGTTTTATATTAAAAAATATATATTTATAAAAGTATGCATTGTTGAAACATCGAGCTTTTCAAAAACATTATTATTTTGGTAATTGGATCCAAAGTGATTTAAAACATACATTTAGTAAATGCATCCAATTGGAAAAGTTGTGGCCCATATATAACTTAGCTATAATGAATCTATAGAGACCATATGTTTAACTAAAATTAAATTGAAGTTAGAAATACTTAAATTCACTTGTGCTAATAAGTTAGCCTATAATTAGAAACTCCAAATATGATGAATTATATTTAAATGAAGATGTCTAATAAATATAGAACTTGTCTAGGTGTTTGTATGTCTGAATAATTAGTCAAGATGTGGTATTTGTAAAAATTAAATAAAATATAACTAGGGTTAAATTTTTTAAAAAGCACACAAATAGGATTGAAGTGCTCCTTAATACTATTTCAACATTGCAAGAATCGCAAAAAAAACTTAGATATATAGTTAAAAATTATGGACTTGAATGTCCCGATTGGAGAGCTAAGTAAATATATATTCAATATAATGATTGAATGAAGAGAGCTATAATAAAGTAAATATATTTTGTATTAAATACATATTCACACGTTATGTTTATATTGAATATTTGGACACATGTACAGACTCAAAAAACTTATGTTTCTATATGTGATATAAACACCCATATTGTCTCTTCCTACAAGTTCATTAAATATATAGTTTGGATTTAAATCTAATTAATACATACATTCGCACATCTATACACATATACATGTGTATGTATGTCCAATATAAACTTACTTTCTATTATTACAAATTCAGGAATATATTGATTGTCAAGACAATTCGAATTTTGTAAACTTTGCTTATACAATTTAATTTAAATAAATCATTCTTCAATTGAAAATATACAATTTCTTTCAAACTTTCATTTTATTTTTTAACAAATCTATTTTAACATTCAAAAATTTGATATTTCAATTAAAAAATGGATTACCTACTTTAATTTAAATTTATATAATTTCTTCTTATATTCCTTTCTTGGTAGGATTACCTACTCACCGGATTCTCCACCTATACCTTTGGTGCCGCGAATATTGTAATGTTATCATATTCTGCATTCCCTTTCACATGCGCTTGCACCTTACCTTCTCTACAGCCATGTCCCTTCAGAATTATCTTTAGAGTTGACTGCAATTGTTTTCTCCTCTTCTGCTTTGTATCTATCTAAATTTAATTCTTTAAAAAAAATTGTTTTCACACGTTCAATACAACGGCTTCGAAGTTGATCTTGTATATATCTATATGTATATATATGTTATATATATACACATACACTTCAGCCAAGATTTTCAAGATTGAGTTGTATACACGCATTCTATTCTACTCTATTCCATTTCTCAATTCTATTCTCTTTCCCAGTTGCAGCGTGATTTAGCTTTTCAATTAGATGAAGAGTTGAGTAAGAAAATTAACGTGGGTGGAGTGAGTGAAGGGCCAGCAGCACAGTCGATTCATGGGATTTTGCTAGGGAAAAGATATCTTATTGTGTTAGATGATGTCTGGAGGGCTACTAGAGAGGGTGACTTGCTAACCAAACCTGGCATACCAACTAGAGATATTGGGGAATCCAAAATTCTGTTTAGCACAAGAAGCAGAGAGGTCTGCGAAAATCTCAATGCTCCTGTTTATCAGATGGAATGTTTGACAGATGAAGAGAGTTGGAGTTTGTTTTGTGCTTATGCGTTTCCTGGATCTAAGGGAAACAGGGCACAACAGCACCTGGAAAAGGTCACGCATAACATTGTGAAGGAATGTGGGAATTTGCCACTTGCAATCAAAACTACAGCAGCATCTCTGAGCAGCACTACACAGCCAAGGGACTGGCAATCCAAGTTCAGTAAGGTGAAAAACGTAGGGACTTCCAAAGATCTCATGGATATTCTCAAATTGTGTTACTACTCCCTGCCTGCACATCTAAAGGCTTGTTTTGCTTATCTTTCCTTCTTTCCTGAGGATGAGATAATAGAGTGTGAGTATCTCATATATCTATGGAAGGGAGAAGGATTCATTCCGGCAGGAGAGGACCCCTGGGATTGTATGAATCGGCTTGCCAATCTCTGTCTGGTTGAAGTATGGGAAGACACATATCTGAAGAAATATTGTAAAATCCACGATTTATTGCTTGATTTGGTCATACTTGTATCCAGAGAAAATAAGTGTGCTTTCAGTGTTGAAGAAGCCTTCAACAAATTGCAATCTGTGAATACAGATGGTAGTCGCTGGTGTCGCCTATTTTTGGCGAAGAAAGATATTGATAAGCATGCCATCTCAGAGAGGCGTCCTGTTTCTCCCACACTTGTCCGCACACTATCACTCTCATAACTACAAAATTGAAGGAAACATTCCGGCAATGTTGTTTAGTGGTATGAGAGTTTTGCGGGTTATGGATCTGAGCTACACAAATATCTCCACATTGCCTGCTTGTGTTGAAGAGATGAAACTTCTCAAAGTGTTGAATTTAAGGAGGACCAAGATTAGGAAGTTACCAAAGTGCCTGACATGCCTTAAGAGTCTCTCTTTTTCTTGATGTCTCTGATTGTAGATTGAAGAAGAGTCAAGCACCCAAATGGATAAGTGAATTAAACTGTCTTCAGCATTTGGAAGGCCCGTTTGTGCGAATGCCAAAGGGAATATCAAAGTTGGAGCCTTTGCGAACACTGAGAGTAGATGAGTTCTTGTCTCTGTCCATGGAAGAAGATGGTGCATTAAGGTTAGATGATGTTGGCAAGATGAGGGAAATTGAGGAAATAGCATTTACAGTTGAGCATGAATCACAGTTGAAGAGGATGGAAGAAGGGGTCCTTTCACCCTTGCTCAACATGCGTCGGCTGGAAGTCAACAATGCAATTGTTGGAATGCGGTGTGAATCAGAATCAGAATCAGATCTTCCTCAGTTTCCACAGAGAATGAGTACAATGTGAGATCTAGAATACCTCAAGCTATATTATTTTGTAGTGCCAGGTTGGATATGTCATTTGTCAAATCTGAGGTACCTCTATTTATGGAATGGTCATTGTAGTAATTACCCAGAATTACAAGCAATGCCCAATCTAGTGAGCTTGCATTTGCATTATAACAAGAGGTGTAGAGAATTGCCAAAGGCATTTGGAAAGTCTGGAGGGTTTCCTCACCTTCGCTTCCTTTTCATAGATGAATTCCCTAAATTGGAGGAGTTTCCAGAAATGGAGGATGGAGCGATGACATGTCTTGAAAACTTCAGATTACGGAATTGTGAGAAGGTGAATAAAATGGGAGAGGGATTGGAACGGCTAAAAAGACTCAAGGAGATCGATATTGGAAGTTTCACAGAGAGATATAAATTTAGGGAGACGTTGAAGGAAGGTGGAGTATATTGGAAAAAGATCAAAGCCACCAATCCCCACATAACTATTGTTGGATAAAATAATATTAATAATAATAATTTATTATTGTTAAATAAGTATGGTTCAACATGTAGGCCTACTTAGAATTTGACTGATCTAGCTTCTACTTCTTATTTAAAGGAATATTTATTTCCCTGGTATCAACATTTATATTAGATCTTATTATAAAAGACGATGGCATTCTATATGGATTTTCACTTGATTTCTCAAAATCTAATCATACTGATCTAGCAATGAATTTGAATACCTCAACAAAAGAGTGATAGAGCTTCAAATCTCTCTATTGTAGTTATGCTACAATAACGAAACATTAAACATGCCAAGATCCAAATACAAAATAAAAGTCAAAAATATCTTCTTTCACAAAATCTAATAGGGGACATCAATGATTTATGCTTGAAGTTGTATGATGCATTGTATTTTTGGTTAAAATCGAAAAATAAAAGCATATTAAAGCCCTTATACATGTACTGATTAAAAAGGGTTTAGTAGCAATAAGGAGAGAAACTTTAAAAGGAATTGGAAACCACCACAGATCTTGGTAATGACTTGATGCAAATAGAACATAAAGATTAAATGGAAAAAATCATCTTTAATATAAGACTATTCTATTGAACATAATATTTTAAAAATAAGCATCACATAAAAAAAATAGATATATTCTCATCACATAAATATTTGAGAATATGTTTTTTTTAATTTCATATGAACTCGGAGATTAAATATGAAGGACACAATATGAGATCAATATAAACTTGATTAAATTAAAAGTTGCAAACAATGTAAATAAAATAAAATCTGTGTGCTCATATATATTTAAATAAAAATTCCAATTTTCATTATTTTTACTCTAAAATAAAAATTGTTCCACAATTGACAAAGAGCAGAGCAAAGACATGGATAAAAAATGGAAAACTATTGGAATCGAAATTATCCTAGATATGAATTGATCTTAGATATTTGTGGAGGATCTACCAATGTCGCATCCCATGCGAGATTGATGTCACCTCAATTGTTGATAAGGTGGCACAAGATTATGAGAGGACGATAGTGACAACGAAGGTCATTGGGTAATCGGAAAGGAGAGAAGAAATACACAACTGGCTGGTAGAGAAAAATATCACCATTAATGTTATCAATCTCCCTAATAAAATTTTTAGGCTTCAATTCAATTCTGAGATGGAGAGGGATGACTTTTTGGTGGCAGCACTATGGTGGATTGGTGAGTCCCTAGTTTACACCTAGAACTGGACAAAAAAATTTAACCCTAGATCATCCTCTCCCTGTGAAAGAGCATATTGGATCAGATTATTTAATTTACTTCTTGAATACTGGTCTAGGGAATGCATTAGGATGATAGGATCTAAATTAGGGTAAGTTCTTGGAGTTGACATGGAAAGGTCAGTGACTCTACATTATATGTTCAGATCAAGCTCATCTCGATTTTCCCTATTTCTAAGATTATCAAACTCAACAACTCGACTGAGAGTTGGGAGCATATGGTTGAAGTTGAAGAAAAGAGACTCTTTTGTTTACGATGTGTTAGATTATTCGGGTATTTACTTGATTAATTAAACATTATTTGTTTAATTATTTAAGTTCCCTTTATCTCTTTTACACTTAAGCTAACTTTAGGTGCATAAAATTAATTTTTAATTAATTATTATGTGCAAACCTAGGTTTTCCCTTTTAGGGTTTCTTGACCTATTAAAGGTTTAGTTCTTTCTTTTCATTGTATGAAGAAGGATTATTATTGACAATACATTTTGGAGATTATTGAGCTCTCATCTTTTGGAGCATATTTTTCTTGTGTATTCTTTCCTTCTATGATTTACTTCATTGCTTCTCCTTGTAACAGGTTTTTCAGCTTGCAGAGATTATTTGGGCTCCTGTGGTGTTGTATTTTCTAAACTCCTATATGGTATCAGAGCTTCAGATCTACAGCTACCTGTTCTTGTTTTGAGATTTTTGGCTTTGGAAGCAGATCTGGGGTTTCAGAAAGTTTTTATGCACCTAGGGTTTTACCTTGTTTCTAAGCACTTTGGGCCTAAACAAACCTCACCATCGTGCTCAGAAGGCCCCAAAACCCCTAAGGTCATATAAAATTTGACCTATTTTGGTTCATGAGCCTCTGGGAGTATTTTTTTCTCTAGATCCAGGCCGCATGACCCTGGCACGCAGTTCGAGAAAAAAATTGAAATTTTTTTTTTCCCTTTTTACGGCATGCAGGCCGAATTTTTGCTTTTTTATTAAAAAAAATTCTTTCAAAAAAAGCAAAAGAAAAAAAAGGGGTTTTAAAAAAAAAAAATTATTTTTTGGCATATTTCAGGGGGGGGTTCCCATGGTACGCAGGGTACCATGGGCCCCTGCCCTTGCCGCAATCCTACAGGCCTTGGACCCCACTCCCTCCAGCCCCCGCCAGTGTGTTTCCTCCAGCTCCCCTGCGCTTTGGCCTCCGGCCCCCCCGCCGGCTCCCAGCCTCTCTCGGCGACCCCTGCCAGCCTCCGGCCCTCGTCGGCAGTGCCATTGCCGGCTTCTACAAAACCTTGGTGCCGCCACCCATAGCCTCCCTACGTCGCTTGGCCCTACAGCTCCCGGCCCGCTCAGCCAGCTCCACCGCCATGCGACCTCCTCCCTGGCCCCAACCGGAAACCTCCCTGCAGCCCGGCCGCCACCGCCCGCAGCCTCCTTGCACTGCCCCACCATCGAGCTCAACCGCCAGCCACCAGAGCTCCACCCATCCACCACTGGAGAGGCACCAGAGCGCCGCTCCCTTGCCTCCTCTGCCCAAACAAGCCACCAGACTCCCTTTTTTGGCTTTTTCAGGGGGGGTTTCATTTTTTGGCTCTATCTTGGGCATACGGAGTCATTTTTTCGAAAACAAATAGGCGTTGGAAAGCTGGTTTTGAGGCCGACCTCATGGTTTTGGTATTTTTTTCCAATTTTTCTGTTTGACTATGTTTTTTTCCACTCAAAGTGAGGTCTAGCTTTTGCACTCTGGGAGCCATAGAATGAGCATCCGACCTCCGTTTTTTGAAAACTTTATATTTTTGAAAAGCATGTGTTGTGCACTTTCCAGCCATCTAAGTTTTATTCCTATATTCTGCTCCATGCATATTTTATTCAGTTTTTTTCTTTTCAGCACTCTGGTGGATATCGTTGTTGTTTCAGGTCCTGGGATCTCTTCTCTGAGTAGGATGTCTCTATTTTGGTTCACATTTCTATTTCCAGTCTTCTTATCATTGTAACTTGTTATTATGCAAACGCACTGAGATAAAGTGCCATCATGCATTGTTTACTTGGAAACTTGCATATCTTGTGTCTTGTTGTACATGCACTATTGATCAAGTGCCATGAGGGGGTTGATGTTTGCCTGTTGTTTGCCATCTTCCTTTGTCCAGTGAGTGTTCCTTCCATGACATTCACCTCATGATGATGTGTCTCAGCACCTTTGATGTTCTTGGTTCTTCGTCATGCAGTTTTTTTTGGCAGTCCTTTTCAGTGTTCCTGTCCCTCTCACACTTCTGCATTATGGGGAGGTTTATCCTGTTGGTTCTACTGCTTCTGTGGTTCGATTGATCAGCTCTTCAGGCTTTGGTTTCTCATGCCATCTATATCTTTGATTTTAGTTGTTTTTGCCTTGTTTGCCTCCTGATTCGAGTAGTGTCATTTGAGGGCACTCATGCAGATTACAATCTTCTCTACCTGGTCATGTTCTAGTTTAGTGGATGTTATTCAGATCAGCAATTATTCTTCGACAGAGTTTGTAGGTTCTTCATGCTTCAATGATATTCTTTTTCATCTCTTTTTGGAGTAGAGTTTTGTTCCCACGTGGTTTTCTCTATTTCTCCAGTTCATAGAGATTTCATAGTATTTGGATACCTGATCAGGCCTTGTTGTCGGGACCCATCTTTATTGCTTTTAGTAGTTGTTCTAGGTTTTAGCTTCTCCCTAAGTCTAGCTTAAGGGGGGGTGTAAGAGTAGTCAGCTATTTACTTGATTAATTAAACATTATTTGTTTAATTATTTAAGTTCCCTTTATCTCTTTTACACTTAAGCTAACTTTAGGTGCATATAATTAATTTTTAATTAATTATTATGTGCCAACCTAGGTTTTCCCTTTTAGGGTTTCTTGACCTATTAAAGGTTGTGTTCTTTCTTTTCATTGTATGAAAAAGGATTATTATTGACAATACATTTTGGAGATTATTGAGCTCTCATCTTTTGGAGCATATTTTTCTTGTGTATTCTTTCCTTCTGTGATTTGCTTCATTGCTTCTCCTTGTAATAGGTTTTTCAGCTTGCAGAGATTATTTGGGCTCCTGTGATGTTGTATTTTCTCAACTCCTATAAGATGTGGAGGCAGAACCCACAAGGAAGCAAATTGCCATAAACCCCCAATTAAAAAATGGGTCCACATGACAAAAATGTATCTAAAATACTTCCTTTAGAAGGTGTTAATAATACAACATCACTACTTCACCCTATGAATAAGGACAAAGAGATATCAGGATCCACCCCTAGAAATAAGAGCGAGCATATTGATAAAACCTTAATACAAGTAGAGAGGTGAAAGATGAGATTGAAAAGGTGCAAGAGGAGGTTGGTGCCTCAATAATACAATCATGATCTTGGAAAAATAAAGCAAAAACTAATAAAGCTATTGAAGATGCTACAAAAGAGGTTGGCATGGATGGTGCTTGAACCAAAGGAGGCCTAGATTCTGAAGACTGAGCATAGGATGGAAAGTTAGATATGGATGCTTGGGAATAATAGACCAAAGATGCATTAATCAATCAACATTTGAGGCTCTAGTCAAATCAAAGTAGAAGAAAAAGAGACATTGGAACTTAGCTAGAAAGAAAAAATGGGAGGAGGAAGCAGTGGAGAAGGGACTTACAAATATCAAGGAGTATATGACTATATCCAAGGGAGGAAATCCATCCCTCATATGGGAGTGAAGATCGCTTCATGAAATGTAAGGGGCCTAAATTCCCCTCACAAAAGATGTTTGATTAAGCATCATCTAAAAATGTTGATGCTAGATATCATTCTCCTACATGACACCAAGCTAAATGTAAGGGGGCCAAAGAAGTTTATTAAATATTGTAGATTATGATCTAGCATGTTCCACAATGCTATTGGTTTGGCTGGTAGACTGGTGTACTTTTGAAAATAAATGTTCTGGTTTTTTGGTAGATTTATTAATGTTGATGGATCAGGAAAATATATTAAATTTAAATAAATGCATATATAGGTGCACTTGAATGTGTTTGTCTAAGCCAAACTATAAGTGCATCCATTCATATGACAATATGTGTACATGTTAAGTGCATGTATGTGCATATGCACAAAGAAATGGAGCCTAAATAAGGCACTATGTCGTTATAATAAATCTTGACTAACCAAAATATAGGTTATACATCTGATTATGATGATATAAATTGATGCAAACATTCAAGTACAAGGAATATGTGTGGGGAGGAACATATACATACACAAAAAGAGTTCATCTAGGCCAGATTAAATTTTCGTTATACATATGCATTGTGGATGTATAAGGAAAAGAAAAAGCCCAAATACTTTTGCCTTTCTCTTCAAACATACACAAAATAGACTGAAACATAACTTGCCATTTGTCAAAATAAGCTATGAAAATTCATCCAAGCCTGAAAAAAAGTTTAGCAAAAACAAAAACAAAGAGAGAGATGAACATAAAAATGTATAGTTAAAGAGTACAAGGTCTACGTAGAAATTTGTACTTAAAAGTATCATCAAAGTATTTATAAGAATATCGAGTATCAGGCATGTTGATGAAGTATCTAAACCTGCTAAAATTTCAGCCCAGAAGAGGAGTGATTTATCTTGCAGAATAACTATTAAGAAATAAATGGAGTGATCTATAAGTACATTTTCATAATCATCACAAAATATCTATATGGATTTTAACTTGATTTCTCTAAATCTAATCATACTGATCTAGCAATGAATTTGAATACTTGAACAAAAGAGTGATAGAGCTTCAAATATCCCTATTGCAGTTATACTACAATAAAGAAACATTAAACATGCCAAGATCCAAATACAAAATAAGTGTCAAAAATATCTTCTTTCACATAATCTAATAGGGAACACCAATGATTTATGCTTGAAGTTGTATAATGCATTGTATTTTTGGTTAAATTGGAAAAATCAAATCATATTAAAGCCCTTATAGATGTACTGATTAGTGAGGGTTTAGTAGCAATAAGGAGATAAACCTTAAAAGTAATTGGAAACCATCATAGATCTTGCAAATGACTTGATGCAAATAGAACATAAAGATCAAATGGAAAAATTCATCTTTAATGCAAGACTATTCTATTGAACATAACATTTTAAAAATAAGCATCACATAAAAATAAAGATATACTCTCATCACATAAATATTTGAGAATATGTTATTTTTTAACTTCATATGAATTCAGAGATTAAATATGAAGGACGCAATATGAGATCAATATAAACTTGATTAAATTAAAAGTTGCAAACAATGTAAGTAACTAATATTTGTGTGTTCATATAGTTCATAAAAATTCCAATTTTCATTATTTTTACTATAAAATAAAAATTGTTCCACAATTGACAAAAAGCAAAGCAAAGAGACGGATAAAAACTGAAAAACTAAATTGGAATTGAAATTATCCTAGATATGAATTGATCTTAGATATTTGTAGAGGATCTAACAATATCACATCCCATGTGAGATTGATGTTTCCTCAATTGTTGATAAGGTGGCACAAGATTATGACTAGAGGACGATAGTGACAGCAAAGGTCATTGGGTAATTGGAAAGGAGGGAACAAATACACAACTGGTTGATAGAGAAAAATATCAACACCAATGTTATGAATCTCCCTAAGAAAAAATTTAGGCTTGAATTCAATTCTGAGATGGAGAGGGATGATTTTTTGGTGGCATCTTTGTGGTAGATTGGCGAGCCCCTAGTTTACACCTAGAACTGGACAAAAAAATTCAACCCTAGATCATCCTCTCCCTGTGAAAGAGCATATTGGATCAAATTGTGTAATTTACTTCTTGAATACTGGTCTAGGGAATGCATTAGGATGACAGGATCTAAATTAGGGTAAGTTCTTGGAGTTGACATGGAAACCAATGACTCTACATTATATGTTACGATCAAGCTCATCTCAATTTTCCCTATTTCTAAGATTATCAAACTCAACAACTTGACTGAGACTTGGGAGCATATGGTTGAAGTTGAAGGAAAGAGAATCTTTTGTTTAAGATGTGGAGGCTGAACCCACAAGGAAGCAGATTGCCATAAACCCCCAATTAAAAAATGGGTCCACATGACAAAAATGTATCTAAAATACTTCCTTTAGAAGGTGTTAATAATACATCACTACTTCACCCTATGAATAAGGACAAAGAGACATCGGGATCCACCCCTAGAAATAAGAGTGAGCATATTGATAAAACCTTAATACAAGTAGAGAGGTGCAAAATGAAATTGAAATGGTGCAGGAGGAGATTGGTACCTATATAATACAATCATGATCTTGGAAAAATGAAGGAGAAACTAGTAAAGATATGGAAGATGCTACGAAAGAGGTTTACATGGATGGTGCTTCAACCGAAGGAGGCCTGGATTCTGATGAATAAGCATAAGATTGCCAGACATATATGGATGACTTGGGAATAATAGACCAAAGATGCATTAATCAATCAACATCCAAGGTTCCAGTCAAATCAAAGAGAAGAAAAAGAGACATAGGAACTTAACTGGAAAGAAACAATGGGAGGAGGAAGCAGTGGAGAAGGGACTTACAAATATCAAGGAGTATATGACTATATCCAAGGGAGGAAACCCATCCCTCATATGGGAATGAAGATCGCTTCATGGAATTTAAAGGGCTTAAATTCCCCTCACAAAAGATGTTTGATTAAGCGTCATCTAAAAATGTTGGTGCTAGATATCATTCTTCTACAGGACACCAAGCTAAATGCAAGGGGGTGAAAGAAGTTTATTAAATATTGTAGATTATGATCTAGCATGTTCCACAATTCTACTAGTTTGGATAGTAGATTGATGTGCTAAATGTTCCGGTTTTTCTGGTAGATTTATTAATGTTGATGGATCAGAAAAAATTATAAAATTTTTAAAAAAGAAATTGAATGATGAATTGAGTTTATCATTAAATATAGATAGTTTTGAAGTGATAGTAAGAAATTAAAATCTAATTTCATCAAACTAAATTAAAATATTATTATAATATGACTGAATATGAATCTTTGAATACAAGAATTTCATGCATTGTAAAATTAACCAATTGTTAATACCCCGATGATAATTAACTAGATCAAGAAGATTAACTCCACAATACTCTATTTAATAAAATAAGATGTCTCCATTACAAAATATATGTCCTTTGTTTGTTAACTTTCTTTACCTGCTTTTATAATAAAATTCTTTTAATAAAAATTACATCAATTAGTTAACTCCATTATATCGTCCATAAAACTTGTAGCTGAATGATTGGCAAGAAAAGATCATTGCAAGTGCAATTCTTGATCTCAATCTTATTAAAACTTAGTTAAACTAAAAGGAATTTGGTGCATGCGCGGTGGCAATACTGAAAGAACCAAGCACAAACAAAACTATACCTCATTTTCTGTTCAGTTTAACAAAAACTATAGACAAACATCATTGAATCATTCAATTTGTTTAAGGAAACAATGTAAAGTATTTCTATTATTATGCCAAACCAATCACGTAGGGAACACTCAAGTTGATCTTTCACGTAGGTGGCTATATGGTAATGGTCCAGCACGTAGGGAACACTCAAGTTGATCTTTCACAGTGAACTTCATGACAGTCTTTATTTTTTTATTTTTTCAGTCATTTGTTGTATGGTTTAAATCACAAACATTAAGTTTCGATTTCTAAGCTCAAAAGTGTTAAACACTCCGAATTGATTGACATTCTCTAGATTTAATATGTTATTTAGTGAGTGGTTTAAAACTGATCGTCACTTGCTGATGATAGATACGGGACAAATTAGAGTTTATAGCCCTCCCTGTGGCTGGCATGCCAACCTACACAAGAGGGTTTAACACCTTCTATAGTTTTAATAGTTTCTTTTCTAAATTAAATTTTTTTAATAATTTTTCAAATCAATTTTTTATAGTGTAAGTTTTTTTAAATTTTTTTTTTTTACAAATGATGATCATGTTACTATAAAACCAATGGAGAGGTGGGCTAACTTTTTTTGTTTTAATAACAATGGTCAAAATAAATTAAATTTTATGTCAATCTATATTTTTAAGTCTACTGGATCCAATGACAAGGTCTGTATCATGACAAGGGACCACCATGAAACTACCCCTACAAAACCCTCATGTTAAACACAAAACTCCTTTTACAACTCATTTTCGAACCCCAAATCAACAAAATATAACTACAAATTTGTGAACTCCAAAACCTTGAATCTATATACTTTAAACTACACAACATATTTCATAAATTAAAGTTTCTAAAATCTCTCCAACATTGTCATTGTCATTGCTTCAACTTTACATCAAATTTTCTCATACAAGGACTAAACTTGTTAAGAAAAATAAGTTAATCAACTGATGTTCTATATTATCCCATAAGAGGAAAGCACCCATACAAGCTTATAAAATAATCATATGCAAAGATTAAAAACATACCATAAGATAACACAAGATATGCTCTTGGAAAACCTTCAAGGGGGAAACATTAACCTCCCAAAGAATCCAAACTCACTGTAATATTCGTCAATTGAAAATTACAATGCACTGATAGAGTCTCCACGAATACTCTAAAACATCAAGCTCCTCTAATGCATTCTCAATGTATCCAAGCATGTACTCACACATCCTAAGGCATGCTTCACATATGCACTCTTAATAAGAGATCTCAATATAATTATACAACCAATTCAAACAATCAATCATCCAATTACCCAACTTCAACTATTAAATATGTGTGTTTTAATAGTATCAAGCTCACACAAACAAACTAAGTGATAGGGTGAAACCATGAATACACAGAACCATTACTAAGTTTCTCAAATATTCAATATTTTTTATACACAACTCACATAAAATATATAACCAATGTTACATACAACTTTAACAGTAGATCTAAATAAATATTTTATGTGACTAGAAACATTGTCCTCTAAGATACACCAAAAGTACATACTTATTTTACTTAATTATAAAATCCTTTCTTTTGCAAGGGCACAACACCCTATTCCTACATCTAAATGAGTGGTGAGTTTTTCCTTTGGAGAATAATTTTGAAAAAAAAAATGCCTCTCACTTTCCCTATTTGCTACTAGTTAAATTTAATTATGAATGATGAATAATTTCACACTTGCTCATTGGTAACACTCAATAAGGCATCATATATATTATTCTAGAATTATTACATCAGTCAATTCTCTTTTTGTTTCTATATTTCTCTCTTGTACATGTATATATTTGTATATTATAATAGAAGAGGTATATAAACACTTATAACCTAGCAATAACTAAACTAAATATATGTGCATGCAAAGTTATTCTTTAAAGATAACTTGATTTAGAAATAACCGTGATTTGTATAAATCAGAAAAAGTATTTTATTTTTAAATATAATATTTGCATGCTTTTATTTATATCCATGGCATTTGTGCATGTTATACAAAATCATGCACAAGCAATTCGTAACTAGCACTAGCACCTAAATGAGGTGCAATGGGTAAGTCGATAGTAATTTATATAACTATAAATATGGTAGAATATTCATAATTAAATGTATGAATATCTTCTCAGATATCCGGAAGTTGGAGCAGAAGATCGTTTTGGGGGAAAATAAATAGTTATGAAAGATAGATCTTCAACGTGTGGAAATTTGTTTCCCCAATTTTTACAAAATCATTTTTCTTCTTAGGACCTTTCAAACATTACACGCTAAATTTTCCACTTCATCAGGTTTAAATTTATTTGTATTTATGAAACGGGAAAAACATAAGGCCTTTGAGTTTGATGCACGAAGTAGATTTCCAAGAATGTAAATATTTTTAGTTGACATATGGATCAAATGAATAAGTTTTCTAAAAGTATTGTACTTTCTTCAAAAGTCTCATCCAAATGAGGTCGAGCAATTGCAAAGAAAGTTGTAGGGGTTTTCATGGCAAATTCTCGTAGTATCGAGAAAAGAGGAACGTCGGACCTCTACGTAAAGTTCGTCAAACCTTAAATATTGTTTTATCTAATCTTTATGCATTTGCTTGAGAACAAATTTGAACAAAATACAAAATTGCAAACATTCTTGATGGTCAAATATTACTATTTAGTGAATTTTTTGGTACTAAATGATTTGATCTTGGATAGATGATAAATATTGTAAATTCTCAAGTTGTTTTGAGGTTGAAAATATTTAAATTATTTTTCCTGAAAAATAGCAGGAAAAAAATGACTCAGAATGTTGGTAGCAACAATCAAAGAGAGAAAATCTCTGAGGATGATGTCCATTTGAACAGATGTGACCCATGTGAAGAAATTTTATGTTTTTGTAGAGGCTTCTTTAAAAGAAGAAAGTGTCATAAGAAATGAACCCGAGCCTATTGCCAACCCAACTACATCTTCTGATCTTAGGGGTGGGTGGCCCATTAAAAAAAAAAGATAAAATTTCACAAAAATAAAATTAAAAAAAATAATAATTTTCTTCGTGACATTTTGATAATGAATGAAAATATCATTGTCTTCAATAATTTTTGAAAACTCAAGTCAACAAAAACCATAACTCGAACACATTAAAATAGATCTTTCTTATTTCTACTTAATAAATTACCCTTAAAACATAAACCAGAAACACTATAATAGACTTGAAAACTAATTAGGCCTATTATTTTGATTTCAATCCTAACTATAATTCTAAATCTAGAATTGAACCAAATGGAATCCTAAATCTAACACTGTACCAATCCAAAATATATAGCTATTTGAAATTAATTTATGTCATGTCTTTCAATTCACGTTGCGATTGCTACTAGCTTATATTTATTTAATAATATATATAGAATAAGCCGAGAGATATCCTACTCGAGGTGCCTATTGCACTTTAATATTGATAAATTAATAAAAAATAAGCACATCTAAAAGGATATCTCTCGACTTATTCTATATATAATATTAAATATATATAAGCTAGGGTTAGAATTTGATTTGGTTTAAAATAGTAGGCCTAATTCAATAAGGAGTAGGGTTCATTTTGTCTTTCTATTAGGGTTAGGGTTATAGTTAGGGTTTACATCATTGTTGGGGTTAGGTTAATGGTTAGGGTTTGGATTTACATCATGTTTGGTGTTACATTTAGCATTAAGATTGTGATTAGGCTAGGATTTATGGTTAGCATTAAAGTGCAATAGGTGCCTCAAGAAGGATATCTCTCGACTTATACTATATATATGATTAAATATATATAAGCTAGTAGCAGTCACAACGTGAATTGAAATACATGACATAAATTACTTTCAAATAGATATATATTTTGGATTGGTATAGTGTTAGATTTAGGATTCCATTTGGTTCAATTCTAGATTTAGAATTATAGTTAGGATTGGAATCAAAATAATAGGCCTAATTCAATAAGGATTAGGGTTCATTTGGGTTTACTATTAGGGTTAGGATTTGATTTGGTTTAAAATAGTAGGCCTAATTCAATAAGGAATAGGGTTCATTTTGTCTTTCTATTAGGGTTAGGGTTAGGGTTATAGTTAGGGTTTACATCATTGTTGGGGTTCGGTTAATGGTTAGGGTTTGGATTTACATCATGTTTGGTGTTACGGTTAGAGTTAAGATTGTGATTAGGCTAGGATTTAGGGTTATGGTTAGGATTATGTGTAGGGTTATGGTTTATATCATAAGGCTATGATCTAGGGTTAAGATTATAGTTAGGCTTTACATCATTGTTAGGGTTAGGTTAAAGATTAGGGTTTGGATTTACTTCATGATTAGGATTAGGGATAGGGTTAAGATTGTGGTCAGTCTTTGGATTTATCATTATGGTGAGGATTATGTCTAGGGTTAAGGTTAGAGTTAGGATTATAGTTAGGGTTTACATCATTGTTACGGTTAGGTTAATGGTTAGGGTTTAGATTTGCATCATGGTAAGGGTTAAGGTTCTAGTTAGGCTTAATTTTTAGGTATATGGTTAGGATTATCTCTATGATTAGAGTTTATATCATAAGGTTAAGGTTACGATTACGGTTAGGGTTATGGTTATGGTTAGGGTTAAGGGTTAGGTTTAGGATTATAGTTAGGGTTTACATTATTTTTAGGGTTAGGTTAATGGTTAGGGTTTGGATTTACGACATGTTTAGTGTTACAATTAATATTAAGATTGTGGTTAGGCTTAGGATTTAGGGTTATGGTTAAGATTATGTGTAGGGTTAGGACCTTTATATGATAGGGATAGGGTTAGGATTATGGGTTAGGGTTAGGATTATAGGTAGGGTTTACATCATTGTTAGGGTTAGTTTAATTGTTAGGGTTTGGATTTACATCATGATCAGGGTTAGGGTTAAGATTGTGGTTAGGATTAGGATTTATATTTATGGTTAGTTTTATGTTTAGGGTTACGGTTTATAGATCACAGTGTTAGGGTGAGGGTTAGCACAATGGTTAGGGTTATGGTTAAGTTTAAGATTGTGGTTAGGCTTAATATTTAGAATTATGGTTAAGGTTATGTCTAGGGTTAGGATTTATATCATAGGTTAGGGTTAGTGTAGTACCCCTACTCGTTTGAACTCATTAGACTCATATTTTATTATTGTTTATTTTTAGTGGATACATTACCATGATGTGTTATTCAAACTTATTTCATGCTTTATCCGGATATGAGATGCATAACTTATTTGCAGTATTTCAGTACTTGTGATTTATGGCATTTTTATGGATTAGTGCTATGTACTGACATTTTACTTTATGTATGCAATGTGTAATTATATGTTGTGTGTCTGCGAGTGTATTGGATGCAAGGGGACGATTTTCCTTCACTCATTTCGGTGAGAGGGAATGTCACGACTCTCCTTCATCGGTGTGTATGTCATGTTTTCTATATTATATATATGCATGTGTGGCTCGGTGATGCAGGATATTGCAGGTACAAGTACCGGGTAGGTATGGGGTATCATCTCCACCTGGCTTCACAGGTTTGAGCGTGCCTTATATTTTCTAATGGAAGTGGAGGAGATAGCAGTTGACCCTATTTTTACTCAGTTACACTCGTGTGAGTGTCATCAGTTGGTCGTCCTGTCAATTTGTTCGGCCTTCGTATTTTGTCATTTGATCTTTTTATGGGTATTTGCTTGAGGTTTGTTCAATTTGTGTGTTTTAGTGGATTTAATTAATTAATTAAGTTTATGGAGTTATCTCATAGTTGGTATTTTTGAATTATGAATTTAATGCATTGAGATTATAAATTTAATTAATTAAAAAGAAATTATTAAATTAAGTTGCAAGCTGCATGATATTGGAAATATATTTTATTTAAATTTTAGTGAAAAAAAATTAGATTAATTTAATTTATTGTTTCTTAGAATTTTAAATAAATAAAAGAATAAAAGAATGAATGAATAAATAAAAGAATAAAAGAATAAATAAATGAATAAAAGAATTATTTAGAATTAAATTATTGCTTGAATTTCTTTATTTAGAAAAGTAAAGAAAAGAAAGAAAAATGATTTTTAATTATTGCATGTTAACTTATCCTTGGTTAGAAAATTAGAAAAGAAAATAAAATTGCTTTTATTCTAAATTTAGGTTTTTTGGGGAAAAAGATATTCAACCTAGAATTTTAGTTTAAAAAGGGGAATAGGTCATTATTTTAGGGGACATAGGAAACAGGTCAGTGGAATGTATGTTAATTCAGTTGCTTTGATCTTATGTATAAATGATTTATGAAAAATTGAATGCATTGGTATACTTGAATCTTTCATTATGGAATTTAGATGTATGTGTAGTTTTTTTAACTTAAGCATTTAATTTACCTAATTAAATGGACAATTGGATTAACTGTGGTGTTAATACAATCTGCGAATTAATCTTGGTTGGTAACCCTTAGGAAATCATGTGTTAGTCTTCCATTGTGTTATTAGACGTGCAATGGTTATAATTAATGCACTTAATCTTTAAAAAAAAAAATATTTCACCCTTTAGTTGCCTAGTTGTGTTGTTTTCCTTTAGGGTTCCTGGTGGGGCATTACATTTGGTATCAGAGCCAAGTTTCAACACTAGGTACTCTAGGTTTTTATTGAGCCTTTCAGTTGACATTTTTATTTAGGTCTTAATGTTTGTGTTTCTCTTATTTTATCCTTGCCGTAGATCTGAACCGTTTTCTCTTTTGTGGTGCTAGGTCATGGCTAGGAAAGCTAGGGGAGGTGGCAAGTAGAGTTGGCTATAGGTGTCCATGTTTCTATAGATGCCTTTATTCCATTTGTGAGTTGGACCTAGGAACCATAGTTACCTCAGTTGACCTTCAAGTCATTTCTTTGGGTTCTTGATTGGAACTCTTTGCAAGTCGAGCATGGACAACTTTCCATGGACCTGTGCGCATTCTTCAGCGTCAGGATTTGATCCTCAGGGGTCGCACCATCGACCAAGTAAGGGTCCTATGGGACGCAAATGATGAGACCTCGGTGACTTGGGAAGATGCAGCGAAGATGAGAGAGTTGTATTCTTGTTTGTTTTAGGCTTCCAGGAGTAAGCCTAGTTTTGGGGGCAAGAATGTAGTACCCCTACTCGTTTGAACTCATTAGACTCATATTTTATTATTGTTTACTTTTAGTGGATACATTACCATGATGTGTTATTCAGACTTATTTCATGCTTTATCCGGATATGAGATGCATAATTTATTTGCAGTATTTCAGTACTTGTGATTTATGGCATTTTATGGATTATTGCTATGTACTAACATTTTACTTTATCTATATAATGTGTAATTATATGTTGTGTGTTTGAGAGTGTATTGGATGAAAGGGGATGATTTTCCTTCACTCATTTCGGTGAGATAGAGAACGTCGTGATTCTCCTTCATCGGTGTGTATTCCGTGTTTTCTATATTGTATATATGCATGTGTGGTTCGATGATGTAGGATATTGCAGGTACAAGTACCGGGTAGGTACGGGGTATCGTCTCTACCTGGCTTCACAGGTCTGAGCATGCCTTATATTTTCCGATGGAAGTGGAGGAGATAGTAGTTGACCCTATTTTTACTCAGTTACACTCGTGTGAGTGTCGTCAATTGGTCGTCCTATCAGTTTGTTCAACCTTCGTATTTTGTCATTTGATCTTTTTATGGGTATTTGCTTGAGGTTTGTTCAGTTTGTGTGTTTTAGTGGATTTAATTAATTAATTAAGTTTATGGAGTTATCTAATAGTTGGTATTTTTGAATTATGGATTTAATGCATTCAGATTATAAATTTAATTAATTAAAAAGAAATTATTAAATTGAGGTGCAAGCTGCATGATATTGGAAATATATTTTATTTAAATTTTAGTGAAAAATAAATTAGATTAATTTCATTTATTGTTTCCTAGAATTTTAAATAAATAAAAGAATAAAAGAATAAATAAATGAATAAAAGAATTATTTAGAATTAAAGTATTGCTTTAATTTCTTTATTTAGAAAATTAATTAATTTGCATGAGAAAAGAAAAGAAAGAAAAATGATTTTTAATTATTGCATGTTAACTTATCATTGGTTAGAAAATTATAAAAGAAAATAAAATTTCTTTTATTCTAAATTTAGGTTTTTGGGGGAAAAAGATATTCAACCTAGAATTTTAGTTTAAAAAGGGGAATAGGTCATTATTTTAGGGGACACAAGAAACAAGTCAGTGGAATGTATGTTAATTCAGTTGCTTTGATCTTATGTATAAATGATTTATGAAAAATTGAATGCATTGGTATACTTGAATCTTTCATTATGGAATTTAGATGCATGTGTAGTTTTTTTAACTTAAGCATTTAATTTACCTAATTAAATGGACAATTGGATTAACTGTGGTGTTAATATAATCTGTGAATTAATCTTCGTTGTAACCCTTAGGAAATCATGTGTTAGTCTTCCGCTATGTTATTAGACGTGCAATGGTTACAATTAATGCACTGAATCTTTAAAAAAAAAATTATTTCACCCTTTAGATGCCTAGTTGTGTTGTTTTCCTTTAGGGTTCCTGGCGGGAGGGTTAGGATTATAGATAGATTTTACATCATTGTTAGGGTTAGGTTAATGGTTAGAGTCAGGGTTAGGGTTAGGGTTAAGACTATGTTTAGGCTTAGGGTTTATGGCTATGGTTAGGATTATGTGTAGGGTTAGGATGTATATCATAGGGTTATATTTAGGGTTAAGGGTCAGGGTTAGGGTTATAGTTATGGTTTGTATCACTTTTAGAGTTAGGTTAATGGTTATTGTTAGGATTGCAGTAAGGGTTTATATCATTGTTAGTGTTACGTTAATGGTTAGGGTTTGGATTTAGGGTTTCAAGTTACAGTTAGGGTTACAATTGTTGTTAGGCTTAGGATTTAGTATTATTGTTATGATTATTTCTAGGTTTAGGGTTTATATCATGTGATTAGGATTAGGGTTAGGATTAGGATTTATGATTATGGTTAGTTTTGCATTTAGGATTAGGGTTTATATCACAATGTTAGGGTTAGGATTAGCATCAGGGTTAGGGTTATGGTTAAGTTTATTATTGTGGTTCAAAGGCTTCATATTTAGAATTATGGTTAGGGTTATGTCTATGGTTAGGGTTTATATCTAGGGTTAGGGTTAGGGTTAGGGTTAGGGTTAGGAATATAGATAGATATTACATCATTCTTAGGTTTAGGTTAATGGTTAGGGTTAGGGTCAAGGTCAAGATTGTGTTTAGAAATATTTTATTTAAAAATATATAAATAATATATATATTACATAAATAAGGATAAGAAAAAAATAAAAATATCAAATTACTATTGATGATACTCATTTATTCTTATTTATCTAATATATTTATTAATAAAGTATATTTTTATACAACCTTTGTTAATTTTATTATTAGTCAAATAATTTTTAAATATTTTATTGATGTTTCAAATTATTTCATAAAGGTTAAACCTTTAATTAAGTATTTGATTTTATTATCATAAGGGTTTGATAAGAATTCAACTTAAGATTTTGGCTTAATTACTATTAGGGTCAGAGTTAGAATAAAGGTTATGAGTAAGAAACTTTAAACTATTTTAAAATGACTATTTGTTAAATTTATAGTAAAAATATCATTTCAATTAAAAGAGAGTTTAAGCTATTTTAAAATGTCTTTATTTCATTAGAACAAAGTTTCAAGGTAATTATTTTATAAAAATATTGAAATAAGGAAACAAAATATTCATAAGAAAAGTACATAATAATAAAGATTCTTTTAATATTTTATAAAAAATGATAATAAGTGTTATGAATGCATTATCTGAGAATAGTTACCTAATTAGGTTTTGGATTTAGTGTTTAAGGTTAGGGTTAGGGTTATGATTGTTGTTAGGGTTAGGATTTAATGTTATTGTTATGATTATCTCTAGGGTTAGGGTTTATATCATGGGATTAGGATCAAGGTTAGGATTAGGATTTACGATTATGGTTAATTTTATGTTTAGGGGTAGGGTTTATATCACAATGTTAGGGTTAGGGTTTATATTAGAGGGTTAGAGTTAGAGTTAGGGGTTAGGGTTAGGATTATAGTTAGGGTTTATATCATTGTTAAGGTTAGGCTAATGGTTGGGATTTAGATTTATATCATGGTTAGTATTAAGGTTAGGGAAAGGGTTAAGATTATGGTTAGGCTTAGGATTTAAGGTTACATTTACGATTGTGTCTAGGATTATGGTTTATATTTATAGTTATGGTTATGGTTTGGATTTATAGTTATGGTTTGCATCACTTTTAGGGTTAGGTTAATGGTTAGGGTTAGGATTGCAATAAGGGTTTACATCATTGTTAGGGTTAGGTTAATGGTTAGGTTTTTTATTTAGGGTTAAGGTTAGAATTAGGTTTACAATTGTTGTTAGGATTAGGATCTAGTGTTATTGTTATGATTATTTCTACGGTTAGGCTTTATATCATGGAATTAGGATTAGAGTTAGGATTAGGATTTACGATTATGGTTAGTTTTGTGTTTAGGGTTAGGGTTATATCACAACATTAGGATAGGGGTTAAGTATTTAAGGGTTTAAGGTTTATATTAGAGGGTTAGAGTTACATTTAAGGGTTAGGGTTAGGATTGTAGTTAGGGTTTACATCATGTTAGGGTTAGGCTAATGGTTAGGGTTAAGGTTAGGGATAGGGTTAAGATTATCGTTAGGCTTAGGATTAGGGTTACATTTAGGACTATGTCAAGGGTTAGGATTTATATCATAGGTTAAGTGTTAGTGTTAAGGGTTAGGGTTAGGATTGTAGTAAGGGTGAAGTTAGGGATATATTTAAGTTTAGGGTCAAGTTATGGTTTAGAGTTCAATCGGGTGTAGATTAGAGATATTGTCAAGGTAAGGATTTGATTATGGTAAGTTTTCATTATAGTTAGGGTTTGTATTTTTTTATGTTAAATTAATCAAAAATTAGTTTTAGAATAAATTTAAAACTAAAACTTATATAACTTTAAATTATTAGAGTATTCTTTTGAATGTTTATCAAAGCCTAATGGTAATCAAACCATAACATTAATTAAGGGTTTGACCTTTATGATATAATTTTAAAAATTTAAAAATGATATTGTTAGAGTTAACTTTAAGGTTAGGTTAGGGTTGGCATTCAATTAGAGAGATTAGGTTTAGGGGTTAAGGTATAGTTAATTATAGTTTAGTTTGAAGGTAAGACAGGTAGGTAACTATTCTCAGATAATGCATTCATAACACTTATTATCATTTTTTATAAAATATTAAAAGAATCTTTATTATTATGTACTTTTCTTATGAATATTTTGTTTCCTTATTTCAATATTTTTATGAAATAATTACCTTGAAACTATTTTCTAATGAAATAAAGACATTTTAAAATATCTTTAAACTCTCTTTTAATTGAAATGATATTTTTAATATAAATTTAAAATATAGACATTTTAAAATAGTTTAAAGTTTCTTATAATTAAAATTATCTTACTCATAACCTTTATTCTAACCCTAACCCTAATAGTAATTAAGCCAAAATCTTAGTTGAATTCTTATGAAACCCTAATGATAATAAAATCAAATACTTAATTAGGGGTTTAACCTTTATGAAATAATTTGAAACATCAATAAAATATTCAAAAATAATTTGAATAATAATAAAATTAACAAAGGTTGTATCAAGATATACTTTATTAATAAATATATTAGATAAATAAGAATAAATGAGTATCATCAATAGTAATTTGATATTTCTATTTTTTTCTTATACTTATTTATGTAATATATATTGTTTATATATTTTTAAATAAAACTTAAACTTATACTCTATAGGCATTAGTAAAAATTAATTGATATTAAATTGTTAGAGTATGCTGTGAAATTGAAAAAAGAAAATAAATTAATCTAAATATATTAACAGCATTTCTATTCTATCCTTTTTGTTTTTGCATGAAAATTAATTCACATTTTAAATTAAAGTAAATTTATTTTTTAATGTTGTTAAATGAATCAACAATTAGTTTTAGAATAAATTTAAAACTAAAACTTATATAACTATAAATGATTAGAGTGTGCTTAGTTTTAGAATAAATTTAAAACTAAAACTTATATAACTTTTATCAAACCCTAATGGTAATCAAACCAAAAAATTAATTAACGGTTTAAACTTTTATGATATAATTTAAAAAATTTGAATTAATAATGCATTAATAACACTTATTTATAAATTTAAAACTAAAACTTATATAACTTTCTATTAGAGTATGCTTTTAGTTGTGAAATTGAAAAATGAAAAGAAATTAATCTAAATATATAGACAACTTTTCTATTCTACCCTTTTTGTTTTTGCGTGAAAATCAATTCACATTTTAAAATTAAAATAAATTTATTATTTTTATGTTGTTAAATGAATCAACAATTAGTTTTAAAATAAATTTAAAACTAAAACTTATATAACTTTCAATTAGAGTATTCTTTTATTGTAACATTGAAAAACAAAAGAAATTAATTTAGACATATAAAAAACATTTTGAAACATTTCTATTCTACTTTTTCTTTTTGCATGCAAATCATTTCAGATTTTAAAATTAAAATAAATTCATTGTTTTTAATTGTTAAATGAATCAATATTTGGTTGTAAAATAGATATACAACTCTCAATTCAAATGATTTTATTAAAATTTAAAATAAGATATTCATAAAGATAATGACATATTTTTTCAAGATCCATTTATGTTTAATTGAAAAAATAAAACAAAAACATACGATTCTACCACACATGTTTCAAGTGCAATAAATGAAATATTAACATCTCAATACTCACTGCAACATATACAAAAATATAAAAAGAAAAACCCTAAATTAAATACCACAAAACCAAACATTATATAAAAACCAAAATCCAAACCAAATATCATGATGTGGTTGGCTGGAACTCAACTTCTTGATTGGGACTGAGAAGATCAAAATATAGTTTAATAGCAATAATCAAAATTCACAAATGAACAAATGCTAAAGAATATCTTTGCAACCCCAATCTAGATCAACCCTCATCTACCCAATCATTGCTCCAATCTCCTACAATTTCCTCCAATTTTCCAACTCCAACCAAGAAGCCTCTCCTCCTGAAATTTTTTTAGAATAAAAATTTTCATGAATCGTTGCACAACCAACTCCTGTGAATGGAAACATATTTATTTATTAATTAATTAACAAATTATTATTTGTTAACCCCCAAATGTTGACACATAAATTTGTTGCGATTGTAAAAGCCTCTCGGCTTAAAAAACCAAAATCTAAACCAAATATCATGAACTGGTTCGTTGGAACTCAACTTGTTGAATGGGACTGAGAAGAACAAAATCGGACATAGAAGAACAAATATAGGAGGGGAGGATCTTGGAAGACCAATATTCTAAATGAATAGCAAGGAAACCAAGCAATTTGGTTAAACGTTTAATAGCAATATTCTACACTCACAATCATGGGAAGAAAAGATATAAAATGTCAACCTAGAAAAATTTAAAAATTCACAAATGCTATAGAATCCCTCTACAACCCCAATCTAGATCAACCCTCCTCTACCCAATCATATCTCCAATCTCCTACAATTTCCTCCAATCTTCAAACTTCAACCAAGAAGCTTCTCCTCTCGAAATTTTTTAGAATAAACTTTCATGAACCATTGCACAACCAACTCCTGTGAATGGAAACATATTTAATTATTAATTAATTAATAAATTTTTATTAGTTATTCATACAATAATCAGATACAAAAAAATACATTTCAAATTATTTGAAAACCCCCAAATGTTGAGGCATAAATTTGTCGCCATTGTAGAAATGAATAGCAAGAGAAAGGAAGCCAAGCAATCTGGTTAAAAGTTTAATAGCAATATTTTACACTCGCAATCACGGGAAGAAAATATATTAAATGTCAACGAGGAAAAATTCACAAATGAACAAATACTAAAGAATCCCCCTACAACCCCAATCCAGATCAACCCTCCTCTACCCAATCATTGCTCCAATCTCCTACAATTTCCTCCAATATTTGAACTCCAACCAAGAAGCCTTTCCTCTCAAAAAATTTTTAGAAAAAAACTTTCATGAACCATTGCACAACCAACTCCTGTGAATGGAAACATATTTAATTATTAATTAATTAACAAATTTGTATTAGTTATTCATACAATAATCACATACAAGAAAATACATGTCATATTATTTGAAAACCCCCAAATGTACCAGCTAAAAATTAATAACAAATAAATTGTTGAATAAAAAACTACCAAAAAAAATTTGTGAACTAAATATTCGAGTAATGATCTATGACTAAGAAACCATGAAAATATTTTATTTGTAGCTCAATCTATGCATTATGGTAAAATATAGTGCAATAAAAATATTAGAAATATGATAAGAACCTTATTAAAAATTAACCAAATGTGATAGAAATACTTTTCTATATTTTTTAGATAAAAACTAACGAAATGTGTTTGAAATAATTTTCTACAATTTTTAGAAAATGATGATTTATATAAACATTGACTAAAGAGAGTTGTATTCAAGTAAATATATTTTATATTTAATATATATTCAAGTTCATTAAATATATAGATTGGTTTTAGATCTAATTAATATGTGCATTTGCACATCTATGCAGATATACATGTGTGTAGGTCTAATATAAACATTCTATTATTACAAATTCAAGAATATATAGATTAGAAATAGAATAATAATTATGTAAAATTTTGCTTTATTATTTTATAATGTAGTTTTAACAATTTAATTTTTTTTAAATTATTTTTTCTACATTTCAGATCCTTTAAATGCCTTTGCCCATTGGATCTCTGATGATTAGTAGATATAGAGCTACAGGGTAACAAAAAAGGAACTTAACAAAACACATACGGTATAGGGATATCTCCTTGAACTTGTAACTCCTTTGACAGCATGATGAGTTTGTGGAAAACTCCCATATTCCAATTATTGTAGTGGTTGGAATTGGGGTATGGGTAAAACCTATCTTCTTCAAAATCTCTACGATGTCAAAAGGGGAAGGTATGAGATATCTGCATGGCTTTTTGTTTCTCAATTCTATTCTATTTCCAAGTTGCAACGTGATTTTGAAGGGAAATCAGGCATCCCAAAAAAACCATTTGAGATCATTATGTACATCTAGCATCCAATACAAACACACACTACTATACCACAAAGTGGAATCGGGAAGAATTTATTTCCCACATTAACCCTTAGAGGAAAGTGATTGCAATTTAAGATCTTGCCAGATTGAATAACAGTTTCAATAGCATGCATAGATTTAGATTCAACAACATGGAATCATAAAATAGAAGAAAAATGTAAATGAATAGAACATAGATTTATTGTGGGGAAATTCCTTTTGGGTAAAAAACCCCACACTCCAAAACCAAAGAGCCATTGTATTATTTAGCAACAAAATACAATCTTCGGGCTCTAGGCCTTTACATGGAGATTTATATATCTTTCTCCATCTTGGAGAAAAAATTGACAATATAACCTTGTAATAATGAAATTTTCTCATCTCTCATAAATCAGCTAAGGTATTGGCATACATATAGATCTCAATAGAGGTAGATTCCAATAGTTTAGAAAACCATCTTCAACACCTAAGAGGTAAGTTGTGCCATAAAAAATATCTTGCTAATCCCATGACACATTGTTGATAGCAACTTCCAAGAAAACAACACCTATCTTATCCATAATACTCATCTTTCCAAATACAATGTAAGTACAACATAGAAATTACTATGACCAGGAATAGGTGCCTTCGTTACCTCAATCTACTTGTCAAAATTAAACTCTGGACCATAAAGGCCAATAGATAAAATACAACTCCAATACATAATAGAAATTGAAAACCAAGACTCTTTAGTCAACATACTAAATTACCAAATCAATTTTCACTCCAACATAGCATCTTCCAAGTGAGTGCCAACTTCCTAGAAAATAAGGAATGTCATCTCATCACTTGTCATGTAATGCCACCTCACCAAGAGGTCCTACAAAGTGAATGACAACTTAGGAAGTTTATAACATAGGATAAATCAACTAGGAAACATTTAATTAAATAATTTGACATGTTAAGACTCTAAATTTGAGACACCTTAATCTTAACATTCTCCCACTTGTCAAAGACCTTTCAAGAGTCTACAACACCAACTTCTTAGGAGCCAAAATAATGAAACCACACCATCATTGCCATCCATGATATCACGTAGATCTTGAACCTGCTTTCATGCTCCAATCAAGTCATCTACAATAAAATCTATGATGTCCACCATCTCAGGCAACAATCCACTTCATCCTTCAACACCATCTATGGAAGAAAGGAACAAGCCAAGGTTAGTATGCACCAATTCAAAGAACATGAGCATAAGATCCCAATTACATCAAAGGCTTCATGATACTACCACCACTCCATTACTCTCACAAGATATACAAAAGCATCAACAACATCAAATTCAAAGCCCATAACCAGAAAACAATTGTGAAGTGTTCCTCTAGAAAACAAGATATAACATCAGCTAGAATAACAACCAAAATGATTGCCAAGAGCATAAGTGTTGTTGCAGCATCATATAACACACTGTGTTAGTCACACGAGGGGATAAAAAAAGGAAAGTAGGAAGTGAGTCATTGGGGCGTGAAAATGGACACAGACAATGGAATTGGAAATTCATTTGTGTGAGCTTGTGTCTTAGAGAAAGTTTAACTGCAGTTGTGTATAACATGCCATGTTAGTCGCATGCAGTTAGAGTGAGTATCACTCGTAGTTGTATATAAAACGTCATGTTAGTTACACAAATGTTACAAGCGAAGCACATAACACACAAGTAATTGCTAGAGCTATCTCGCGGTCAACTCTCTGCATTGACCAAAGGCTAATATTAAATTGTGACAGTGAAGTGCATATCATGATGGTTATGTGATAGAGGATGTCAATAACACGATGGTTATGCTACTCCGCCATCCCGCACCAAAAAATACCTTAGAGAAAATTATATACGAGGTAACACTAAACTGCGACAAGGAAGTCAATAACATGATAGTTATACAACCCTCACTATCTCGCAACATGAAGGATCAAGTTAAAATAACACTGTGGGGTAGTGCTGAAGTGTGGTGGATGATATATATAACATGACAGGTTAATCACCCTGCCATCTTGTAGCAAGATGGATCGATGATAGAATTCCCTATGAGGTAAGGGTAAAATACGTCAGGGATGTCAATAATGTGATGGTTATATGACCCCCACTATCTTGCTCCATGAAGGATCGAAGGAAAGTGACTTTGTGGGATAACGCTAAACTGTGACGGAGATGTCAATAATATGATCGGTTTGCTATCCTGCTACCTCGCAACATGAAAGACAGAAGAAAGATGACCCTGCAAGATAATGCTAAATTGTGACAACGGATGCGTTTAACACGATAGGTTGTGCTAGTGCGCTATCCCGAGGCTAGAATGGTTGAGGAAATGTGATCCTGTGGGGTAACACTTAAGCAAAGTAAAGGATGTTTCCCGCTATCTCGCAGCATGTTATATAGGAGTAAGATAACCCTACGGGATAACCAAAAACAAAGAAGTTTAACACATCTCGCTATCCTGCAATCAAGAAGCTTAGAAGAAAATGGTCCCACACGGAAAGAAATTGAAAGAAGGGTGAAGCACTCCACCATCCCGTAGCCAAGAAGATGAATAAATAATGATCTTCTGATACAACTGAAGGGGAAGATGGTGTGTTATCCCGCCAATCTACAAGAAGGAAGTTTTTGCGACATGTATAGCATGTGTGTTATGCGATTTGCAAAACACATTTGCACAACCTGCGAATCCTATGTGGATTTCTCTCACACGTGGATCTTTTTGTGTGTAGATGGTTATGTAGATGTGTCTCACCATTCACCAAGTGGCAGAGTGACATGTGGGTGCTTTGTGGACAAAATGTTTGATTTATTATTAAAGCCAAGAGCACATGTATCGAAAGAAGATCTTTCTGATTGAGTTGCAAACAAAAATAAAATAATTGTTGGGCAGATTTGCAGTTAAAAAATATATTTTCAGAATGGGGGTTACGTGCAATATCAAACCAGATTGTAGAGGTAGCTAAAAGAAGTAAGAAGAAATTTAATTTAGATAGTTGCCAGACAAAATGAACAGACAAGGCAAATCATTTAGTATCTTGAGAAACTTATAAAGAAGATATCACTGTCATGAAAAAGATTTGAAATACCTCCAATTGACAAGACATCATAGCTGCAGTTAGGTGAAAATTACCAAAGATAGTAATTTGAATCTAGAGATCATTCTAAAGATGGAAGATGGTGTAATGAATGATGGTATCCAATCAGCCTGTAGGATAGATTTGTTAAGAGCTCAAAATTTTTTTTCTGAATATCTGTTTTGGAGGGAAAATCTCAGTTGTACGTAGGTTGCCACTAAGTGAAGTTAGTGGATAGTTGACAAGTGTCGAGAAGGAGAAAATTAGAGTGTTTTGTGTGCATGAGTGTAGAAGCTCTGTAAAACCAAAGTTTACATAACAGAGAGAAGAGAAGAGGGTGGAAAAAATTGTTTTATGTAGGTACGCATAACATGACATCTAAGTAGTCAATAACATCGCAAAAATGATTGCATGCAGAATAATCACAAGGTGAAGATGAGATAAGTGGGAGGTGAGAACCAAAGTAGAGAACAAATAGAGAAGAGCACAAAAGTGGAGTGCAGATATCAGAGAGTGCAGAGTCGAGACAAATAACATAGTGGGTTATATACACTATGACAGTAAAAGAACAAAGAGTAATCAGTGCAAAAGACAAAGAGCAGAGAATAGAGATTGATAACAAAGATCAGAGCTTATGAGCATAAAAGAATCAGGTGAATCTCAAGAGTAGAATATCTATGAGTTATAAAACATGATTTGTAACAAGGTGCTTATTTTGTTTTTAAATACTTGTTCATTGTAGATCTCTGAGTGGGTTCTTAGACTAGGGGTAGGTGCTCCTTTGGATTGGTTCCCATAAAGCTAGGGGTTGGTGCTTCTTTGGGTTGGTGCCAATAAACTTCAGGGGTTGGTGCTCCTTTGGGTTGGTGCCCATAAATGTTGTAACTAGTGATTTACTTGTGAGGCTGGATTGGAGCAGTAGACTCCAGTAGCATTCTCCCCTAGGTTTCCCACCCCCGAGATTTAAGATTATGATATATATTTAGTTTCTAAATCTAATAAACTTATTCCAAGAAACTTCCATGTGAGTATATATTAAGATCTCAAATTGGAGATGTCCATCATTATTATTCCTATTCAACATGAGCATCAAAGGATCTCTTATGCTTATCTTTAAAGGAAATATAATAGTATTAATAAGATTTTTAAAAGTATAATCAATGCTTAAATGCTACTAAAGAAAATTAGGTAGCACTATATATATTGGATTCATATGAAGATAAAATAAAAGATATAATCCCAGTTATATTAATAATATTGTTAACCTTTTGATCCCAAAAGTTAGATGGTTCCACTAAAATTCTTTAGTCAGTATTAGGCATGGACTACACCATTTCTACACATACCATCTTAAATAAATATGCAATAGAGTAGTCATGAATATCTATTTCTAAATAAGGTGACATACATCAATAATGTATAAATTAATATCCTATATAATTTATGTCCAATCAAAATGAGATAGATCAATAATTTCTCACAAGGTCCCATCCTATACTAAGGTTTTCACACTTCAATGTGTTTCTTAAGTAGTTAAATATTCAAGAGCTATCAAGAGACCAAGAAAATTCAAAATAGACTATGAAGGAGCTTTACTGATGTAGAAGGAGGAGAACATAGCAGTTGTATCCTTTTCTTATGTACGTAACCACAAATTAGGTGTACAAATTAATTAGACAATCACTATCATGATAATGAAATAATACAATTTTATAGACCCTTCCACCATTATGATTCATAATTCAACATAAATATGATATTGAATCTAATCTATTTTGAGCTTCATTTATTACACCAAGAGGTGTAACCCCTACAATGGCAACCACTCCGTGTATATAAATTTTTTTCCAGAAATATCACGGTCTATCAAAAATCTTGACCATTCACTTTTGAGTCTATAATAATATTTCCCTATAGATAACAAGAAGATAAAAAAGTTTCATACTTTATATAATTATTTACTCACAGGGAAAATAGTTTTTTATTATTTGCATCATTTCTCAATGTTTAATTCTTCTGGCTTGCATGCTTAGGATATAAACCATCCGCTAACCTAATAGGGCACGTTTTGTAATAGTTAATGTTTCGAATCCAGAAGAAATAAGAGAATTATAAATAGAATAGTTTTAAGTAAAATAAATTTATTAATTTATAATCTTTTTCTAAATATTTTTATGTAAAATAGATAAAATAGTTTATTGACATTTTTAATTGTAAAAAATTAAATAGTTCTACTAACTTCAAACCTTTCCTTCGTTATAATAGAATTTATTATAGAGATCATTGCCAATAGTAATATTTTTTACACAAATCTTGTTAGTACATAGAATCCTTTCTCTCATATAATATAAATTTTTCATTTTTTATGATTATGATAAGAAAATATTAGAATTTTAAAATATTTTTCATAGATTTCATAACAAGTGTTGTACTTGATTTTTCTGAAATTTATTTATAAATTACAATTGCAATTCAAACAATAAAATAAAACATGTTGCTTATTAAAACAATAATTATTAAAAACAATGAGAAACAATAAGAAAGGTGAAGTTGATATTTTGCAACTTGGTGAAATATATATATATATATATTTTCAATAAAAGTGGATTATTTGACTAAACTTTTTTATTAATATTTTTAATTTTTTAAGCATACCAGAGGAAAGAACCCTGGGAAGAAAACCTTTGGTCACAGCTCATAAAATAAACCTATAGTATCTAACGGATCAATTTATACACCCCACCCAAAACCACATACAAAATTTGGTCACAACACATATAATATCAGTTTTGCATAGAGCCCATATGACAATTTGCAAAAAAGAAAAAAAAAAACCCATCGTATAATTTTCAAATGTAGACTCCATAGGCGCTATCAATGGAAGAAGACAAAATTTTCCAAAGCCCTATACCAAATCCCATGAGCCAAAAACCTTCCTGCCAAAAAAGAAAGTATCAAAAAACCTTTGGAAAAACACTATTATATCAAATACCATGACCTCGAACTCTTCTCCAGACAACGAACATGAATACTTGAAATGAAAAGGGAAAGCATGAATAATTATCATAATAAAATTTTACATCGATGTTACTCAAGAAAATCATAAGACTATTGGTGCAAACCTTCCCATACCCTAGAAGGAATTTCCTCAAAACCCACCTCTCACTGATTAGCATTGCTATCAATGGCTAAATTTGCCAAATAATCTACAATCTTATTAACTTCTCTGTAACAAAGGGATACCAAGAAAGATTCAAACAATTCTAATTTTTTAAAAATGGGATCAAGTATATACTGCAAATTCCAACAATTTGATTTCTTTTTCATAACACATTGAATAATCACCATAGAATCACCTTCAATTATTAAGTCCTTAATTCCCAAAGAGATTTCCATATCCAATCCAAAAGACAAAGCATGAAATTCTGCATAATTTTTAGTTTTAAAACCAATACAATGACACTTAGCTCGAATAAAATTTGCATTGTGATCATAAATTACCATGCCTACCCTAGCTAGCCCAGGGTTACCACGAGAGGCCCCATCAAAATTCAGTTTAAAGTGCCCCTGCAGAGGAGGTTTCCATCTAGTAGAGCATCTCTTACCTATTGCATCATTCTTTTTTAAAATTGAACCATGAGAGGGTAAAACTGACATCATCTTCCAAACTCTAGAAACTCTACTATCCTAGTGCGAAAAAGAAGTAAGATTTTCCAAATTCTTATAAATAAATGACAAAGCAACCTCAGAGATTGAAGACTCAATTTTTAATAGAACCTCAGACATAGGAGACCTTGTTTTTTTAAATAACTTGTTGTTTCTCTCTAGCCAAACATTTCAAATCACAATAGATGGAGATATGATCCAACGACATGCATAAAAAGATGAGGCAAACATAAAGGTCCAAGATCTAAAATGGGAAATGCGATCCTTACCAATAACAAAGGATATATTTAACTTCTCAAACAACCACTGCCAACATTCATAAGCATAATCACAATGTAGGAACAGGTGTGAAGAAGATTCCAAATTTTTGTTACAAAGGACACAAGGGAAAACAATAGTAATACCAAGCCTGTCTAGTCTCATACCTATAAGGACTCTGTCCTGAACTGCCAACCAAGCAATGGCTCCAGCTTTGGGAAGACAAGCCGAATGCCAAAACAACTTATAAGGCCAAGAAGATAAATCTTTAGCAACCATAAGAGAGTTGTAACCATCTTTAACAATGTACTTACTAGAAATATTCTTTGTCCAAATAAGTTCATCCTCAGAGTTAGAAAGAAATACAATTCTATCCCCCAAAATCTTTTCAAAATCTAATTTCATGCTTTGATCAACATCTAAGAAATCAATCGACTTCCATCTAGCTAGCTTAAGGGGTCCACTAGTCACAATTTCAAAATAATCTACTACAAAAACACCCCAAAGGGAGGAAAGAACAGTGATCAGAGGAGACCAATCCCTAATATTCACCAAAGGTGTGTGTCCATTCCATACTTCATCCCAGAATCTGACCTTTCTACCATTATGAACAATCCATGAGAGATGAGGCAAAATAAGTCATCTACATTTACAAAGGAAATTCCAAATAGCAGAACTCGAAGGTAAATTTGAGGCTTTAAAAATGTACTCTCTCAGTCCATTATTTAAATATTTGGCAAACATAATCTGTGCCCATAAGGAGCTAGGCTTGTCATATAATTTCCAAACCAACTTAGCACCTAAGGCTAGATTTTGATTCTCTAGACTCCAAATTCTTGTTCCCCCAAGTTCCTTAGGCAAACATACCTTATCCCATGCAACTAAAGGCAGTTTCTTCTTGCCATATTTATTATTGTTCCAAAGAAAATCTCTAAGATAATCATGTAAACTAACAATGACTGCTTTTGGAGACTTCAAAACAGACATGAGATATATGGGAACAACATTCAAAATAGACTTGATAAGAACAATTTTACCCGCCAAAGTTAACCATCTATGATTCCATGAGAGAATTCTTGTAGAAATGACCGAAATAATCTTATCCCAAAAACCAATCTTATCCTATTTAACAAAGAAAGGAATCCCAAGGTAAGTACATGGAAGATTTTCAGTCAAAAATCCCCAAAAGGATTGCAACCTATGCTGAACCAATTGTGATGTATTAAGAAAAAAAATCTTTGATTTATCACCATTCACTTTCTAACCAAAAAATGATGCATAATTTTGTATTATTCCTTTAATCACTTTTGCCTCAACTAATGAAGCATGTCCAAATAATAGAGTATCATCTACAAAGAGGCAATGAGAAATACTTTGGGGAATATTCTGAATCCTTATACCTTTCCAAATCCCCCCCACTTTAGCAGCCCTAATAGCCCAACTAAAGGTTTCAGCTAGGAGAACAAACAAAAAGGGAGAAAGGGGATCTCCCTGTATCAAACCCCTAGAGGAAGTGAAAAAACCACAAGGAGAACCATTAATTAAAACCAAGAATCTTGCAGAAGAAATATATGCATGAATCCATTTGACCTAAGCCTTGGAAAAACCTAACTTCTCAAGAACAACACATAAAGGCCCCCACTCTACTCTATCATAAGCTTTCATCATGTCTAGTTTAAGTATCATGGCAGGGGTTCTTTGGGTGGAAATAGAATGCAGCACCTCATGTGATACAATTGTACCCTCTGTCATCTCCCTTCTAGGAACAAAACCACCTTGCTCAAATGAAATGATCCTAGGTAGAATTTTTGCCAACCTAAGGGAAATTGCCTTCGTAAATATCTTATACAAAGTGTTACATAAAGCAATGGGGCGGAAGTCAGCAAAAGTCTTAGTATCCTCTTTTTTAGGAATAATTGCAATCATTGTAGTATTAAGTTCTTTCAAAATGGACCTATTTCTCCTAGATTCCTTGAGAGCCAATAAAACCGCATTTCCCACAAAATCCCAACATTTCTGAAAAAATAAAAGAGTAAAACCATCTGGTCTTGGGGCTTTATCCAGATTCATGGCAAAGACAACACTCTTAACTTCTTCTAAGGAAAAGGGAGACATCAACATCTTATTGTCTTCCAAAGATACTAAAGGAGGAATATTAGATATAATATCATTGCTGAGATTTCCATTTTCCGAAGATAATAATGACTTAAAAAACCTAACTGCCTTTGAAGCAATGTCCTCTAGCTCTGTCAATAAATTCCCATTCTGACACTGAATACAAGATATCCTATTCTTACATCTTTTAATCTTAGTTGAAGAATGAAAAAATTTTGTGTTCCTGTCACCATCTGAAAGCCATAACTCTCTAGATTTCTATCTCCAATAGATTTCCTCTCTAGCCAACACCTCCTCAAGCTATAATTTTAGTGACTTCAATTCATCAAAAACTTGTGGCACCATACCATGTTGAAGCACATGAGTATTAAAACACTCAATCGTATCTTCAATCCTTTGTTTCTCCTGAAAAATGTTCTTAAAATGTGACATATTCCATTCCGTAATATTCAATTTCAAATAACTTAACTTCTTAGCAATTTGAAACATACGGGACCCAAAACAAAAAGGAGCAGAATTCCACCATTTCATAAGCAGAGGCAAAAAGGAAGAATCCCTAAACCACATGGGCTCAAATTTAAATGGAGACTTAAAAGAAGCCCTATCCTCAATAACTGAAAGGGAAATTGGAAAATGATTAGAACCTGAGACCGGTAGAATAGAGGAAAAGAATTCAAAATCTGAATCAATCCAATTCTCAGATAACAAAAACTAATCTAATCTCTCAGCAATCTGATAAAAATCCCTTCTCATGTTTGTCCATGTGAAAACCCCATTTTGACACTTACAATAAAAGAGGCTCATATCAGAAATGAAATCCCCAAAGTCATCCATAATCCTTTTATTAGGGAAAACACCTCCTCTTTTCTCATCTAAATCAATGATAGCATTAAAATCCCCCCCAAAGATAATAAAGGAACCATGTTTTAAGGGAGGATAAATCCTCTTTAATCCACCCCATAACTTACTCTTCCATTGAATTCTTAATGGAGCATAAATGTTAAAAAGCAAGAATTTAACCTTCAAAATCTTACTTATAACTAAAGCCAACATCCAATTTGTAGCAGATGCCACTAACTGTACCTCAATATTATAATAATTCCAAAGTAGTGCCAAACCTCCTGAAGCACCACAAGGCGGAGAAGAAAGAAAATTCCACCTTCTCCAAGATGAAAAAACCAAATCAGCAGACTCCTTTGACAACCTTGTTTCTTGTAACATAAAAATATCACACTTAATTAAATCCATTTGGGACTTAATTAAGCATCTCTTGTTAGGGGCATTTAAGCCCCTAACATTCCAAGAAATAATTCTCATTGTCCTCGAGGGGAGGCCGAAGCTGCCCTCTCCCCATTAATCAAAGAATTTTTGCTTTCCCCAAAGCAACCTTGCAAATTATGTTTCACAGCCCCTGATCTTGTCACAGGTGGACTAGTCATGAATCTTTTACTCCTCTTTCCTTTTACACTTACAGGAGTTAGGCATGTTTTCTTAGGCCTACCAAGAGAGACCGAATGCCTCCCTTGCCCACTAGCAAGAGAAAGGGACAAAGTCTTTTGAATTCCAGCATCAATTTCCATTTGAGTCTTAAGATTATTTGGAGGCCTACCTCTCCTAGGAGAAACCATCGATGGTGAAAAAACCAGAGTTGTTTGGACAATTGGTAAACTCTTGCATGATTTTGGAGAAGCCAGGATAAATGGATTATCTTCAAAACCCAACTCTATTGTAGCCAAAACCGCAAAAGGATTAGCAGATGCAGAAATTGGAAGGGTCGAGTTTATACCCCCCAAATCATTCTCAATTGAACAAACAACTCTATCAATAATACCCTCATCCATTTGATGTGCATGATTGTTAAAAATATCATGTACTTGCTGAACCAGATTCTCATCTGGCATAATAACAGGGACAACCTCTGACGGATTACTATTCCCTAAGGAAGATTCATTAGCCATATTAAATTCAACATTCAGAGGGGAATTATTAGACACCAAATTCTTAATTTCTTGAACTAAAGAAGCATCATTAGGAAAACCTATGGCAGGTACCTGTTTAATAGTTTCCATATCAACCACTGCATTTTTATCTAAATTCACATTCTTTGAAGAATCCAAAACCTCCTTTTGAGTGCATGAAGACAAATTGTCGTCCTTACCCTTTGTGTGATTATTTGGCATCTTAGGGAAATCTATCATCAATGGGTGATCTACTCCATTCATCAGGGGATTACCGTCCACTATACCCCCGTTATTAGAAAATATCTTCAATAAAGAAGAAAGTGAGACCGAACCCGAAGTGTGTTCATTTGGTTTCCCAGAACTATGACACAATGGATTATTTTCAAGATTAATGTGGCCTGTTTCTACCAATTTATGCTAAGAGACATTTCCACATCCTTCAATCGAAGGTCCCGCCAACAAACTATCTTTATTAAGGGATTTTGGGACAGAGTCAACAACCTATTGGTTTTTCTTAAAATCCATAAGTAAAGGAGCATCCAAAAGTAAAGGAGACTTAAGAAGCTCCATATCTAATTTCCCAATTGACTGGTGCCAAATACCATCACGAGACTTGATATTACAAGTACAAGGGCAAACATTGTTAGGGTTAATAAGAACACAAATTTTTACCAGAACCTCCCCCTCCACAAAGTCCATTTTAGATGTTAAAAAAGTTCCAATAGTATTTCCAATTTTCTCAAGAACATCTAGATCCATAAATTCAAAAGGAATTTTAGGTAAATCAAACCAGAAAGGAATAAGTTTTGAACTAGACCAAGAAGGAACAAAAAAAGGTTTCCAAGTCGCAATTGAAATTAAATGTTTTCCAAACCAATGATGCGAAGTTCTTAATACCTCATCTTTGAAAGAAGGAGAATCAAAGACAATAATAAAAGCATTCGCAGACAATAATTGAAAATAATGCATATCTCCCCATCTTTTCTGCAATTTATGATAAAGATTTAACAAACTAATTTGATCACCCCAAATTTCCCCACAAATATCGTTCGTATGCAAACAGTTTGCTTTCTTATCGACATAGGAACCTAAAAGATCAATACAAGGGATAGGAGCCCAAACTTGCGATGAAGAAACCTCGGGCAGAATAGGATCAGAAGGTATCTTACTTACCTTTTCCAGACTACCTTCCTTGAGGTTCACATTTACCTTATTTCCCACCTGTTGTCAGGAAATAGAAACCCTAGTCGCAGTCTCCTTATTTGCCAAGCCAACAACCCTAGCAAACGTTCGTTGATTGCCCAGATCCAAAGACCATTTCCTCGAAAAGCCCATGAATTGCTTCTCAGAATTCCCATGATTCGCACAATTATTAAAACGCCCTTGAGTGAATCTCCTTCCATTGTTATTCTGCCTCCATGCCACACTGTGTCTGTTCCCAAAGAAGCCTTGAAAGTATTTCAAAGCTGGCTGAAAACCTTGTTATTTGTGCTTCGGTTTACCTGTATCGCCATGTCCTTCCATCTGCCTTTTGTGTAGACCCACTGTGGAACATGAGGCAGGGCTTCCCAGCCCACATCCGCCCATGAACCCAAATGTCCTCTATCAACCATGTTCGATCACTGTATTATCCGATCATTGTATTATGCTGTCAAAAGACCAATGTATGGACTGATTTTTCAAGAATTAAGTCTCAGATTTTCTGAGGACTAAGGATTGATATTGAGTCACACATTTACAACTGAAAACAATGAAATGAAATGCTAGGAACTTGATTTGATGTTACCCCAACTGTAGCGATGACAATGCAAGCAAACTTTTACTAACAATGAACCTCAAGATGATTGGCAGGTGTCGTCCTTTGCTGCTGTCACAAACAAGTCTGAGTATGACAAAGTTATCTGCTACTAACAGTCTGAAAACTTCCTCCCAAATGCCGATCTCCAAACCAAATGGCAACGTCTTCACTTAGTGCGAAATAGATCAATTAAAAAGTATTCAATGATGAAATCATGGTATTACAAGGAGGGCAGACCAATTAGCTTCGGCTCCTTCAGAATAATTAAAAATTGACACCAAACCTCCAACTAATGACCTTAACATTATCGCCTTAAGCCTCACTGCCCTTTGGAACCATGTGCAATCATAAATCGATGCATCAAATGATGTAGTCTGATGAAGTATGAAGACAAAGACCTGGTTTGAATCGCTTTATTGAACTGATGAAGAATCAAGCAATATCCATCATATTGAGGTCTTCTCAATGCCCAATCAAACCCCACCAAAGTTCGGCCCTACTACTGAATGAAGGCAATTGTGATGTTGATGTAATATACCAATAACTCCTCCAAATTACCTTCTAATAAATTGATTATTTGTGTTTCTTTTTCTTTTTTCTAATCTTGTTTATTTGATTTCTTTTTATTTTTATTTTTATTAATTTTATATTTCTCTATTCATCTATTTCTCCAACTTCACTATTTATAAGGGTTTATTTGCAATTCTAATTCATTCTTCCTTTTCTATGATGGATCACATTCAACTTTGATCTAAAATGCACAAAATTGAATCCAAAAAACTTCTTACAATTTGTCATAGACAATGGAAAACCCATAGCTTCTATTGTTGACATTCAGTTACAAGGGAACTCTTGTGGGCTCTATTTAAACCTTATTCAAGTTGTCTCAAACAAATTACAAGTAATTAACATTTTCAATAGAAATAAGATTAAAAACTGCAAAACTAATGATTATGAAAAAAAAACGATTTAAAGAAACTCAACAAATATTGCAACTGATTTTTCTATATGTTTATAATTCAAACAGTTCACTAAGACTCGTTTAATATTGAATAGCTAGAGCTACTTTATGAATAAAGAACCCTCCATAAAAATTTAAAAATAAAACATATTACCGTACCAACAAAGAACCTGAGCAACAGTAAAATAATAAATTTCATGGCACGGAAAACTAAATATTTATAACACAGGGACACTCCCAATGAGAAACTAATACAATCATGAGAGTAAAAGGCTTCAAGAAAACCCACTGCACAGAGTAGCTCACATCATGCCATACATTTGGTTATCGCCAGCATTGTTCTGTTTGATTATAAAAATACAAAGCCAGTCAATGGATAGTTGGTGGTATGAACTCTCCCGATTTCTCTGTCTTAAAATTGTCTTAAAACTTATCTTATATCGATGGCTCCATCAACATTTCCAGGTCCCGTTCAATGATCAATAAGTTTCTTTAATCTAAGATGCAAAGTTTCTCTGGCTGCAGGATTCAAAATATGGGCAGCCTACACAGTAAGGAAGAAACAGAGAGAAATATGGGATGCCTTGAGTTATTAAAATTATGTAATGGAATGAAGAGTAAGTGAAACTACCTTCACACGCAGAAAATGGAAGGCCCTTGCATTTGTGGCAGAAACGAACACATCCACGACTTGTATGCCGTGTGACTCTACCGTAAATATAATTGAAGGCAAGAGGTTCACCTTATTCGCACAGTTTATTGTAATGAAAATGTCTGTGCCGATGCAGTTCACTAGCAAGTTTTCCTCCTTATTTTTGCTGCTTAAGTATTGCAGTGAAGAAGATCTAAGACAATCAGAACTAGACGAGGAACGTTGAAGAATTTCTTGCACGGAGCTCAAAGATTCACATTTCACGGTATCTGTATTTGTATGGTTTTGCAGTTGGGTATCTGCAAATCTTCCTGAATAATTGGCCAGCTGTTGCTGGAGAGATTCGATGTAGCTTATCGTCTCTGCTAGAATGGACGTCTTCTCTTTCTGAAAAAAAATTACCATTCATAATGTTAGACACTATCACTGGAGTTTTACCCTAAATTCCCTAAGTATCTGAAAGAGCTGTTAAAATTTTAGTATCACCAAAGAAAACATGTGAACAGGATAAGGAAAAAAGAATATAATATCAAACATTTCAATCTCATATATTACTATAGACAAATGAATTCTATAGAAATGGAAACAAAATGGAAAACAAAAGTGTTAATTGTTGATATAAGAACCAGCTCACATCAACTTAGATGCGAAACAGGAAGAAACAGGAAGATGAATGATACTAAAGAGGAGTGGGCAGATAAGATATTACATCAAAAAGCAGTGGAGACACAATTAGTATTACATCATAATGTGTCCAACCTCAAAGAATATTGAGATCAACTATACCAAAACACTAAATATAAAAACCTTGATTAATCTATTTGAAAAAAAAAATATAACAAAAATTACAAACTTCCTAATCTAAAAAAATTTAACACATATTCAGAACTTTACATCTTTTCTTTACTGACTACCTGTGGATCCCATAGACTAGATTATTGAAAACAAAAATAAATACAGCCATTCATTATAATACAGCAAACGTCATACCTTGGCGGTGGGATTTGGCAACAATGAATGCATTTGTTCCAGCAAACGATTCATGTCGCTGCGCCGCTGCCTCTCGGAAAAATTGTGGCTCCTCCGACAAGAAGACTCGAGCTCTCCTCCTCCTTCCTCATTGTTCCAGCGAGGATGAGTTCCGTCTTCCTTTTTGTTAGAATCAGAGGTCACTCCTCTGGACATTCGAACAAGAGATGTATCCATTGATACAAATGGGTTTCCCGAACCCATGACATTATATTTCTGAATTATAGCACTGAGTTCATCAAGCGGCTGCGACAATGCAGCCATTTCACCGGGAAAACTGACAGAGCTTTCAGGGTTTTCTCCTACAGATGAACCCAAACCGAAAGATGAACGCTGACTGAATATAAAGGGAGGATTCATTGTGGGCAATGAAAATGGTATTTCACAATCATGCTCTTTCTTCATTCATTGAACTGACTGCACTACAAAACCAGTAACAAAGCACCCAAATTGTGTTATACCAGGAAGCCAGGAAGCTGTAAATCCGTTGGGCAAACGAATGACTTCGGAAATGAATAAGGCAAAGAATTTAGAGGGCCTTTTTGTCAGGAGGCAGCGCTTTGTAGAGCTGAACAGACAGCTGTATGGCAGCAGAGCTCCTCGAATGCGTTGGATTTTGTGTGTCTTGACAGAGAAAATTGAGAGATAAAACAGGCACCTGCAATCTGGAACAGAATTTATGAGCATTGGTTAATCTAGTACAGCGACTGATTCATTAAAAGAATGATGATGTTGGAGCAAGCAAACAGAATACTCTGAGGTCTAATCGTATGGACAGCTATTGGCCTCTGAAAAGATTTTGAAGTCGGCTACTAGATAATCATAATTACTGGGTATTTTTATGTGGTCAGCAGAAGAAAATGTCTCGAGGGACTCTTGCCCTTGCCAGTAAGTCTGTATATTATTTAATGTGGCCAAATAATTTCGGAATATCTTCCTCTCCCAGTATCACTTCTGTTACCTGTTTGTCGTAATTGAATATGTTGCAGAAGCTATGACATAAAAAGGCTTAAATTCACTGTTAGACAGTGTACGGAACAGTGTACATGCACTCCAAGATTTTGGGATGAACCTTTACAGGTTCGATTATTTGAGCTCCTATAGAAAACGCCAAAAGAGCACAGGGACACACACCCCCAACCTTTAAGAACTATGTTGGAAACAAATTATTATGGAGAGATTATAAGGTTAAAAAATAGTTTATATGGTGAAATTAGAAGTTGACATAGTCATTGTTTGTGTATGTTATGTTTTTTTATTAGGAAAGCAAGGATTAATGGGTTCCGATCTTTTACAAAAGAAACAAAACGGGGAAGCTCATAGAGCACTCACAACACATAGGTCCAAAGGATCGTAAACAATATCAGTCAAATGGCTACAAAAGGAAAAAGAGGCTAGAAGACAACAACAGTCCCAAGATCAACAAGGCCAAAATCCACACCGAATCTAAGGGCTCCTTGCAAGGAACAGTAAGAAGACAACCCACAGGGTGGGGCAACCTCACAAGAGGGAAGAGAGGGTCCCCAAGTCAAGTAGAAGATCATGGCAGCCACACAAGTCAGCAAAAAGTCAAACCCTCAATAGCATAACCCCTCTTCACCTCTATAGAAAAGGAGCCCACCTCAATAGGAGTGGAAAAGGAGAAGACCAACAAACAAGTGCACCAACTGTGAGTCCAATTATTAACCAAACAGCCACAGAGGAAGCATCAACCTCAATAAGGGAAGCATCCACCTGCATAGAATCCATGAAAGAAGAAGTGAATCGATGAAGCCAAGCTCTCCTCATGGCAAACAAAGCACACCCTACCTTAATAGGGGAAAAATCAAACTCCACAGTAACCTCAAAATTGAGAACGACCATGAAACTAATACCAATCCATTACCAAAAACTAACATCAACAAGGGTGAGCCCTTGAAAAATAGCAACTAACCCTTGGCCATCGAAGATACCAAGACTACTGTCCTAACAAACCAAAATGGACAATCCCAACAAGAAGGAAAAATACAACCCAATGGTGTTCACAATAAGCACCATAGTCCAAATCAAAAAAGAAAAACTCCTACCACCTAAATCCAGAGCAAGCACCATCTGAATTGCAACGAGGATAACGAATGGGGAACACGGCCTCACTATGGACAAACGCCAAGGCCACATGTAGGGCCCAACAAGATCAATGCGAGATAAACCCCCAGTGCATCTCATCATACCACTAAAGGCATTCAATGCCCGAAATACCAGTGAAGATCCAAAGAAACCATCACAGTGCCAACAAATACCACAAGAACACACCCAAAATGAAGGGATTAGGTGGTATGCAACGAGGTGAAGCCAACACTCCACAAATCGACAGGCAATTCTAGCAACAAATCTCAGTCACTACACACTGAAGTAGCAACTCTATCCTAAGGATAGCAAATGAGCCAACACCTTCTACTATAAAAAATGCCTCACTAGTTCCAAACTCAACAGAAAGCACAACCTCCAAAGGGATTCCAGGCAAGGTTGAAACAACTAACAGACCTGAAACCCACGTTGATTAAACGAGAGCCACACAAGAACACACCTGTGAAAGGACAAAACTAGGAAGCAGAGGGCTTGAGCTAGTAGCACCCAAACATCATGCATTCTACGAGCACAAGCCCCAACCAGCAACCACAAACACCATAGAAGACCACCCAAAATAAGGTGCCAAGTAAAGAAAGGTAGACAACACAACAGCCAGCTCACCAAACAATAAACCCCAAGCAGGGCCAGGATGACATCCATGGAAACCAATTTGCACAACTCACAAAAGGAAAGGAGAGCCATCTCCCACAACAGGTAGGAGATCCAAACACCATCAACACCAACATCAAAAACATTCTAAGAAACACCATCTCCAACACAACCCCTACAGCCATGACCATCAAAGAGAAAGGTTGTGCAAACAAGCAGTGCACGATGAGAACAAAGGACTAGCACCAAAGCGTCATCCATGTCATTCTCATCAACACTACCGTTGTTATCAGTTTGAAATCCTAACTTTCCCACACCTCCACTTTTCTCCAAACTATCTAGAACAGGGCGCCAAGGGGGGAAAGGTAGCAACCTTGACCCAAAACTCACGCATGAAACCAACCACGAAAGAGTTAAGTTGGCATGTCTGGAAGAAACCATCGCAATCGAGGAAACAATAACCACACCCAAGCCCCAAACGCAGCCAAGGCTAAGCCATCTACAAGAAAATGCACAGGTGGAAGCCACAGACACAAAAAGGGATAAGGAAACAAATGTGTCAACACGACCCACAGAATAGGAAGACTAATACTCAAGATAGGAAAACAAACAAACAACCCACTCAAAGGAAGAGGACTTGGTCCAAACACCAAAGGCGGGGAAGTTCTCTCTCTTGTTCTGGCTCAAAGAAAGTGAGCCTCCAACGTCATCTGACATGGCATCACACAACAGCTTGAGGGGGAAAAGGGCCTATGGAAAGGGAAAACAACAAGCAAGTCCACCCTTACCATCTCCGCTAGGGCACAGACCCGACCAAGTAGCCATCAAAAGGCTACAAGCAAGGGGTTGAATGAGACCAGAAGCAAACATAGGGTAGAAAGTACCCAACACCAGAGCTAAAAGATCTCCATCATCCTCTGCATCTACTTCACCACCATCTCCGTTTGAAATCCTGAAATTCTCACTCCTCCACTTCACTCAACCATACCTACATTGTCATTTAGATATTAGATTATTTTTATGCGATATTTTATTTTATCATGTCTTATTTTATTAATGATCTGATGTTTGTTTACTTTTATTCAAATTATTCTTGTCTACTATATATTAATTCGCATACATTTATTTCTTATTTAGAGGTAAGAGATCACCTTTCTATGATTTTCATTATAGGTAGGATTGACTAAGGTCAACCTCACAAATTACATAAATGATCATCAAGATCAAGTCATCAAATTGAAATTCCAACTTCCTCACACCCTTTTACTAGCCATTATGAGCCAATTGATCCAATATATTTTTTTTTGTAACATGTTGTATGTCATTGTTTCTCAAGAAATTGATTATGCACTTAAACAAATGGATGAAGGAATAAGGAATGATAATGATGAAAGAAAGGAATAATTTGAGGACACTTAAATGGCACATCAATTGGCATAAGAGCTTAGAAACAACTTAATTAATTTTATTCAAGTCACTACATAGAGTGGGATGAAGATCAGCGAGTGGGAAAAGAGCAATAGGGTTTTTGGAGGTATAGTTGTTGTAGAGGCAACAAGTGAAGCAGATTCTGATGCGGATAGCATTGGCGATGAGGTAGATGGAGATGTGAAGAGAGGTGGAGTTTGCAATTTTATTTTTAATGGACTTTTGTATATTTTCATTTGGGTGGTTAGTGCTACTCTAATTCCTATCTTGGTTGTGAAGGGGTCGATCTAAGGTGATGTGTCTTTTCTATCTTAAAACACTCTCTTAACTTCTACCTTTCCTATTGCCTTTGTTGTGCCTCTTGTTTCTTGGTTGTTGCTGATTGTTGATGATTTCAAGGAAGAGGAGCCAGATATTTTGGGTGGTCTAAGAGGTGGTTGTAGGCTTTAGTTGCAATAGTTGTTGCTCCTCTATTTTTGGGTTTTGTGGGTTTTTCTCTCCAGATGAAGTTATGTGTTTTTTTCTCTCTAGATTTTGTTTTGTTATTTTGAGGCTTGTCTAACTACTCTGAAGTTGAAACATCTTTTGTTGAAGGCTACCTGTTGTTTTTGTATATCTCATTTTTGTAGTTTTGGGGCTCTATTTCCCTTTTCTAGGTTGTTGTTGGGGACCTTTTTTCTTTAGGGGATACCCTCTCTTTTGGGTTTCTTCATTGGTGCCACCATTGTTTCTCTACTCAACTCTTTTGGTGGTTTTTTTTTCTTTGTGGGGTATGTGTTCCTGCAATGCTCTTCTACTCATACCCTATTTTGTTGCTCATGATGCAGATTTTTTTGTTTCTTTCATGCTTGAGAAGTTGACATCCATGCCTTATGGAGCCATTTTGGTTGTTGCCTCTTGTTTTCATTTAAAAGGGCTATCCTTAGTTTTAAGGTGATATTTGTCCTTGTGTGATTTGATGGAGCTCTATGGTTTCCTAGTCTCAAATATCTTTTATCTGATCATGACACTTGTTCTCTAGTCCTCCTTTGTGATACTCCTATTAAGGTGGAGTTTTCTCCTTTTGAGGTGGACAACCTTTATGTGGGGATGCCTAAGGACTAGTTTTCTTCCATTATTATTCCCTGTTGGTTGATCCTAACTAAGTGGAGGGGTCTCCTATTGAGATGAAGTTCGGTTTGGTGGGTGAAGCTAGAAGCTTCTTTAAGGAGGCTTTTGCTCCTCCCTTTCTAGTGGTTGGTTGCACTGACTCTATTGAAATCTTTGTTCTTTTTCTCTATCCTTCTTCTCCTATGAAGGTTGAGAATCTGGTGGAGTTTGAGTTTGATAGATCATTTTGAAAGATATATAAGAGATTTGAGATAGGAGATTATGGATATGTGAATGTAATATGATGTGAAATATATTAGAGGGATCATGTAAAGGTGATTCCGGTAAAGGGTTTAGGATTTCAGACCGGAACTGTATTCTGGCATAGAAGATGTTATCTCAGCAGTTCACACTTCTTTGGATTGTAGTCTGGAAGTTTATGTAGTTAGTGAGGCTCCTTTTTTGATTGAGTAGTGTGGTCTAGGTTGTAAGCCTTACTGCAAGTGTAGGCCCCTCATAATTTGTAATATCTCTTCATATGACCAGTGGATTGATATTGTGGGTCACAAATCCCACCGTGGTTTTTCCTCTTTGAGGTTTTCCACGTATAAATATTTGTGTTATGGTTCTCATTTATGTGATTGGCTTATTGGTTGCTTTACTTCTTTCAATTCTATATGTACCGGTATACCGGTTGGTGTATGGCTATTTTAATAAGGCTAAAATTAATCATTCTGGTATAACACTAATTCACCCCCCCCCCCCCCCCCCCTCCTCTCAATGTTATTGGTTTCCAACACTATTATCTCATGATTCTAAAAATTTGGGCCTAGTTTTGCTTGAATTAGGAGCAATATTTGTGATAAATATAAGAAAGGGATTTTAATAAGTAGGTAGGCCATGTATACAAAGACATAGCTGAAATTAATTGTATCGTCTTTCATCTTTCTCCTCCATTCTAAACCATTAATTTCAAAACATTACTCACCTTGATACATAATAAATACCTCTGATTTACAATAATGATACAATTTATGTTATATCAAATATTATATATAATACTATAGATATAATATAACCAAAAAATTTATATATAATATATTTTTATTTGTACTATATAAAATAAAAAAATTATATATATATATATATATATATATATATATTTAACTATAGTATCATTAAAAAAATGAATTTACCTTATAAAATATAGTAACAATTTCTTTACAATTATTAATTATTGTTCTTAGACATTTAAATAATTTTTTTTCTTTAAAATCATTAAACGAAAAATTTATGCTATATTATTTAATGAAAAGAAAATAAAATTATTTTCTTAAACATATAAACCTGCATATTTTTAATTTAGTTTGTACCTAATTTATAGTAATAGAATCTTTAATTACGCCGAGAGGCGTAACCTACAATGGCATCATATAGGGGTCATCCCCAGTAACGGTTTAAGAAAAAAGAAGTGGTTCGTATTCTTCTAGCTATGTATATTAGAACTGATAAAAGAAGAATGGAGCTAAAAAACTTCCACTCCTTAGCCATCTGTGTACACTTCTTATGCAAAGTGGAGAATGTCAAAAGATTAAAGGTGCAGTTACACAACTATAACAATAAAAATTGTTATTCATTCACCATAAACATCATCATTCGTATTCATTCACCACAAACATCGTCATTCGTATTCATTCATTTTCATTCAAAAAACATTCAACTTTGGGACAAGAAGAGTCTATAAGATTGAGAGACATTTGTCTAACAGAGAAAATGAAAAATGGGTGTCTTAAAAACGCTCTTCTTTTCAGTGGGTTTTGTGTTGACAATCTTTAGCGGATTGATCATTGTGTCTTTAGGAGCAGCAGATGTATTCCCAATTTATCCCAAGAATGAGCAATTTGAGGTCTCCTCATTAGTTGAATAGGATACTCAGAGAATTGGGAGGAGATTACAGGCAGTAGCAAAGACTACCGTATTCAACGTGCAAGGCAATGTTTTTTCTAGATGGGTAAGGAAGAAGGAAAAACCCCCAAATTTTAATTTTCATTCTGGATTCCAAATTCAAAGCTCATGAATATGCAAATTGAATTGCAGGATTTACTATGTGATTGCGTATATTGGTAACCCTGCCAAGGAATATTTTTCGGATGTAGATACTGGCAGTGATTTAACTTGGCTTCAGTGTGATGCCCCCTGCTGAAGTTGTGCCAAGGTGAATAACAATCACAACCCATATGTTATTTTTGTTCACAATTACAGAAATGCTACATATTGATTTGGCTAATTTTTTTTGTTCTGTCTTTGTTTATTTTTCCTAATTGTCTGCAATTTACTCCTGATGGCAACATCATATTCAGTGGCAAAGGAGGTCCTTCACTTGAATCCCCAAAAGTATGGAAGTGGGTAGAGATTTTTTGAAAAATAAATCACAATGAAGGCGTAAGGTCAGTTTGCATGTATTACCCTAAGTATACTCTAATATATTAGGATAATAATTATGGTATGGCTGATTAGTATTTGTTACCTTAACCATAATTATACTTATACATGTTATTTAAATATATTATAATAATTATTACCAAATACTAATCCATGCAAATTTATTTATTTAATTTTTTTTAAATATTATTTGTAAATCTCAAAAATCAATTGTAAAATTAATTTATTCTAAAATTGATTTTTGATTCAATTAAAAATTAAAAACAAATAGAATTTAGTTTAACTAGAGAACATGAAATGATTTGCATGGAGAAAGCGAAAATATAATAGAAATATTATTTATATATCTACAAAAAAATTCTAAAAGATTCTATTTATATTTTAATTTCTTTAGTTTATAATGGCTACATAGAATGTTTAATAGAAATATTAAAAAGAAAGGAAAGAATCTAATATCCAATTTAGAAAGGTTAAAAAGGCTTGGAATACTGAATAGAAGTAATATTTTTATGAAAGAAAAAGAAGAAAAAATCTTAATTTTCAATTTGGAAAGATCAAAAAGAATTTATATGTTTCTAAATTTCAGTCATAAAAATATAATTTTTCTATATTCAAAAAATCAAAGTTATGTGCATGCACAAATATTTTAAAAATACTATATAATATTTAAGATATAAAAATATTTATTATTAAAATTTTCTTATTTATCATATAGATGTGATTTTTCTATTTTAGTTGAGTTAAAAATATTTCAAAAATAACATATGATGATTGATTTAGAAAGCTCAAAAATAATTTATCAAAAATTTAAAAGGTTAAAAGAAAATAATTTTAATTAAAAAAAAGCTCTAAGCTATTTAAAAATGTCTTAATTTTATTAGAACAAAGTTTAAAGTTATTCATTTTATAGAATTATTGAATAAATGTACATAATATTAAAGATTTTATTAATATTTAATAAAAAATAAATAATAAGTTTTATGAATGCATAATCCTACAATATTAACCCTAATTGTAGCATAATCTTAACCCTAAACTTAATCTTACCCTAATTTAACCATAAGCCTAAAGTAATTGAATCATAATCGTAATTCTAACCCTAATTGAAATTTAATACTAATCATAACTATGATCAACCACTTATCATAATCAAACCCTGACCTTGCCAATATTCTTAATCTAGACTCAATTCCCTGATCATAACCTAACCCTAAACTAACCTAGGTAAACCTAATAATGATGTAAACCGTAACTATTATCCTAATCCTAATCTTAAACCCTATCCTAAACCATTACCCTAACCCTAACCATGATTCAAACCCTAAACCTAACAATAATCCTAGGCTCTAACTCTATCCATAATCCCAACAATAACACTAATAATGGTGTATGCTAACTGTAATTCTAACCCTAACCATGATGCAAACATTACCATTAATCCTAACACTAACCCTTAACCCCAACCATGATGTAAAACATAACTTTAGAGCTATAATACTAATGTTAACCCTAACCCTAACCCAAGCCATGATGTAAACAATAACCTTTACCATAGTCCTAACCACAACTCTAAACCATTATTTTAATCATAACCTTAACCCTAACCCTTACCCTAACACTAACCCTAACCTAAACTAATCATAACCCTAAACCCTAACTCTAAAAATAGGGAATGGTTCTACTACCCTTAGGATGCACCAATCATATATTACAATGTATTAATAATATATGAAGGGTATTGATATCTTGATGCATCCTAAGGGTTGGGTAGTTGTTTCCCTAAAAGTAACCCTAAACCTAATGATGATGTACACCCTAAGCGTATCCATAATTTTAAGCAAGATGTAAACCCTAATCCTAACCATGATGTAAATCCTAATCATAACCATAAAAATAATTATAACCCTAAACCCTAACCCAAGTAATAAACCTAACGCTAACCATGATGTAAATCCTAACCCTAACAATAACCATGATATAAACACGAACATTAATCCTAACAATGACCCTTAACCCTAAACCTAACCATGAAGTAAACCTTAACCCTAGCTATAATCCTAACCATAAATGTAACCCTAAGCCTAACCATAAACCTAACCCTAACTCCAACCCCAACCATGATGTAAACCATAACCCTAGCCATAATCCTTACCATAACTCTAAATATTAAACCTAATCTAACCATACAAATAAACCCTAACCCTAACAATAATCCTTATCCCTAACTCTAAACCTAATCCTAACCATAACCCTAACCCTAACCCTAGTCATCATCCTAACTATGACCCTAACCCCAACCATGATGTAAACAATAAACCTAACCATAACACAAACCATCACCCTAATCATAATCCTTACCCTAACCCTAATCATAACACTAACCTAATCATATTCCTAAACCCTAACCCTAACAATAATCCTACCCTAAGCTTAACCCTTACCTGAATTGAACCTTAATCCTAATTTATTCCTAACCTTAATCTAGCCCAAACCCTAATCATAATTGAACTTTAATACTAATTTAACCCTAACTTTAATGTAATTGAACCATAACCCTAATTCTAACCCTAACTTTGATGTAACCCTAAACGCAATTGTAACCCTGACATTATACCGTAGCCATAAACTTAACCTTACAACTAAACCCTAATCCTAACCATAATCCTAAACCAAAGCCAAACCCTAACCCTGATGGTAACCCTAACCATGATATACACCCTAACCATTATCATAAGCCTAACCTTAAACCCTAACCCTAACCATGATGTAAACCTTAACCTTGACCATAATGCTAACCTTAAATTTAATCCAAAACACAACCTTAAACCAGATCCTAGTCCTAACCATATCCCCAATTATAATTCTAATACTAACTGTAACTATGATTGTGCTTACCCTAACCCTACCTTTGATGTAAACCCTAAACATAATTGTAACCATGACACTAAACCCTAACCATGACCATAAATTTAACTCTAATATTAAACCATAATCGTTACCCTAACCTTAACCATGATATAAACCCTAACCTAACTAATAAACCTAACTATCACCCAGACCCTAAACACTAACCCAAGCAATAAACCTAACCCTAACCATGATGTAAATCCTAACCCTAACAATAATCATGATATAAACACTAACATTAATCCTAACACTAACCCTTAACCTCCAACCCTAACCATGATGTAAACCTTAACCCTAGCCATAATCCTAATCATAAATGTAACCCTAAGGCTAACTATAAGCCTAACCTTAACTCCAACCACAACCATGATGTAAACCATAACCCTAACCATAATTACTACCATAACTCTAAACCTTAACCCTAACCTAACCATTACCATAAACCCTAACCCTAATAATAATCATTAGCCATGACCCTAAACCTAATCTTAACCATAACCATAACTCGAAACCTGTCACTAATCCTAAGAGTAAATCCTATCCATAATCCTAATCCTAACCTTAAACCCTAACCCTAACCTTAATCTTCAACCCTAACCCCAACCAGAATCATCACCCTAACCCTAAGCATGATGTAAATCCTAACCTTAAACAAAGATGTTGATCATGACCCCAAACCTAAGCCTAACCCTAACTATGATGTAAACCCTCACCCTGGCCATAATCCTAACTATGACCCTAACCCCAACCATTATCTAGACAATAAACTTACCAGAACCCCAAACCATAACCCTAATCATAATTCTTACCCTAGCCCTAATCATTATGCTAACCTAACCATAATCCTAAACCCTAACCTTGACAATAATCTTACCCTAAACTTAACCCTAACCCAAATTGAGCCTTAATTCTAATATATTCCTAACCTTAGTCTAGCCCAAACCCTAATCCTAATTGAACTTTAATAGTAATTTAACCCTAACTTTAATGTAATTGAACCATGATGTAAACCATAACCTTTACCATAGTCCTAACCACAACTCTAAACCATTACCCTTGTCATAACCCTAACCCTAACCCAACCTAATCATAACCCTAAACCCTAACCCTAAAAATGGGGAATGGCTCTACAACCCTTAGGATGCACCAATCATCTATTATAATATATTAATAATATATGAAGGGTATTAATATCTTGCTGCATCCAAAGGGTTGGATAGTTGTTTGCCTAAAAATAACTTTAAACCTAACCCTAACCATGGTGTACACCCTAACCCTATCAATAATTCTAACCACGATGTAAACCCTAATCCTAACCATGATGTAAATCCTAACCCTAACCCTAACCATAACCATAACCATAACCATAACCATAACCATAACCATAACCATAACCATAACCATAACCATAACCATAACCATAACCATAACCGTAATTATAATCTTAAACCTAACTATAACCCAAACCGTAAACCCTAACCCAAGCAATAACCCTAACGCTAACCATGATGCAAATCTTAACCCTAGCCATAACCAAGATATAAATACTAATATTAATCCTAACACTAACCCTTAATCCTAACCCTAACCATGATGTAAACCCTAACCCTAGCCATAATCCTAATCATAACTATAACCCTAACTTCAACACCAATCATGATGTAAACCATAACCCTAACCATAATCCTAACCATAACTCTAGACCTTAACCCTAACCTAACCATAACCATAAACCCTAACCCTAACAATAATCCTTAGCCCTAAACCTAACCATGATATAAACCCTAAACTATGCTAGCCCTAAACCTAACCATGCTAACCCTAACCATGATATAAACCCTAACCATTATCATAACCCTAAACCTAATCATAACCCTAATCCAAACCATGATGTAAACCTTATCCTCGACCATAACACTAACCTTAACCCAAACGCTAACCATAACCACAATACATGCCATTAAACAAAGTTTAATATATCTTAGATCTTTTAGTTTTTGCTTTGATCTTGCAACACATATATATTAATAAAAATAGTCTAAATAGATATATAAAATTGCAATGATAAAATAATATAATAATATAATAATACTATAATATAATTTGTTTTAATAAAAAGATACTATATAATTATATATTAGTTTATTTTATGTTTTCCATGTTGCGTTGCGCAACTGCCACTAGCATATATGTCCTAAATTTTAATTTAATCTATATAACATACGCCGAGAGATATCCTTCTTGAGGTGCCTATTTCAATTTAGGGTTCAAAATTGATTAAAAATAGGTGCCTCAAGAAGGATATCTCTCGGCATATGTTATATAGATTAAATTAAAATTTAAGACATATATGCTAGTTTAGAGAGAGTGTCATAACCCATGTGGCCAACAGAACTAGATATAATTGTCAAGTCTATTTTATATTCTCATTCTGTCGTGCTGTCATTGATGGCGACTGCAAGTTGTTAGCTGTCGTTTCACATTTTTTTTATTAATGTTGAAAAGAAGACTTTTACATAGCTACTTGTTTCACATATTGCAAGTTTGTTTTGAATGTATTAAAATGGTATCCCATATTCTCAAATTTCATTTTAGATGACATAAATCTGCTATAGTCGTTAGTGGGGACCAAATTTGATAGCAATATTTAAAGGAATTTTGCTATTAAATTAAATATATTTTCAAGTTTGTATATATATCAAACATTTATGTTTAGATGAGTTTTTTTTTCTTTCAAAAAGTAAATATCAAATAAATTGATGTTACCTTTTCTTTTAATCTCAATTTTCTTTAATTTATTTCATCTATATTTTGTGAAGTTATATATCATTGATGCAATTGTTCCTTTACATTCATTTTTAACATTTAATCTAAAAGGAGTATTTAATCTAGAATGTGAAATATTAAAACATCTACCAAAAGTTATATTATTAATTATATGTTTCATTGTATCTTTTTTTTTCTAGAAAAGGATACTTTATCCAATGCACTATACTAATCTATTAGTGAATGTAATGCATGCTAGAATTCATTCTTCAAATAAACAAAGCTATCAATTAGAAGCACAAGGGAAATCACGAATCCCTATCTAATCAACAGATCTAACAAGATAGACAATGAAATAATGCAATCATCAAGTAAAAGAGGAATTAAGAATATCAATCTATAAAAAACTCCCTATTCTGTGACTACGTATTGCTTCCATTGCTCTTCTACTCTTCATGGTATGATGGCTCTCAGATATTGCGCTGGTAACCTGCAAGTGACACAAAGATTCAAAATTCGTGATTGTTGAAAATGGAGATTGGATGCTCAATTTATAGAAAATTGGAGAGGATTGACTGAAAGGTGGAACAGAATGATCAAGAGGTGTGAACTGAGGTGAGCTCAAATGCAAGTTGATAGTTGAACTGCTGATTGTAGGAGTGAAACTCAATAGATTGAATAGATTAACTAAGTCAACTGATTGAGAAAAAGCTGACTGAAGGAAGAAAAAGAATGATTGGTGGAAATAAAGAAGATGACACAGAGAGCTTAATTTAGAAAAAGCTAACTGAAAGATGGAAATAGAAGTTGAAGAGATAAATGATTTAATTAAATGATTGATTGAATTAACTAATTTAGCATGTGCTTGCATTTAGATTTAGATTTTCAATTTAATCTTTGCATGAGATATTATTCAAATAATTGAATTTATTTAATTCAATTTAGCATTTGAATATATTTAGAACTTGACTTTGATTTTCAATTTGGTTTTTGAAATCATGCACATGTATTTGAATTTGGAAGAAATTAGAAGAATATGAAATTAAATGAAATTAGTATTTGAAGAATGAGAAGAATTAATTAGTTAATTAAATAATTTAAAGAAACTATTTAATTATTTAGAAATGGAATTTAATTAAATAATAAAGATTATTTAATTTAAAGGAATTAAATCACAATTAATTAAATAATAAATATTTAATTAATATTTAGAAAAGGGTTGAATGATTAGATGATTAGAGATAGAAATTGAATAATTAGTAATTTGTTTAAATAATAAAGATTATTTAAATTGGGGAATTAATCTGAATTAATTAAATAATAAATATTTAATTAATATTTAGAAAATGATTAGAATGACTAGATGATTAGAGATAGAAATTGAGAATTAATTAGTAATTTATTTAAATAATAAATATTATTTAAATTGGGGAATTAATTAGAATTAATTAAATAATAAATATTTAATTAATATTTAGGAAATGATTAAAATGATTAAATGATGATAGAATAGGAAATAGAAATTGAGAATTAATTTATTTAAATAATAAAGATTATTTAAATTGGGGAATTAACCATAATTAATTATATAATAAATCTTTAATTAATATTTAGGAAATAATTAAAATGATTAAATGATGATAGAAATAGAAAATAGAATAATTAGCAAGAGTATGAGGAAATATGAAATTAGAAGAATAAGATTAATTAACTTAATTAAATAATTAAAGAATTATTTAACTAATTAGACGAATAATTAGTACATGATCAATGAGACATTTTTAGGTGTCTACATTTGCCCCTCTTTGAGACAATGTTGAAATGACATTGTTTCAAAGAAAATGAAAAATTCTGCCCCAGTATGCCCTGATGATACTTAGGGTGTAATGCCCCCTCAAGAGATTGTTTGTGCATTAAAGACATGAATGATCTCTCGAAAAAAGAAGAATGTGAGATAAAAGATAGAAGAATGGTTAGTTGATTAAAGACAGAGATAGGTGATGTGAAGATGATATGAGATAGAATATGAGAGAATGAACCTTGGAATGAAATAGATTGATGTTAGACGATAGAAAATGATTTAGAAAGAGATGATGAGAAAAGAATCAGCAAACTAGCAAGAAGCAAATGAGATGAGAATGAAATTGAATGAATCACGAACCTATGTCACATATTGTATTGCATCAATATATATTCATCACTGAGCCTTATTATTGAAAAATGGAGCTTAGCACATCAGGGTACAAGGAACCAAGATGTAAATATATCTCATTGAAGAAACAAACACGCAGCAAACAAACAATAAACAAAGAAAAAGATAATGCCCATCCCAGCTCCTCTAGTCACTTGTGGACATCCTTGAGTACCATAGAAACAATATATGTCACCAAATGATAAAAAGATAAAGATTGACCCAAACAAAATTCAGAAGCTATACTGACCTTGTGCCTTCGTTCTTAGTTGTTTGATGTGATGGTTGATAATGTCTGATCTCAGAAAGTTGTGGACCCCATTTAAGACTAACCTATTTGATTTCGAGTGTATCCTCTTTTGTTTAAGACAAGATAATGATCACGTTGATATGGATATGATACGATTGATAAGACAATTTTGATCAGTTGATTGCAGATGTTTGACTGGATAGTCGTATCCTTTGTTAACTTTGCGCGAAGTGTTTGCTAGATATCTGCTAGGGTATTTGTTTCTCACAAGACATTTTATTGCAAGTTTTTTTGATTGATTGATTTTCAATTTTTAGTTATTTTCGAAGAGCTTTTTCAATGTTTTTGGATTATGTAGGTAGATTTTTGAATGTTTTTGTTTGATTTTTTTCAGGATCATATTTGAATGCTTTTTGTTGATTTTTTGGTTTTTTCAGGACTTTATATGGATGTTTTTGGTATTTTATGATTTTCAATGTTTTTGAATTTTGTGTTTTTCAATGTTTTTTGGATTTTTTTAGGACTTTATCTGATTTTTTTTTGGGGATTTTTTTAGGACTTTTATCTGATTTTTTTGGATTTTTTTCAGGACTTTATCTGATTTTTTGGATTTTTTCCGTTATGCCCCCAGTGTGCAGACCTGTATGATGATCTGCAGAATGCATATGGAGACAAAAGAATTTTGGACATGACCTATGTGAATGCAACGTGCAGGATGAAGATACATTTTCTATTCGAAGAAGGTTGATTGTGTTTGTTTTTTCATTTGAATACACCAATTGAAATGGAGGTGCAAAAAATTTCATAGATAAGCAGTCAATCGATCTCTAAGGCCCTTCGGAACATTCATCTAAACACACTTAGTGACTTGGTTTTACAAATGGAGACGCGGAAAACTTCCCCATTGGTTCTTAAAACTTTGATCTTCTTTTGCCCATGTGTGTGCAGATGAGTTAATTCCCACTCTTGTGTTCACTAAAGATCCTTAGCATCCTATACAACTAGCTACATGGATTATTCTAACTTCAAAAGCATCTTGAATAGAGCCTCGCTGCCAGCAAGCCTTGAGAGCTCTGACAAGGTTATAGACTGTAATTTCTCAAATATTGCTCCATTGCCAGTAGGCGTTCATAGCTTTGATGGAGTTACTTGCATGTTCCCATAGTCAAGCTTTTTATCGCATTTGTATACATGATATTTCAGTTATATATCATTGATATTTTTGCCTTTAGATGGATATTTGGCATAGCTCTTTTTATTTTTATTTTCTTGCCTTGACTTGTAAGTAATGGAACCTACTTGGGTGTGACAATTACAACAGCACTGAAGTAGAATTTTAGATTTTTCACTAGTCATATGATCAACTAGGTGTCTAGAATGAATTTAGAGATTTATTGTGTTTGAGGTATAGCAATTGATAGATTGTAGGTTAACAAGTCTCAAATAGTGAAACCACTACCCAACCATAAGTAAAGCGTCGTCATAGGGTAATGTTGAGAATGAATGACTTTAGAACCCCAAAAACTTCATGTCCAAATATCTAAGAAAGGCGATGACCCTTTTTTTCTTTAGATGCCAATGAATGATAACCTCGAACAGTTGCCTTGTTTTATTTGATGCCTTGTTATGCAGTGTTTTAAATGATATGATATGCAATGCGAAAAGCAAAACCTAAACTATACAACCCTTAGGTATAATATCGCTTAAGGTGCATGTTGTTCATAGGGTTAGAGATTGGATCTCCCTCCATGGTAGCCAAATGATAGGCACCATTGCCTATGACCCTTGTTATAATGAAAGGACCTAGCCAATTAGGTTTGAATTTCCCTGGCCTTTCTCGTTCTGCTAAGTTCCTTTGATTCTCTTGAAGTACTAGATCTCCCACTTGAAAGTTTCATGGGTGGACCCTTTTATTGTAACTTTGTCTCAGTCTATTTTGATATCCTTGTAAATGATTGAATGTTGTTTGTCATTTTTCATCAAGGGTTTCTAGTTCTTGCAACCTTGCTACCTTGTAGTCTTCTTCTGATATAATGTTCTGTAAGGATACTCTTAGAGATGGTATTTCTACTTCAATGGGGAGCATCACTTCAGTACCATCGACCAAGGAATATGGTGTTGCTCCTGTAGGTGTGTGTACTCCTGTTCTATAGGCCCAAAGAGAAGGATTCAACTGGAGATGCCAGTCTCATCCTGTGTCAGTAACTACTTTCATAAGAATTTTCAATATTGTTTTATTTGTAGCCTCTGCTTGCCCATTACTTTATGGATAATATGGCGTGGAAAATCTCTGTTGTATGTGGAATTTATCACACAACTCTTTCACTTCCTGATTTTTAAATGGACGCCCATTATCTGTAACAAAGCACATTGGAATTCTGTATCTACATATAATGTAGTTGAGCATGAATTTTGCTATCTGCTTTCCAGTGGTGTATGTTAAAGGAATCGCCTCAACCCATTTTGTAAAGTATTCAGTGGCTGTCAAGATAAACTTGTGCCCGTTGGACGAAGTAGGGTTGATTTTACCCACTAGATCTAATCTCCATTGTGAAAATGGCCATGGTGATGTGATGGGTTGAAGATCTTGTGCTGGTGCATGAATAAGGTCTGCATGCATTTGGCATTGTTTACACTTCTGTACATACTTGTAAGCATATTTTTCCATGGTTGGCCAGTAATACCCTGTTCTCAGCAGTTTCTTTGATAATGGCGGACCGCTTTGGTGAGCCCCACAAATTCCATCATGGACTTCTTTTAAAGCAAGGTGTGCTTCATTCTCATCCAGACATCGAAGAAGAGTACCATCAAAACCCTTTCTGTACAGAGTATCAGCTATAATGGTGTATCTAGATGCTTGACGAATAAAGGTCTTCTTTTGATTTCTAGACAGATCTAGTGACATGTACTGGGTATGCAAATAAGTATATATTTCATTGTACCAAGGTGATTCTAGACCCACAATTGCACATACATAGTCTGATAAGGGAGTCTCATATGCAGGTAGCATTAACTGTTCTATGATAAACTCAAACTGAGTTTCATTAGCAGGCATATTTAGAAGAGATCCTATGGTCGCCATTGCATCTGCTACCTTGTTTTATATTCTGGGGATTTGTTCGAAGGTAATTTTGCTAAAATGCTCCTTGTAATCTTCGACCAACTTTTTATAAGGGATGAGTTTGTCATCCTTCATATTGTAATCATCATTGACCTGGTTTACAATTAACTATAAATCACCATAGACCTGTAACTCTTGTATTTTCCATTGCATTGATGTACAAAGCCCTATGAGGAGAGCTTCATATTCTGCCATATTGTTGGTGCATGGGAAATTGATCCTAAATGACTTGGGTATAACATCCCCTTGAGGAGTAATGAAGAGAATACCTGCTCTAGATCCATGATTTGTATATGACCCATCAAAGTATAACTTCCACATTACTGAGGCAGTTAGTGTAAACACGGATTCATCTGGAAAGTCTATCAGCAATGGGTGACTGTCTTGTATAGGAGCCTCTGCTAATTGATCTGCTATGATGTCCTTTGATAGATTTTATGTCTATGTATTCTATATCAAACTCGCTCAAGATCATAACCCACTTAGCCAATCGCCTGGTCAATGTTGCTCTGCTCAATAGGTATTTGAGTGGGTCAAATCGTGCAATGAGTTGTACCTTATTACTCAACATGTAGTGTCTGATCTTTTGGGATGCAAAGATTACTGCTAAGCATGCTCTCTCTATGGGGGTATAATTAAGCTCATAGCCGATTAGAGTCCTACTTATATAATAAATGGCTCTTTTTTTTCCATTTTTGTCATGCTGTGCCAATAGAGCTCCCAGAGCTGAGTTCATTGCTGATATGTATAACAATAGAGGTTGTCCTAGAGTAGGAGATATTAACACTGGTGTGTTCAAAAGATAATCTTTTAGAGCTTGGAAAGCTTCTTGACATTGTTCTATTTATTTAAAAGTAACTCCTTACCTAAGTAAATGTTGGAATGGGTGGGTGACACTTATCTGCTAACTGTGCTATGAATCTCCTTATGGATTGCAATCTTCCTTGTAACCCTTTGAGTTATTTAAGTGTTGATGGAGGTTGCATATCAATGATTGCCTTGACCTTGGTAGGGTCTATTTCAATTCCTCTATTTGACACTATAAACCCTAATAGTTTACCTATTGTTACGCCAAACACACATTTCTTTGGATTTAATTTGACATTATACTGTTCCAACCGATCAAATATTTGTTTAAGAACTGCAAGGTTACTTTCTCTGGTTTGTGATTTAGCCAATATGTCATCCACATAATCTTCCATTATGTTATGGATCATGTCATGAAATAATGTTGTCATGGCTCTTTGGTATGTTGCCCCGGTATTTTTAAGACCAAATCGCATCACATTCCAGCAGTGCGTTCCCCATGGGCATGTAAAGGTCGTTTTATGTTGATCTTCTGGTGTGATTTTAATCTAGTTGTATCCTGAAAAACCATCCATTAAGGATAGCATCTCATTTCTAGCTGTGAGGTCAACTATCATGTCGATATTAGGTAGCGGGAAGTCATCCTTAGGGAAAGCTTTATTTAGATCTCAAAAATCCGTATAGATTCTGATATCTCCCGTGGGCTTAGTCATAGGTGCCAGGTTGAATATCCATTCCATGAAGTCAATAGGTCTAATAAAAGCTACATCCAGCAACTTTTGTTATTCTATTTTAACTAGCAATGCAATACTTGGATGCATCTTTCTTAATTTTTGCTTATAAGGTTTAACTCCTGGTATCACTGGTAAGTGATGCAACACTAATTCAGAATCTTTCCCAGCATGTCTGAATAGGACCAAGCAAAGTTGATAGGTCACTACTTGAAAAAATGAATGAATCTGTGTTTTTCTTCTTTGCTCAGTGATTTTGCCAAATGGATGTTATGTACAACTTCCCCTTCTACTATATTTACTTCTTTTGTTTCCTCTGTAAGCAATGCTGAACTTTTTCTTTCCATAGGATGATTTCCCAAGTCATTAGGGGTAGTTTGATCCTTATCTTCTATTTGAGAAGTACTTTCTTCTCCAAAGTATGTTGTTTTATTTAGGTCTATAGCAAACCCTGCTTTATGATCACCTTGCGGAAATCCCTTTCTGACTCCTAAAAATTCTGAAATTGCTTCGTCGTTTTCAAACCAATCCAGTGTTGGTTTTCCTTCTTGCCCCCAATCAATCAAGTGTGAATGTACTAGGGGTAAATCATTACTCCATTCTTTAGTAGACTTGGATAACATGAAGACTTGATTGTTTGACTGGCTTTGTGTATCTTCATCTTGTATAAGCCTTATTTGATTCCTTAATATTACACTTTCTGGTGGGCTAGAATCATGGAGTGATAAGAATTCATAGTCATGAGAATCTATCTCACTGTCAATATATGTTTCATCATATGGTCTATCATCACTTATTTCTTCTTGTTCCTGTCCCTGATTCCTTTGTAGATTGACTGGTCTTCTTTGTGCATTAGTGACCCTTCGTAAGCTAGGTATAAGCCTTTGCAATCTTTCTTCATTTGTTTCATCTGGTTGAGCCTGAGTTGCTTCTCGTGGTAAAAGTAGTGACAATAACCATGGGTGGGAATCAGGTGATGGGGGTAATCTTGTATCTATTGCCACATTAGCCTGTACTGTTCTGTCAATAACTGCATCATTTTTTAACTCCGCAGTGGGTTCTTGCAAGAGTTGTCTCATGTCTTCCCCATCTGATTCTGCACTTGGTGATGTAGGTACTAATTGCTTGTTTGAGTTGAAGATGGAAGAGCCTATGTGGACCAATTCCTTTGTGATATGTAATTTGATGGTTTGCTTGGTCGATTTAGTATATCAAGGGTACACTGTCTGGCTTGTGTGATATGTTGTACATGCTTGTATTCCAATCCTTGATTTCCTGAATTATCATTAGGAACAACAGGTTCTAGTATTCCTTGCTTTTGTAACCCTAGGCCTATGGTACCATCATATCTATGTCTTTGGAGTATTTTGAATCCATTGCCATACTGATCTGTGTGTATTCTTGGTGTTTTCATATGATCTTCTTCTCTATATATCCAGTGGTTAACATCTTTATTCAAGGATTCTTCTTCTAAGTCTCCCCATCTAATGAAAGAGCATGAGTCTGAGTATCTGACAATATCTTTTCCTTTGTCTTTCTTTTGTATTGTAGTGTGAGGTTTCCCAAAGGACTTAGGAGAAAGAGAGAATTGTTTCCCATTTAAAGTATTTGCAATAGAGTACCCTCCACAACCCATATCCTTTATTTGTAAGGAGGATGTCGTAGGCATATCTTGTTGTATTTCTGTGATTTTCAATGTTTCCAACTGTGTACTGAGAGGTGCAGCCTGATTGATAGGTACCTGATTATCAACACTATCTTTTAGATAATTACAATATTGAAATGGATTTGGATCACCCTTTATGGTGATTTAAATACCATTGTATGGGAATTTGACACACTGATGAAATGTAGATGGTACTGCTTGCATAGTGTGGATCCATGGGCAGACCAATAACACGTTATATCCCAACTCTCTATCCAAGACTTGAAAAGATACCTCTGTCATTATTGGTCCTACTTGTACAGGTAATGTTACAATGCCTTTAGATGGACGTTCTTCATCATCATAAGCCTTGATGTTTATCCTTTTGGAAGAATCAATGTGAAGTTCAGAATATCCTAGTGCTTTGACCAATTTTAAGGTACAAATGTTCAGACCGACTCCCCCATCTATAAGTACTCTTCTGATTCTTTTCTTGTGAATGCAAGCTTCCAGATGTAGTGGGTCATTATGAAGCAATTTATCACTAGGAATATCTTGTTCTATAAATGCAATATGTGTACCTTGTGTCAGATTTCCTACCATAGACTGGAAGGCACGTTCATCTATATATTTGTCCACTACTGAATCTTGAAGTGCTTTGTCTAGTATAGCTCTATGATTGGGTGAGATATGCAATAGTTCGAATAAGGATATCTGTGTTGGAGTTTTCTTAAGTTTCTCAACTACATTGTAAGTCCCCACTGCTGGTGGTTGATTTTGTGGTATCCCTTGCAAGGTTACCTTTGACCTGCGAGTAACCACTGTACAGTCTCTGTCTCTAGGAGTAATTATGATTGTAGCAATTGTATCATTTGTATTATAGGCTATCTTATCTAGATTTATATTAAATCCTTCTTCATAGTCCCAATGTGTATATTTAACATTCATAATATGTTCAATGAGTTCATCCTCAAACCAATCTGAGTGAGATGGTTGATCTTGCCCCTAGTCTTGGAGACAAAGATTTGTATCATCATTGTACTTTGGTCCTTCATATATCATGAAAATTTGGTTGCTATCTTTATGAGTGTCTTGATATTGGTCCTCCTGATCAAGTGTTTCTTGTGAATCATCATTTGTTATCTCTCCTGAGCCAATGGCATGAATAGTGTAGTCATATGAGACTTTCATGTAATTAGTCGTGTTGTCTTGGGTACCTGATGTGGTAGCTTTTCCCTTGTCATGCTTAACAAACAGATCTCTAAAAATCATATGATTCGTTTTTGTTGAGGTCTTATCCGTATCAATTGTGATATCCCCTTGGTCTATCATATCTTGGACCAAGTTTTTCAACTTGTAGCAACTTGTCCTTTTGTGACCTTTAGTCCTATGATAATCGCAGAAATCATTGTCATTCCACCATGTGGGTTTGAAAGGACCTAGTTCATATACTCTTACTTTAGGTAGAGTGATCATGTTTGTCTGTATTAACTTTTTGAGTACTGACTCAATAGGTTCTCCTAAAGGTGTGTAATTTCTTCTTGGAGCGTTTACCCTGGGGTATCTTATGTTTGTATTTTGCATAGCATTTACATTGGTTGAGGTTGTGTTATTCCTGGTATGTGGATTTGTTGACTGACTCATTCCAAGTGATAAAACGGGTTGAGTTATGTTTATTGTTCTGGCGTCTACAATACCATCATTGGTCACATTTTTGTTTTTTGACCAAAACTTAGATTTGTCATTGTTGTTGGTATTGCCATACTTAATAAGACCTTGTTCTACCAAGCCCTTCTCACATTTGAGAGCCTTTTCTGTGATTTGTTTGAATATGGTAAGACACTACATTTGTATGGGATATTTTATCTTAGGAATCAAATTTTCTGTAAACATATCCACTTGCTCTGTTTCTGGGATAACTGTCTTGCATTTCCTATAGAGAGCCCTCCATCATTGTATGAAGGATGCAAATGTTTCATTCTCATATTTCTTAGCAACACATAAATCCATCAAAGTAACCAGGGTGTCAATGTTGTGCGAGAAGTTTGCAATAAATTGTTTCGCTAATTCTTCACATGATGTGATGGTTGGTGGTAGATGTGAAAACCACTCTAAAGCCAGACCTCCTAGACTTTTAGGGAATAGTCTCATTAGGTAAGTATCTTCTAAGGCAACTTCTATACATGCCATAAAAAATTCTCTAATATGATCTCTAGGATCACCCTTCCCTCGATATCTATCAAATTTGGGTGTTTCAAAATGTTGTGGGAAGGGTGGCATGTATAATGTATGATCAAATGGATAAGGACGTAAGTCTTGCATTGTGTAGCTCTTTTTATCGTTACCAGTTTGCATGGTTGTCATCTGTTGTTGCAAACTCTGTACTTGTTGTGTCAGAATATTTGTTGATGTCAAAGGTATACCTTGTGTGTGTGTATGTCCCACAAAAGGATTCGTAGTTGCATAACTAGGAGGTTGTTGAAATGTACCAAGATTATAACCTTGTGTGTTGTGTGTTCCCATAGGTACTGTAAAATAGGCGACATGTGAACCCATGTTTGGTTGACTTGTACCTGTTGTATTGGTAATACCTAGATTTGGATTTTGATAACCATATGTGGATCCCATAGAATAGGAAACTGGAGTTTGGTTTACACTTGTTGCTTGCATTTGAATAGGTGCTGAGATACTTGACATTATTGGTATGCTCTGTGATGGTATACTAGCATTGATCACTAAAGATGACACGCTAGTTTGAAAGTTTGCACTTGTGTTGACATTTGTTAGAAGAGGTACGTTTTGAGGAAGACTAGAGGTCGTTGCTTGTATTTGCGTCAAGGGTAGTGTTTGATTATTATCTTGACCTAAAGTTTTTCCTGGTCGTAAAATCTTTGTGACATCAAAATCCTCAGGTTATTTTGCCCCACTTTGTATTAATAGCGAAAGATACTTGTCCCTATCACTATGTATAAGTGCGTCTAGGATCATGAGGACATGCGGGTCTTGCTGTGCAGACTCAATTTCTTCCTTTGTTAGATGTTTTTGTAATTCGTTTATTGTGGACATTGTCTGTGTACCTGAGTGTTGACCTATTGACATGTCCATGTTCCAAGTAGGGTTTATAGACTATGTGTTGTTCGGGTCCATTTTTCCTTTTGCTTTCTAGGACCTTGTGATGGGCATCTAAAATTTCCTATATGATGATGGTTTTATGCTAGACGATGACCTAACACTAGACAGTAGACATAAATATGAGGTATGCAATACTATACTAGACTCTCTATTGAGGATTTTGATGTGACACCTTTTTAGCCTTTCTAGCTTTCTCTAATGCAAGTCTTTCCATTTGTTGACGAAGTTGTTCGGCCTCAATCTCTCTATCAATCTTATGGGCAATCCTAGACTCAATATCTATCTCGTATATAACTCCCATATACTGGGGTGTGCTTCTTCTTAAATCCCAACCTAAGTTAGCTAGACCATCAATAATTTCTCATTGACAACCATTTGGAACTAGATTAAGTTGCTCGAAGGGGCGCAAGCCATCACCTGGGAGACCCATGAAGGCACATGCTATGGACCTATAACTGATAATCGACTTAGACGTATATGAGGTCTAGGTGAAGACGTATATGATAAATGGTGGACTATGCAACTAATATGGATGATAATGCAAAAGACTTGGGATGATAATGAGGACGTAAGATAGGACTATGCAAAGGACTATGGACGATAATGAGGATGTAAGTAGGACTATGCAAAAGACTAAGGACGATAATGAGGATGTAAGTGGGACAATGCAAAAGACTAAGGATGATAATGAGGATGTAACTAGGACTATACAAAAGACTAAGGATGATAATGAGGACGTAAGTGGGACAATGCAAAAGACTAAGGACGATAATGAGGATGTAAGTGGGACTATGCCTAAGGTCACAAGTATGTAAGGACGTTTTGAGAATCAGTTTCAAAATGGACTTTGTTTTTGGTAACCTCGTGTGTAGGACAATGTTTTGTAGTTTTCCAAATCTGAGAACAATGGTTGGTAGGTATGTATAGGTGACTAACTCAAATTTCATACAATTTCGAAAAATTCGAAGATACGTGGGATAGGGCCTGAAATAGCCCAAAGGACTAACTCAATACTGGTCTATCACAACGATACATAAAAAAGAACGGAATACAATCTTAGGCTGGATAGTGGACACCATTCAGTGAGGCCCTTACAATAAAATATTGAAACAAAATGAATAGATAGAGAGTCAGGTAGCACTGGCTCCACTCCATGGCACACACTTCTCGGGCATGCCAATCTCTCTTACCCAGAAGATCTGAAGATCTTTTAGTCGAGGGAATCCTATATCATGGTGTAAGGTACATGAAGGGTATCTATGGGGTACGATCCGTGCTCCCAAAACCACTGAATTTAGGATTTTTGGCAACTAATTTTGTTCTTAGTATTAGGTTTCAAGGGATCTTGATCCAACGATGGATTCTTAGACCAAGCCACTTAAGGCTTTAGTTGAGGTTATCGGTGTAGGGAAGGCCCCCACATACGTCGAATTCACTCAACACTCTAGCCACCTGACCAGTATATTTATGTAGCAGCTCAGAAAACCCGCTCGAGAGTACACTGGGAGAGATGATATCCCCAACACATCCCAATTCGAAGTACCTTTGTGGGGTGATGAAATCCCCAGTCAAAGATTCCCCTCACAACGTAGGATAAAAGAAAATTTGGATGTTGTTGTCACCTCCCTTCTTTCTCCCTTAGGCCCAATGGCGGGTAGAAAGTCAATTAGTGCAATAGTAGGTCCACCCCAGACACAATGAAAAGTTCTTTTCCCTTAAGAAAATGAAAAATGATTTAATCTAATGCAGCCTAATTGATGTTCTTTTTATAGCCCAAATTTAGGTGTTAGATCCGCATGTGCATGTCAATTTTAAACACCAAATCCAAGAATGAAGGCATACATGTTAATTTTAACCATTTGTTTGATTTTTAAACACCAAAAACCAAGTGTGAGATACACACATGTCAATTTTAGCCCATGTTCATTTTAAGCACCAACAACGAAGTGTGAGATTATCCATGCATGTCAATTTTAACTGTTGTTGATTTTAAGCACTAAAAATTAAAGTGTGAGATTATCCATGCATGTCAATTTTAACTGTTGTGAGATGTGCATGCAAAATTACTAATCTAATCCTCTCTACGAATCCGCCACAGGCTGTAAATAGAAGATTAGTAGCCAAAATAACCAATAGAAAATAGAAACTAAGAACTTGATAGAGGCGATTGCATAATACTACCTGAGCAATTGCGTGATACTTACTGAGCGAATGCGTGAATCTAACAGAGCGAATGCGTAAATCTAAGAGAGCGAATGCGTAAATCTAATAGAGCGAATGCGTGACTTTATCTGTTTGATTGCATATCACTAACAGGTCTATTGCATGACAGAATGTAGACAACAAAAAAGTTAGAAAAATATAAGAAAACTAAACCCGATCAGGAACCTACGAAACCAATTGTGAATCCCTAGACAAATCCCTCATCATCCATTCAATATTGATTAGATCATATTTAACTGTATAAGAAAGAACATTAATCCATTCAATATTGATTAGATCATATTTAACTTCTCATGTATAAATGATTTTTGCTAACTGACATTATCTTAGTTATGAAAAGGAAATGTGATGCAGGTTGCCTTATCTATCTTCCAAAGCTAAGAGGGAGTGTTAATGCATGGTAGCTTATGCAAGATAAGATCTTCCTAACCTTCCTTGTTCTGTTATTTACATGCTTCATGTCTGATTTATATTGCATATGATTATCGGATTGTACAAACATTGCTTATCATTATGCTATCGGGCTAACAACCCAATAGCATATTAATGTCAATTGTTAATTGGCATTAATATGCTATCAGGGTATTAACCCGATAGCATATTAAATGCTATAAGTTATTGGGTTAAATTCGCCGATACATACTTGCTATCAGGTGCATAACCATTGGCACCAATTCACATCTATTATCGGGCTTAATTATATCGGGCATATTTGTTATAGGGTTTAATGAATACACCGCTTCATTTGGAATTAACATTGGTTAACAACTGCACCAGTTGGATTACATACATCATGCACTTTGAATCATCGGTGTTTATATGAACCGATTCATTATATTGATCAGTCATTATATTATGATATTACAATATGCTATCGGGGGTTTTGAACCAATAATCAGCATTGTGTTAATGGTATAATTACAAAGGCACCGATCAATGGGTGCATTGATCGGTCATGCCTAAAAGGCATGACCGATCAATACACCAATTGACCGATTGCCTAAATGATATATATGCCAATTGAATTCATTTGGAGAAGACATAGAAAATATTAAATGATCTCTCTCCTTCAGACCTGCAGATAAAAATCAAAATTATTAGACATTGACATAATTCCTAATATCCATATATAGCATACATAGTTCATAACTTGTTCTTTAATTGAAATTGAATTAACTTTACAAGAACTATGTTGGAAACAAATTATTATGGAGAGATTATATGGTTAAAAATAGTTTATATGGTGAAAATGGAAGTTGACATAGTCATTGTTTGTGTATGTTATGTTTTTTATTAGGAAAGCAAGGATTAATGGGTTCTGATCTTTTACAAAAGAAACAAAACGGGGAAGCTCATAGAGCACTCACAACACATAGGTCCAAAGGATCGTAAACAATATCAGTCAAATGGCTACAAAAGGAAAAAGAGGCTAGAAGACAACAACAGTCCCAAGATCAACAAGGCCAAAATCCACACCGAATCTAAGGGCTCCTTGCAAGGAACAGTAAGAAGACAACCCACAGGGTGGGGCAACCTCACAAGAGGGAAGAGAGGGTCCCCAAGTCAAGTAGAAGATCATGGCAGCCACACAAGTCAGCAAAAAGTCAAACCCTCAATAGCATAACCCCTCTTCACCTCTATAGAAAAGGAGCCCACCTCAATAGGAGTGGAAAAGGAGAAGACCAACAAACAAGTGTACCAACTGTGAGTCCAATTATTAACCAAACAGCCATAGAGGAGAGAAGACCACCATCAAAAAACTATTAACCTCTTTCCCGTAGCCAATCCCTACCACAAAAAGGGACGCATCCACCTCCATAGAATCCATGAAAGAAGAAGGGAATCGATTAAGCCAAGCTCTCCTCATGGCAAATAGAGCACACCCTACCTTAATAGGGGCAAAATCAAACTCCATAGTAACCTCAAAATTGAGCAGGACCCCGGAACTGATACCAATCCATAACCAAAAACTAACATCAACAAGGGTGAGCCCTTGAAAACTAGCAACTAACCCTTGGCCATCGAAGATACCAAGACTAGTGTCCTAACAAACCAAAATGGACAGTCGTAGCAAGAAGGCAAAATACAACCCAATGGTGTTCACAGTAACCACCATAGTCCAAATCAAAAAAGGAAAACTCCTACCACCTGAATCCATAGTAGGCACCATCTGAATCGCAACGAGGATAACGAATGGGGAACATGGCCCCATTATCGACAAATGCCAAGGCCACACGTAGGGCCCAACAAGATCAATGCAGGATAAACCCCCAGTGCATCTCATCATACCACTAAAGGCATTCAATTCCCCAAACACCAGTAATGATCCAAAGAAACCATCGCAGTGCCAACAAATACCACAAGAACACACCCAAAATGAAGGGGTTAGGTGGTATGCAGCGAGGTGAAGCCTACACTCCACAAAACGATAGGCAATTCCAGCAACACATCTCAGTCACTACACACTGAACTATCAACTCTGTCCTGAGGATAGCAAAGGAGCCAACACCTTCTACTATAAAAAATGCCTCACTAGTTCCAAACTCAACATTTAGCACAACCTCCAAAGGGATTCCAAGCAAGGCTGAAACAACTAATAGACCCGAAACCCATGTTTATTAAAGGAGAGCCACACAGGAGCACACCTATCAAAGGACCAAACTAGGAAGCAGAGGGCTTGAGCTAGTAGCACCCATCCATCATGCATTCTATGAGCACAAGCCTCAACCAGGAACCACGAACACCATAGGAGACCACCCAAAAGAGGGCGCCAAGTAAAGAAAGGTAGATGACACAATAGCCAACTCACCAAATAATAAACCCCAAGCAGCACTAGGATGACATCCATGGGAACCAATCCGCACAACTCACAAAAGGAAAGGAGAGCCATCTCCCAAAATAGGTAGGAGATCCAAACACCATCAACATCAGCATCAAAAACATTCTCAGCAACACCATCTCCAATGCAACCCCTACAACCACGACCGTCAAAGAGGAAGGTTGTTCAAACAAGCAGTGCACGATGAGAACAAAGGACTAGCCACAAAGCATCATCCATGTCGTTCTCATCAACACCACCATTGCTATATGTTTGAAATCCTAACTTTCCCACACCTCCACTTTTCTCCAAACTGTCTAGAATAGGGCGCCAAGGGGGGAAAGGTAGAAATCTTGACCAAAAACTCACACATGAAACCAACCACAAAAGAGTTAAATTGGCATGTCAGGAAGAAACCATCGCAATCGAGGCAACAATAACCACACCCAAGCCCCAAACGCAACCAAGGCTAAGCCATCTACAAGAAAATGCATAGGTGGAAGCCACAAACATAGAAAGGGGTAAGGAAACAAAGGTGTCGACATGACCCATGGAATAGGAAGACTAATACCCAACATGGGCAAACAAACAAACAACCCACTCAAAGGAAGAGGACTTAGTCCAAACACCAAAGGCGGGGAAGTTCTTGCTCTTGTTCTAGCTCAGAGCAAGTGAGCCTCCAACCTCATCTGACATGGCATCACACAACACCTTGAGGGGGAAAAGGGCCTATGGCAAGGGAAAATAGCACACAGGTCCACCCTTACCATCTCCGCTAGGGCATAGACCCGACCAAGCAGCCATCAAAAGGCTACAAGCAAGGGGCTGAATGAGACCAAAAGCAGACATAGGGTAGAAAGTACCCAACACCAGAGCTAAAAGATCTCCATCATCCTCTGCATCTACTTCACCACCATCTCCTTCAATTTGAAATCATGAAATTCTCACTCCTACATTATCATTTAGATATTAAAGATTATTTTTATGCAATATTTTATTTTATTATGTCTTATTTTATTAATGATCTAATGTTTGTGTACTTTTATTCTAATTATTCTTGTCTACTATATATTAATTCGCATTCATTTATTTCTTATTTAGAGGTAAGATATCATCTTTCTATGATTTTTATTATAGGTAGGATTGACTAAGGTCAACCTCACAAATCACATAAATAATCATCAAGATCAAGTCATCAAATTGAAATTCCAACTTTCTCATGCCCTTTTACTAGACATTACGAGCCAATTGATCCAATATTTTTTTTTTTGTATGTCATTGTTTCTCAAGAAATTGATTGTGCACTTAAACACATGGATGAAGGAATAAAGAATGATCATGATGAAAGAAAGGAATAATTTGAGAACACTTAAATGGCACATCAATTGGCATAAGAGCTTAGAAACAATTTAATTTATTTTATTCAAGCCACTACATAGAGTGGGATGAAGATCGACGAGTGGGAAAAGAGCAGTAGGGTTTTTGGAGGTACAGTTGTTGCAGAGGCAACATGTGAAGCAGATTCCGATGCGGATAGCATTGGCGATGAGATAGATGGAGATGTGAAGAGAGGTGGAGTCTGCAATTTTATTTTTAATGGACTTTCGTATCTTTTCATTTGGGTGGTTAGTGCTACTCAGATTCCTAGCTTGGTTGTGAAGGGTTTGACCTAAGGTGGTGTGTCTTTTCTATCTTCAAACACTCTGTTGACTTCTACCTTTCCTATTGCCTTTGTTGTGCCTCTTGTTTCTTGGTTTTTGGTGATTGTTGATGGTTTGAAGGAAGACGAGGTAGATATTCTGGGTGGTCAAAGAGGTGGTGTTTTCTCTATCTCTTCAAAGGAGGATGGTGTCTATTTTTTGGATGTTAGAAGTGTTGTGGTTGTGCGCTTTAGTTGCAATATTTGTTGCTCCTCTATTTTTGGGTTTTGTGGGTTTTTCTCTCCAGATGAAGTTTGGTGTTTTTCTCTCTCTAGATTTTGTTTTGTTATTTTGAGGCTTGTCTAACCACTTTGAAGTTGAAACATCTTTTGTTGAAGGCTACCTGTGGTTGTTTGATATCGCATTTTTGTGGTTTTGGGGCTCTATTTCCCTTTTCTAGGTTGTTGTTGGGGACCTTTTTTCTTTAGGGGGTGCCCTCTCTTTTGGGTTTCTTCATTGGTGCCACCATTGTTTCTCTACTCAACTCTTTTGGTGGGTTTTTTCTTTGTGGGGTATGTGTTCATGCAATTCTCTTCTACTCATACCCTATTTTGTTTCTCATGATGCAAATTTTTTTGTTTCTTTCATGCTTGAGCGGTTGACCTCCATGCCTTATGGAGCCATTTTGGTTGCTGCCTCTTGTTTTCGTTTAAAAGGGCTATCCTTGGTTTTAAGGTGATATTTGTCCTTGTGTGATTTGATGGAGCTCTATGGTTTCCTGGTCTCAAATATCTTTTATGGGATCATGATACTTTTTCTCTAATCCTCCTTTGTGATACTTCTATTAGGGTGGAGTTTTCTCCTTTTGAGGTGGACAACCTTTATGTGGGGTTGCCTAAGGACCAATTTTCTTCCATTATTCTTCCATGTTGGTTGATCCTATTGAAGTGGAGGGGTCTCCTATTGAGGTGGACTTCGGTTTGGTGGGTGAACCTAGAAGCTTCTTTAAGGAGGCTTTTGCTCCTCCCTTTCTAGTGGTTGGTTGCACTGACTTTATTGAAATCTTTGTTCTTTTTCTCTATCCTTCTTCTCCTATGAAGGTTGAGAATTTGGTGGAGTTTGAGGTTGATAGATCATTTTGAAAGATATATAAGAGATATGAGATAGAAGATTATGGATATGTGAATGTAATATGATGCGAAATATATCAGAGGGGTCATGTATGTGAGGAAATTCATGTAAAGGTTATTCCGGTAAAGGGTTTATAGTTTCAGATCGGAACTGTATTCTGGCATAGAAGATGCTATCTTAGCAGTTCACACTTCTCTAGATTGTAGTCTGGAATTTTATGTAGTCAATGAGTCTCCTTTTGTGATTGAGTAGTGTGCTCTAGGCTATAAGCCTTCTTGCAAGTGCAAGCCCATCATAATTTATAATATCTCTTCATATGGCTAGTGGATTGATATTGTGGGTCACAAATCCCACTGTGGTTTTTCCTCTTTGAGGTTTCCCACATATAAATCTGTGTGTTATGGTTCTCATTTATGTGATTGGCTTATTGGTTGCTTTACTTCTTTCAATTTTCTTTGTATCAGTATATCGGTTGGTGTATACATGTTTTAATAAGGCTAAAATTAATCATTCTGGTATAACACTGATTCACCCCCCCGCCTTCCCCCTCAATGTTATTGGTTTCCAACACTATTATCTCATGATCCTAAAAATTTGGGCCTAGTTTTGCTTGAATTGGGAGCAATATTTGTGATAACTATAAGAAAGGGATTTTAATAAGTAGGGAGGTCGTGTATGCGAAGACATAGCTGAAATTAATTGTATCATCTTGCATCTTTCTTCTCCATTCTAAACCATTAATTTCAAAACATGACTCACCTTGATACATAATAAATGCCTTTGATCTACAATAATGATACAATTTATATTATATCAAATATTATATATAATACTATAGATATAATATAACCAAAAAATTTATATATAATATAATATATTTTTTTATTTTATATATATTTTTATTTGTACTATATAAAATAAAAAAATTATATATTAGTTTTATACATACATACATATATATATATATAGAGAGAGAGAGAGAGCCTAATTTATAGTAGTAGTATCTTTAATTTAGATAGAGAATCATAACCCATGTGGCCAATAGAACTCGATATAATTGTCAACTCTATTTTATATTCTCCATTACCTATTGTCGCGCTGTCATTGACTATTCTCATTCTGTCATGCTGTCATTGATGGCGACGGTAAGTTGTTAGCTGTCATTTCACATATGTTGAAAAGAAGACTTTTACATAGCTAGTTGTTTAAATTTATATGTTTACCCAAATATGTCTATTGCAAGTTTGTTTTGAATGTATTAAAATGGTATCCCATATTCTCAAATTTCATGTTAGATGACATAAATCTGCTACACACAATCGTTAGTGGGGATCAAATTTGATAGCAATATTTAAAGGATTTTTTCTATTAAATTAAATATATTTTCAATTTTTTATATATATCAAACATTTATGTTTAGATGAGTTTTTTTTGTTTTTGTTTTTTTTTTAAATATCAAATAAATCGATGTTACCTTTTCTTTTAATCTCAATTCTCTTTAATTTATTTCATCTGTATTTTGTGAAGCTATATATCATTTATGCAATTGTTCCTTTACATTCATTTTTAGCATTTAATCTAAAAGAAGTATTTAATCTAGAATGTCAAATATAAAAACATCTAACAAAAGTTATATTATTAATTATATGTTTCATTGTATCTTTTTTTTTCTACAAAAGGATACTTTCTCCAATGCACTATACTAAACTATTATTGATCACTTCTAATTTCCTATAGTTTGCAAATTGAACCTTATGCAAAAGGGGATAAAATACACTTTCATATTATTCACACCGCACTTCGGCTTTTGGTAAGGTAGGCCAACCTATAGCCCACTTCATGAAGAATGCTAAGTTTCTCAATAATTCAATCGATTCACCAAACTTTTCAACTCCTAAAAAACTAAAATGAATCTACCAATACTCCTACTTTTGATAGGTATAGTTATTCATACTTCTTGGCAATGACTTGGCATTACCTTTCTCAACTCTCAGGTTATGAAATTATTTGAGATCCTACTCAAATTTCTTTCTGCCACATAGGGTGTCATCTTTCTTGGACAACCTTTAAATTTTGACCTCTTTGTTGTGACTTAGAGTGATTCTTGGAAACTTTGTGGATCCTCCCATCCCCATTCTTTAATCCAAACTAGTTATTGACCCTCTATCCTCTTTAAAATGCCCAACCTATCTCACACTTGCTTCAAAAAAAATTTGAAGAGGGTCAAAGCCCATTAATTTGCCTCACAGTTTTGTCTCAACACCCACTCCCATTCAAACATTATATATACCTACCAATATTTCCCTCTAATAAAGTAATCTATACTTTATTATTTGCAAGTAAATAAGACATTCATTCCCAATCATTTCTAAATCAATTTAAAAGAAATATTTTTAAAATATAGGGTAAAAACTAAGGTTATGATAGATAAGATAATATCTCATGACAACTAAGACTTCTAAAGGGATTCCTTTAAGATCTAAGTAAACTTAACATGTGGATTGGACCTACTAGGTGAACAATTTAGGTAAAGCAACTTATTCATATGTACCAATACCCACTTAAGTGTAAATTAGGTAGAAGCGGAAAATTGATAGAATGTCGATATAATGAAAAGATGCATGAAAAATCCATTACAAACAAAGTAGAGAAGAAAACTCACATGAGAAAAGACCCTTCTCCAATAGAGGAAATGCAATAAAAAAATTGTTTACAAGTGATGCAAAACATGATAAGTGGAGGATTCATCATAAACCCCCAAGGACTATGTCCATTACAAGTATAAAATAAATGGCTTCCCCATAAGAGAGGAAAAGGGAGTCTTTGAAGATCTCCATAATGTGTAATTTCCTACATAAATGGTAGACACTTAAAGATAAAATATGATATAGTACCTATAAAAAAAATTTCGTTCTTTCCATTATAGAGAAGCATTTATAGGAAGAAGAATGAATATGTATGATGATGTCTCCAAAAATTGGTCATGTGTTTCCATGTCCATGGAATATGATGGTGTCACAATCAATTTATGTACATTTCAAATCAATAACATGAAGTTGAAAAACTAGGATTAAGTGGTGGTTGATGTTGAAAAAATCTAAAAATAATGATGATTTGAAAACAATAGTGCAATGACCATCATCAAAGAGGAGAGATAACCCATCAAATGTGTCCTCCAAACCTACAATTTAAGACATAAAATAATTATATATATATTGATCAAATTCTCATCCCACAAAATTGAATTTGATATATTATGTTGATCCTACTGAGTAGGAATGATGGAAGCCTCAATTAATGACTACAAAATGAATCGAAGGAGGTGAAGGATACACAATTTTATTTTAAGGAGAAGGAACAACTCTAGATTTATATGTAGCATCTATTAAGGCATGAGATACACACTTAAGCAATAATTTGATGACATAATGTGCTCAAGACATGAGGACATAACTCTTTTACATCATGAATGCTCCCACAATATATGCATATATAATGTTTATAAATGATTCAATCCTAAAATAATAGGATCTTCATATTTACAAATACAAAAAGTTTCAATAGTAATTCAAAACTCCAAATATGATGAATTGATTTTAAAGAAGATGTCTCAGAATTATAGAACTTATATAGGTGTGAGGATGCTAGAGTAATTAGTCAAGATGTGTAAAAACTAAATAAACTATATCAAGGGTTAAATTTATAGAAGCTAAGATTGTTCTTAGATACAATGTATAAGTTGATGATCAACCATACAAGCCAAAAATCATCTACAAGTAAAACACCTACCACACAAAAGAGATCAAGCAAAGATTGTATACTCTATAACAACCACAAAATTCTATATTATTACACAAAATAATTGGAAATACAATATTGGAGGTACAATTTCAATGAATGAATGAATTGCTTTATATAAATAAATAGATTTCATAATCCTAAAGTTAGAAGAACTAAACAAATGCAAAAAGGAGCGAAATAAAGCTCAACTACAAGCCAAAAAGGCTAACTAGAAGTGCTTCAAAGTAAACTCAAACTAAAAAGGAACCAAAGTTTATCTTAACTGAGAAATAAACTGAAAGACCTAATTAATAAATAATTAGATAATTGTCCTAAAATTACTCCAACACCCCCCCTTAAGATTAACTAAAGGATAAGCTAAAGATATAATAAAATGAATGCAAAATTCATGCATAAATGAGTCCCAACAACACGGGCTTGATTAGGTACTCATGTACAAACCAATGCAAAGAAATCCAACTCACACCAATTAAGTCTCTCTAAATAGAGAAAGGGAGAAAAAAAAAATGGGAAAAAACCCCTCTCCACAAATGAGATATGTGATGAAAAAAAGGTACTACATGTGACTAAGATGAAGGACTCCAAGAGGGAATCTGACACATAAGTACGATCAATATCCCCCCATAAGAGATAGAATGAAGATAAGAATCCCCCAATACAGAAGTAGCTCATATGCCAATAACGAACACCTGGAGGCAAAACATGATCCACTTCCTACAAACAACATTTCTCCACTTTGAAGAAACCAATCCACTGGAAATAGGAGAAGTCGCTCAAATAAATTAGAACATGTAGGAATCCAAATCCAAACTATATGTGCCTCTAGAAACTACTCAAATTATTTTATATCCATAAAAAATGATGATTCCAAAAACCAATTAGGTACATGCCCAATCAAAATAGGAGGTGATGAATCAGGACTCTATAGAAACTAATGAGGAACAAGCTTCATGGGTGACGAAGATGAACTAACAATATTGATGTGGCTATTAGCAAAGAGGAGATGTATGTCCTCAAAATAATCCTCCAAATTTGAAATATGAAACTCAATAAACAAGAATGATATTTTTGTAAGATACGAATCCCAAATAGTTGTTTATGGAAGAATAATATCCTACCACACTGAATCAATAATATCAGAAGTTGAAAAACCTTTCATATACTCAAGCTCCTCTATAGTATCATCTTCATAAGGTGAGAAATCTGCATGTGCAAGGGGAAGAAAAAAATCTACCATAGAATACTTTACATATAGAGAGATGTGAGGGTCTCCAAAGATCTCCTAAAGGCAATTCCAATGTGCGTGAGGACACTCAATGTCTGATATATCACACATAGTGTCATAAGCAACACTATAATAGATCACACTTACACCATGGTTTGTGAGGTTACCCCAAGCTAATTTACCTCCTAAATTTGTTGGTTCAGGTATGAGTCCATACAAATAAGATAGCATATCTAGCCACCTCAAATGTGTTAGGATGCCATGTCACCAAGACTCATAATTTCCCTTTGCCAGTTGGACAACAGAAGGATGAAAAGAAAAACCCATGATACCTCCTCAAATGAAATTATCAGACCACAATAATCTCATCACATGCAAAGAAAATCAAATACAACCCTCTCCAACAAATAGATCCATCCAAAATGCCAAAATATCCAAGTAATTGAGCATATAGTGAAAACACAAAAATCTCAATAAATTGTACCTAGAGCACAATGTAGAAAAATAGACCTACGATATGGATGGGGGAATTTGATAGCTTTCTAATGAATTATGGAAGTCCAAAAATGGAACTTTTTATAGAATCTAATCAAGCTACCTTCAAAATAAGATTGGTACTATAACTATCTTTCCAAAGATATCTTGTTTGCCCAATTTCGACTTTGTATGATGAAGTTATGGGCAAAAAACTGAAGGTAGGTATTTAAGGGTATTAAGTTAAAAATAGAGAAATGCTACTAAATTTAGTTGAGCGCCAATTTTAATGGTCCGCCAAAAGAGGATGACGTTAGCACTATGTAAGGCCTGTACATGTAGCAAGTACATGCCTTTTGTCCTACCTCTTTTGACTTTTTAATTCCAAGCCCTTTTTCATAACCCTTTGAAAAACACGTACCCTTTTGATTTTTAATTAAAATTTCAAGAAAAAAAAAACCAAAAGAATCAAATCTCTGTGATTTTTTTCGCTGATTCTAGCACTAACATAGGGGATATGGATTTGTATGGAAATCTGTGGTGCTAACAAAATGGCATGCATTTTATAGGTTTTTGGGCCTTTTGAGTGTGATGGGGACCTCTATTTTGTGGAAAAGTGCTCACATTTTTCAGTTACCCCCTAATTTTGATTTGATTTACGTGCCTTCACAATTTGACTTAAAATTTCAAATGCTCTAATTTTGATGAAACAATATTCGATCTTAAGGTTTTTCAATGTTCTCGACATGATGGTAACCTTTGTTTCATCTCAATGTGAATAGAAAATTACCCCAAGTTGGATCCCTAATGCATGTGGATAGGAAAATGACAAAAAAAACTCTAATACCATGTAGAATCTAAGATTGTGTTATGATACCATGTAAAGTATATTATCAACCATAGGAGCCAAGAATCATCTGCAAGCAAAACATTAATCACACAAAAGAGACCAAGAAAATATTGTATGTTCTATAACAACCAGAGAATTTTGTATTATTGTACGATACAATATCAGAGGTACAATTACAATAAATGAATGAATTATTTTATACAAAGAAACAAATGCCCTAATCCTAAAATTTGAAGAACTAAAGCAATGCAAAGTAGGAGCTAAATTAAGCTCCTAAAAAAGAATAACACTAGATATAAAATAAAGAACCTAAGTTAAGCTTAAGTGAAAATGCAATTAAAGAAGCTAATTAATAAATAATTAGATAATTGTCCTAAAATTACTCCAACAAAATTCAGTAAAAAAGTACAAAGTTGTGTCACAATTTTATCTAAAGGAAATGACCAACATTGATTAAACTTTTTAAATTGAATCAATAAAAAGAACACATATATAGGTTTTGAATTTTAAAATGATGTAAACTAATAAAATGCAAATTTTTTGGTGTATTTTATGTTTTTTACTTTGTAAAAAATTTATATATGATTATCTTGAACTATAAGGAGCAAGAGTTTGGGGTCACTTCTATTTATGCCCCTAATGGTCATAGAGAGTGAGTAGAGCTCTGGAAGTGGCTAACTCAGTTGGAGGGTGTTATATGGATCATTGGTGGACATATCATGGATGTCAAACTTAACATTGTGGAACATCCCCAAGATAAAGTAGGTGGGTTAGGATTTGAGTGCAAACTGAATCACAAATTTGTTTGGTATAGTATGGTGAACAAACTCAGATTGTTGGATTATGTGGCTAGTAATAGAGCTGAATATAAAGGAACTCAGCACACCTAGTGTAACTTTAAACAAGGGAGAAAGAGGATATACAATAGAGTAGATGGATTTTACATCAATAAAGATTGGATGTGTGAAGAAGGATGGAAAGTTGGTTGTTGTTTGAAGGTCATCCCCTATACTTTGTTTGATGAAAATCTCATTCATGCCTTCTTCTTTCTAAGAATCTCCCCTCCCTTGACTCATGGTGTGAGGGATTTCGTTCCTTTTAATACTAGGTTGTTGGATGATGAGGATTTTATCTATGCTTCTTTTATTATTCGGCAATTTAACTACTAGAAACCTAGGCTAAATGGTGTTATGGATAGATGAAATTAGAAAGTAAAAAGTTGGAGAATGCTATTTCAGACTATACTAGGTAAAAAAAAACCAAGGATGATAGAATATTGGAGGCTAAGAGCATAATAGGCTTATTGACGCTGAAGATACCCTCCAAATGCAACTCAGTAATGAGGAAGTGGCTATTAATCTTAAGGTAGCCAAGGATGAATTAAGGAAGATTCTAAATGTGAAGATTCAGGGAGCTAAAACTAAAGCTAGAATTAGTTGGCTTGAGCAGTGATAAAGTATCTAAATTATTCTTTTATATTCTTAGAAACAAGAAGGCTAGAGAAACAATTGACCGTATATGTGAAGATGGGATAAAAATTACAGATCGAGGAAACCATAATAAAGGCATTTAGCAATTATTATCAATAGTTCACCTTAGAAGATGGTGGATGTGATAAGGAGGCTACCAGGGAGAAGGTTATTTCTATTATCCCTACAAAGATTAGTAAGGAAGATGCTACTAGCTTAGATAAAGAACTATCTCTGGAAGAAATTCAAAATGCCATTAAGGCTCTTAAGAATGACAAGGCTCTCGGCCCAAAAGGGTTGCCTAGTGAATTCTATAAGATTAATAGTAACTGGATAGGAGATGACCTTCTTTTAGTCTATAGAGAATCTTTTGATAAAGGGATGTTGGGTTAAGACATTAATAGCAGAGTGATTAAGCTCATACCCAAGGATGGAGATAGATCCCTCATCAAGAATTGGAGACCTATCACCTTACTTAACATTTCTTACAAAATTCTGGCTAAAGTTTTAGCCATAAGGATGGAAGGTATCCTACCTAAGGTGGTAAACAATGCTCAAACATGATTTGTAAAAGAATGTACATTCTAAAAAACCTGCTCACTTGCTAGGAGCTGATGCATTAGGATCGACAGTCTAAGAAAAATGTGTCTATGATGTTGATTGACTTTGAGAAGGCATATGATAGAATAGAATGGATATGTATTCTCATGATGTTGAAAAGTTGAGGTTTCCCTATGCTATTTTGTAAAATGGTTAAGAACCTCATGAATGATGCCATGACTTGTGTTGAAGTTAATGAAAGCAAGTCTGAAAATTTTTCTCTTTCCAAATCTATTAGACAGGGCTATCCTTTAGCCCCAACTTTATATGTCATTACTACTGATGCATTATTTTATTTACTGAGAGATTATTCCCTTTCTTCCAAAGTGAAGGGTATCAAGCTGCCCAATGGAGAAGAATTGTTGAACATACAATTTGTTGATGATGATGCTATTATGATGGGCTTGAAGGAAAGCAACATTGATACCTTAATGGTTAAGTTGGACATCTTTTTATTGGCTTCTGGAAGCAGGGTTTCTTTACCTAAATCAATTATCTTAGGTTGGGACATTTACTCGCCTACCTAGTTTAGCAAATTCCCACTTTTGTGGGGAGGACCTTATCACCAAGTTAGTTATTTGGGCATTCCCTTTTCCCTTAGTCCTAATCTCAAGGAAATGTGAGAGTGGGTTAAGGATAAGATTGATAAGAAATTGAGTAATTGGAATAGGCGCACTCTCTCTCTAGCTAGAAGGTTTCAAGTTTGTCAAAAAAAATTACCCCCTTATAACATTTATTACACCTCCGCTTGGTTGTTTAGTACCTATTAATTTTCCTTCATCCAGAAGTTAATTAGGGACTTTTTCGTGGTCTGATGGTAAAGGAGGCAAGAAAAGACATGTGGATAGATGGAAATGTTGTACTATGAGCAAGACAAAGGGTGGTCTTGGATTAAAATATTTGAGACTATAGGGGATTGCACTTGCTGCTAAATGGATATTTCATGTGTTTCAAGGGGATGAACCCCAGAAGGTTTTGATTAGGCATAATATATCTAAATTTGTTCCTAAACAAGGACTCTCATGAAAAGGACTCCCAATATGTGATTTAATTTTCAGAAATTTTTTAGTCTATCCCTCATGATCTGTTATTTTTAAATCAATTTAGAAGGCATGGGACAGTGTGAGACATCTTATTGAGCACAGGGATCTCAATAATGAAAATAAAAAATTATGGGGAAATAGATCAATTTGGTGGAACTTGAAGTACAAGGACAAGTCATTTGCTTTGATACACGGATAATCTGTTAAAACATGGATAGTGAAAGGTATTCAGACATTTGAAGATATTTTTGAAGTTGGTTAGTTGATACATGAGCATATATTCTAACTGTATCTTTTTGTATATGATGTAATGGGAACTTACTAAAGTAGTTTAGAAAGTGTATATGGGTCATATGACTTGATGATGTTGATATACTCTTGATATATTTTGTATTTTGATCTCCTGATATTTAATATAAAAAAAATTATAAAATTATTTGAATATATAATATTTTATAAAGTAAAAACTAAAATTTAGTTGTTGATAAAATGTTGAAATTGAAGTTACATAAGGCCCCACACTTTATATAATAAATTTTATTTTTTTTCTATACTTTTTTTTGTGTGTATTAATAACTTGAAACTTTAGTGCATGAATATATTTAAAAAATAAAATATAAATATAAATTTAAAAAGTTGTGTACTGAAATATAACTCTTTCAATTTGGCACCACCTTTTTCTTGAATTATTTATTCAAAATATAAAAGAAATATACCATTGATATAAATTCTTTTCTCTACTACATCATATTTTTTTCAAAAATTTTAAATAAATTTTATTATTTTTCCTTGACAATTTATTCAGCCTTATATTTTAGTGTTGATGACCTACTTGTAATAAAAATAAAATATTAAATATAAAAAATAAAAAAATAATTAAAATATTAATAGATATATATTTTAGAAAATTCACTTATAGATCTAAAAAATGGTAGTTTTATATTAAAAAATATATATTTATAAAAGTATGCATTGTTGAAACATCGAGCTTTTCAAAAACATTATTATTTTGGTAATTGGATCCAAAGTGATTTAAAACATACATTTAGTAAATGCATCCAATTGGAAAAGTTGTGGCCCATATATAACTTAGCTATAATGAATCTATAGAGACCATATGTTTAACTAAAATTAAATTGAAGTTAGAAATACTTAAATTCACTTGTGCTAATAAGTTAGCCTATAATTAGAAACTCCAAATATGATGAATTATATTTAAATGAAGATGTCTAATAAATATAGAACTTGTCTAGGTGTTTGTATGTCTGAATAATTAGTCAGGATGTGGTATTTGTAAAAATTAAATAAAATATAACTAGGGTTAAATTTTTTATAAAGCACACAAATAGGATTGAAGTGCTCCTTAATACTATTTCAACATTGCAAGAATCGCAAAAAAAACTTAGATATATAGTTAAAAATTATGGACTTGAATGTCCCGATTGGAGAGCTAAGTAAATATATATTCAATATAATGATTGAATGAAGAGAGCTATAATAAAGTAAATATATTTTGTATTAAATACATATTCACATGTTATGTTTATATTGAATATTTGGACACATGTACAGACTCAAAAAACTTATGTTTCTATATGTGATATAAACACCCATATTGTCTCTTCCTACAAGTTCATTAAATATATAGTTTGGATTTAAATCTAATTAATACATACATTCGCACATCTATACACATATACATGTGTATGTATGTCCAATATAAACTTACTTTCTATTATTACAAATTCAGGAATATATTGATTGTCAAGACAATTCGAATTTTGTAAACTTTGCTTATACAATTTAATTTAAATAAATCATTCTTCAATTGAAAATATACAATTTCTTTCAAACTTTCATTTTATTTTTTAACAAATCTATTTTAACATTCAAAAATTTGATATTTCAATTAAAAAATGGATTACCTACTTTAATTTAAATTTATATAATTTCTTCTTATATTCCTTTCTTGGTAGGATTACCTACTCACCGGATTCTCCACCTATACCTTTGGTGCCGCGAATATTGTAATGTTATCATATTCTGCATTCCCTTTCAAATGCGCTTGCACCTTACCTTCTCTACAGTCATGTCCCTTCAGAATTATCTTTAGAGTTGACTGCAATTGTTTTCTCCTCTTCTGCTTTGTATCTATCTAAATTTAATTCTTTAAAAAAATTGTTTTCACACGTTCAATACAACGGCTTCGAAGTTGATCTTGTATATATCTATATGTATATATATGTTATATATATACACATACACTTCAGCCAAGATTTTCAAGATTGAGTTGTATACACGCATTCTATTCTACTCTATTCCATTTCCTCTCTGTTTTGCCTGCACTTGATTAGAATTCTCAATTTCAACCAAAAAAGACTCGAAGATGGAATTCGTCCTTGCAAAGGCTGCTGTTGGAAAAGTTTGTGAGATGGCCATCCAACAAGTGGATAATGAGGTAAGCATAGTCGTCAACTTCCGAGAATAATTTCAATGGTTGCCCAACAGGTTTAAAGAAATCAATTGTGCTTTAAATGAAGCCAATGAAGAGAGCACTGGACAAAAGGAGTCTCTGAAAAACTGGCTTCTCAGAGTTCGGGACATTGCCTGGGAGGCAGAGGACATACTTCAAGAATGCGCTGTGGATTCTTTGTATGCCACTAATACTCAGTTTTCTGCTTTGCTTCCTCGCCTAAAAATGGGTAGAAGAATTCAAAAGCTCAAAGCCCGGTTGAGCTCTGTTGTTCAAGATGGAAACCAACTGAATATAGTTCGTGCTGCTGTGGCTCACAAAGAAGAAGAAGCAGAAGAATCATCAATTAGATCCCAAGGACAACGGTTTATGAGATCAAGTCTCCTGCCTAGCGATTCGAAACCAGTGGGGATAGAGTCCAAGATGGAAAGCATGGTGAATTTGTTGGTAAACCCCCATATTCCAATTATTGCAGTGGCTGGAATGGGGGGCATAGGAAAGACCTATCTTCTTCAGAATCTCTACGACGCCATAAAGGGAAGGTATGAGATATCTGCATGGATTTCTGTTTCTCAATTCTATTCTCTTTCCCAGTTGCAGCGTGATTTAGCTTTTCAATTAGATGAAGAGTTGAGTAAGAAAATTAGCGTGGGTGGAGTGAGTGAAGGGCCAGCAGCACAGTCGATTCATGGGATTTTGCTAGGGAAAAGATATCTTATTGTGTTAGATGATGTCTGGAGGGCTACTAGAGAGGGTGACTTGCTAACCAAACTTGGCATACCAACTAGAGATATTGGGGAATCCAAAATTCTGTTTACCACAAGAAGCAGAGAGGTCTGCGAAAATCTCAATGCTCCTGTTTATCAGATGGAATGTTTGACAGATGAAGAGAGTTGGAGTTTGTTTTGTGCTTATGCGTTTCCTGGATCTAAGGGAAACAGGGCACAACAGCACCTGGAAAAGGTCACGCATAACATTGTGAAGGAATGTGGAAATTTGCCACTTGCAATCAAAACTACAGCAGCATCTCTGAGCAGCACTACACAGCCAAGGGACTGGCAATCCAAGTTCAGTAAGGTGAAAAACGTAGGGACTTCCAAAGACGACCTCATGGATATTCTCAAATTGAGTTACTACTCCCTGCCTGCACATCTAAAGGCTTGTTTTGCTTATCTTTCCTTCTTTCCTGAGGATGAGATAATAGAGTGTGAGTATCTCATATATCTATGGAAGGGAGAAGGATTCATTCCGGCAGGAGAGGACCCCTGGGATTGTATGAATCGGCTTGCCAATCTCTGTCTGGTTGAAGTATGGGAAGACACATATCTGAAGAAATATTGTAAAATCCACAATTTATTGCTTGATTTGGTCATACTTGTATCCAGAGAAAATAAGTGTGCTTTCAGTGTTGAAGAAGCCTTCAACAAATTGCAATCTGTGAATACAGATGGTAGTCGCTGGTGTCGCCTATTTTTGGCGAAGAAAGATATTGATAAGCATGCCATCTCAGAGAGGCGTCCTGTTTCTCCCACACTTGTCCGCACACTATCACTCTCATAACTACAAAATTGAAGGAAACATTCCGGCAATGTTGTTTAGTGGTATGAGAGTTTTGCGGGTTATGGATCTGAGCTACACAAATATCTCCACATTGCCTGCTTGTGTTGAAGAGATGAAACTTCTCAAAGTGTTGAATTTAAGGAGGACCAAGATTAGGAAGTTACCAAAGTGCCTGACATGCCTTAAGAGTCTCTCTTTTTCTTGATGTCTCTGATTGTAGATTGAAGAAGAGTCAAGCACCCAAATGGATAAGTGAATTAAACTGTCTTCAGCATTTGGAAGGCCCGTTTGTGCGAATGCCAAAGGGAATATCAAAGTTGGAGCCTTTGCGAACACTGAGAGTAGATGAGTTCTTGTCTCTGTCCATGGAAGAAGATGGTGCATTAAGGTTAGATGATGTTGGCAAGATGAGGGAAATTGAGGAAATAGCATTTACAGTTGAGCATGAATCACAGTTGAAGAGGATGGAAGAAGGGGTCCTTTCACCCTTGCTCAACATGCGTCGGCTGGAAGTCAACAATGCAATTGTTGGAATGCGGTGTGAATCAGAATCAGAATCAGATCTTCCTCAGTTTCCACAGAGAATGAGTACAATGTGAGATCTAGAATACCTCAAGCTATATTATTTTGTAGTGCCAGGTTGGATATGTCATTTGTCAAATCTGAGGTACCTCTATTTATGGAATGGTCATTGTAGTAATTACCCAGAATTACAAGCAACGCCCAATCTAGTGAGCTTGCATTTGCATTATAACAAGAGGTGTAGAGAATTGCCAAAGGCATTTGGAAAGTCTGGAGGGTTTCCTCACCTTCGCTTCCTTTTCATAGATGAATTCCCTAAATTGGAGGAGTTTCCAGAAATGGAGGATGGAGCGATGACATGTCTTGAAAAATTAAGATTACGGAATTGTGAGAAGGTGAATAAAATGGGAGAGGGATTGGAACGGCTAAAAAGACTCAAGGAGATCGATATTGGAAGTTTCACAGGGAGATATAAATTTAGGGAGACGTTGAAGGAAGGTGGAGTATATTGGAAAAAGATCAAAGCCACCAATCCCCACATAACTATTGTTGGATAAAATAATATTAATAATAATAATTTATTATTGTTAAATAAGTATGGTTCAACATGTAGGCCTACTTAGAATTTGACTGATCTAGCTTCTACTTCTTATTTAAAGGAATATTTATTTCCCTGGTATCAACATTTATATTAGATCTTATTATAAAAGACGATGGCATTCTATATGGATTTTCACTTGATTTCTCAAAATCTAATCATACTGATCTAGCAATGAATTTGAATACCTCAACAAAAGAGTGATAGAGCTTCAAATCTCTCTATTGTAGTTATGCTACAATAACGAAACATTAAACATGCCAAGATCCAAATACAAAATAAAAGTCAAAAATATCTTCTTTCACAAAATCTAATAGGGGACACCAATGATTTATGCTTGAAGTTGTATGATGCATTATATTTTTGGTTAAATTCGAAAAATAAAAGCATATTAAAGCCCTTATACATGTACTGATTAAAAAGGGTTTAGTAGCAATAAGGAGAGAAACTTTAAAAGGAATTGGAAACCACCACAGATCTTGGTAATGACTTGATGCAAATAGAACATAAAGATTAAATGGAAAAAATCATCTTTAATATAAGACTATTCTATTGAACATAATATTTTAAAAATAAGCATCACATAAAAAAAATAGATATATTCTCATCACATAAATATTTGAGAATATGTTTTTTTTAATTTCATATGAACTCGGAGATTAAATATGAAGGACACAATATGAGATCAATATAAACTTGATTAAATTAAAAGTTGCAAACAATGTAAATAAAATAAAATCTGTGTGCTCATATATATTTAAATAAAAATTCCAATTTTCATTATTTTTACTCTAAAATAAAAATTGTTCCACAATTGACAAAGAGCAGAGCAGAGAGATGGATAAAAAATGGAAAACTATTGGAATCGAAATTATCCTAGATATGAATTGATCTTAGATATTTGTGGAGGATCTACCAATGTCGCATCCCATGCGAGATTGATGTCACCTCAATTGTTGATAAGGTGGCACAAGATTATGAGAGGACGATAGTGACAACGAAGGTCATTGGGTAATCGGAAAGGAGAGAAGAAATACACAACTGGCTGGTAGAGAAAAATATCACCATTAATGTTATCAATCTCCCTAATAAAATTTTTAGGCTTCAATTCAATTCTGAGATGGAGAGGGATGACTTTTTGGTGGCAGCACTATGGTGGATTGGTGAGTCCCTAGTTTACACCTAGAATTGGACAAAAAAATTTAACCCTAGATCATCCTCTCCCTGTGAAAGAGCATATTGGATCAGATTATGTAATTTACTTCTTGAATACTGGTCTAGGGAATGCATTAGGATGATAGGATCTAAATTAGGGTAAGTTCTTGGAGTTGACATGGAAAGGTCAATGACTCTACATTATATGTTCAGATCAAGCTCATCTCGATTTTCCCTATTTCTAAGATTATCAAACTCAACAACTCGACTGAGAGTTGGGAGCATATGGTTGAAGTTGAAGAAAAGAGACTCTTTTGTTTAAGACGTGTTAGAGTATTCGGGTATTTACTTGATTAATTAAACATTATTTGTTTAATTATTTAAGTTCCCTTTATCTCTTTTACACTTAAGCTAACTTTAGGTGCATAAAATTAATTTTTAATTAATTATTATGTACAAACCTAGGTTTTCCCTTTTAGGGTTTCTTGACCTATTAAAGGTTTAGTTCTTTCTTTTCATTGTATGAAGAAGGATTATTATTGACAATACATTTTGGAGATTATTGAGCTCTTATCTTTTGGAGCATATTTTTCTTGTGTATTCTTTCCTTCTGTGATTTACTTCATTGCTTCTCCTTGTAACAGGTTTTTCAGCTTGTAGAGATTATTTGGGCTCCTGTGGTGTTGTATTTTCTCAACTCCTATATGGTATCAGAGCTTCAGATCTGCAGCTACCTGTTCTTGTTTTGAGATTTTTGGCTTTGGAAGCAGATCTGGGGTTTCAGAAAGTTTTTATGCACCTAGGGTTTTACCTTTTTTCTGAGCACTTTGGGCCTAAACAGACCTCACCATCATGCTCAGAAGGCCCCAAAACCCCTAAGGTCATATAAAATTTGACCTATTTTGGTTCATGAGCCTCTGGGAGTATTTTTTCTCCAGATCCAGGTCGCACGACCTTAGCACGCAGTTCGAGAAAAAAATTGAAAATTTTTTTTCCCTTTTTACGGCATGCAGGCCGAATTTTTGCTTTTTTATTAAAAAAAATTCTTTCAAAAAAAGCAAAAGAAAAAAAAGGGGTTTTAAAAAAAATAAATTGTTTTTTGGCATATTTCAGGGGGGGTTCCCATGGTACGCAGGGTACCATGGGCCCCTGCCCCTGCCGCAATCCTACAGGCCTTGGGCCCCGCTCCCTCCAGCCCCTGCCAGCGTATTTCCTCCAGCTCCCCTACGCTCTGGCCTTCGGCCCCCCCGCCGGCTCCCAGCCTCTCTCGGCGACCCCTGCCAGCCTCCGGCCCTTGTCGGCAGTGCCATCGCCGGCTTCTACAAAACCTTGGTGCCGCCACCCATAGCCTCCCTACGTCGCTTGGCCCTACAGCTCCCGGCCCGCTCAGCCAGCTCCACCGCCATGCGACCTCCTCCCTGGCCCTCACCGAAAACCTCCTTGCAGCCCGACCGCCACCGCCCGCAGCCTCCTTGCGCTGCCCCACCACTGAGCTCAATCGCCAGCCACCAGAGCTCCACCCATCCACCACCAGAGAGGCACCGGAGTGTCACTCCCTGGCCTCCTCTGCCCAAACAAGCCACCAGACTCCCTTTTTTGGCTTTTTCAGTGGGGGTTTCATTTTATGGCTCTATCTTGGGCATACAGAGTCATTTTTTCGAAAACAAATAGGCGTCGGAAAGCTGGTTCTGAGGCCGACCTCATGGTTTTGGTATTTTTTTCCAATTTTTCTGTTTGAATATGTTTTTTTCCACTCAAAGTGAGGTCTAGCTTTTGCACTCTAGGAGCCATAGAATGAGCATCCGACCTCCGTTTTTTGAAAACTTTATATTTTTTAAAAGCACATGTTGTGCACTTTCCAGCCATCTAAGTTTTATTCCTAGATTCTGCTCCATGCATATTTTATTAAGTTTTTTTCTTTTCAGCACTCTGGTGGATATCGTGGTTGTTTCAGGTCCTGGGATCTCTTCTCTAAGTAGGATGTCTCTATTTTGGTTCACATTTCTATTTCCAATCTTCTTATCATTGTAGCTTGTATTTATGCAAACACACTGAGATAAAGTGCCATCATGCATTGTTTACTTGGAAACTTGCATATCTTGTGTCTTGTTGTACATGCACTATTGATCAAGTGCCATGAGGGGGTTGATGTTTGCCTGTTGTTTGCCATCTTCCTTTGTCCAGTGAGTGTTCCTTCCATGAAATTCACCTCATGATGATGTGTCTCAGCACCTTTGATGTTCTTGGTTCTTCGTCATGCAGTTTTTTTTGGCAGTCCTTTTCAATGTTCCTGTCCCTCTCACACTTCTGCATTATGGGGAGGTTTATCTTGTTGGTTCTACTGCTTCTGTGGTTCGATTGATCAGCTCTTCAGGCTTTGGTTTCTCATGCCATCTATATCTTTGATTTCAGTTGTTTTTGCCTTGTTTGCCTCCTGATTCGAGTAGTGTCATTTGAGGGCACTCATGCAGATTACAATCTTCTCTACCTGGTCATGTTCTAGTTTAGTGGATGTTATTCAGATCAGCAGTTATTCTTCGACAGAGTTTGTAGGTTCTTCATGCTTCAATGATATTCTTTTTCATCTCTTTTTGGAGTAGAGTTTTGTTCCCACGTGGTTTTCTCTATTTCTCCAGTTCATAGAGATTTCATAGTATTTGGATACCTGATCAGGCCTTGTTTTCGGGACCCATCTTTATTGCTTTTAGTAGTTGTTCTAGGTTTTAGCTTCTCCCTAAGTCTAGCTTAAGGGGAGGTGTAAGAGTAGTCGGGTATTTACTTGATTAATTAAACATTATTTGTTTAATTATTTAAGTTCCCTTTATCTCTTTTACACTTAAGCTAACTTTAGGTGCATATAATTAATTTTTAATTAATTATTATGTGCCAACCTAGGTTTTCCCTTTTAGGGTTTCTTGACCTATTAAAGGTTGTGTTCCTTCTTTTCATTGTATGAAAAAGGATTATTATTGACAATACATTTTGGAGATTATTGAGCTCTCATCTTTTGGAGCATATTTTTCTTGTGTATTCTTTCCTTCTGTGATTTGCTTCATTGCTTCTCCTTGTAATAGGTTTTTCAGCTTGCAGAGATTATTTGGGCTCCTATGATGTTGTATTTTCTCAACTCCTATAAGATGTGGAGGCTGAACCCACAAGGAAGCAAATTGCCATAAACCCCCAATTAAAAAATGGGTCCACATGACAAAAATGTATCTAAAATACTTCCTTTAGAAGGTGTTAATAATACAACATCACTACTTCACCCTATGAATAAGGACAAAGAGATATCAGGATCCACCCCTAGAAATAAGAGCGGGCATATTGATAAAACCTTAATACAAGTAGAGAGGTGAAAGATGAGATTGAAAAGGTGCAAGAGGAGGTTGGTGCCTCAATAATACAATCATGATCTTGGAAAAATAAAGCAAAAACTAATAAAGCTATTGAAGATGCTACAAAAGAGGTTGGCATGGATGGTGCTTGAACCAAAGGAGGCCAAGATTCTGAAGACTGAGCATAGGATGGAAAGTTAGATATGGATGCTTGGGAATAATAGACCAAAGATGCATTAATCAATCAACATTTGAGGCTCTAGTCAAATCAAAGTAGAAGAAAAAGAGACATTGGAACTTAGCTAGAAAGAAAAAACGGGAGGAGGAAGCAGTGGAGAAGGGACTTACAAATATCAAGGAGTATATGACTATATCCAGGGGAGGAAATCCATCCCTCATATGGGAGTGAAGATCGCTTCATGAAATGTAAGGGGCCTAAATTCCCCTCACAAAAGATGTTTGATTAAGCATCATCTAAAAATGTTGATGCTAGATATCATTCTCCTACATGACACCAAGCTAAATGTAAGGGGGCCAAAGAAGTTTATTAAATATTATAGATTATGATCTAGCATGTTCCACAATGCTACTGGTTTGGCTGGTAGACTGGTGTACTTTTGAAAATAAATGTTCTAGTTTTTTGGTAGATTTTTTAATGTTGATGGATCAGAAAAATATATTAAATTTAAATAAATGCATATATAGGTGCACTTGAATGTGTTTGTCTAAGCCAAAATATAAGTGCATCCATTCATATGACAATATGTGTACATGTTAAGTGCATGTATGTGCATATGCACAAAGAAATGGAGCCTAAATAAGGCACTATGTCGTTATAATAAATCTTGACTAACCAAAATATAGGTTATACATCTGATTATGATGATATAAATTGATGCAAACATTCAAGTACAAGGAATGTGTGTGGGGAGGAACATATACATACACAAAAAGAGTTCATCTAGGCCAGATTAAATTTTCGTTATACATATGCATTGTGGATGTATAAGGAAAAGAAAAAGCCCAAATACTTTTGCCTTTCTCTTCAAACATACACAAAATAGACTGAAACATAACTTGCCATTTGTCAAAATAAGCTATGAAAATTCATCCAAGCCTGAGAAAAAGTTTAGCAAAAACAAAAACAAAGAGAGAGATGAACATAAAAATGTATAGTTAAAGAGTACAAGGTCTAGGTAGGAATTTGTACTTAAAAGTATCATCAAAGTATTTATAAGAATATCGAGTATCAGGCATGTTGATGAAGTATCTAAACCTGCTAAAATTTCAGCCCAGAAAAGGAGTGATTTATCTTGCAGAATAACTATTAAGAAATAAATGGAGTGATCTATAAGTACATTTTCATAATCATCACAAAATATCTATATGGATTTTAACTTGATTTCTCTAAATCTAATCATACCGATCTAGCAATGAATTTGAATACTTGAACAAAAGAGTGATAGAGCTTCAAATATCCCTATTGCAGTTATACTACATAAAGAAACATTAAACATGCCAAGATGCAAATACAAAATAAGTGTCAAAAATATCTTCTTTCACATAATCTAATAGGGAACACCAGTGATTTATGCTTGAAGTTGTATAATGCATTGTATTCTTGGTTAAATTGGAAAAATCAAATCATATTAAAGCCCTTATAGATGTACTGATTAGTGAGGGTTTAGTAGCAATAAGGAGATAAACCTTAAAAGTAATTGGAAACTGTCATAGATCTTGCAAATGACTTGATGCAAATAGAACATAAAGATCAAATGGAAAAATTCATCTTTAATGCAAGACTATTCTATTGAACATAACATTTTAAAAATAAGCATCACATAAAAATAAAGATATACTCTCATCACATAAATATTTGAGAATATGTTATTTTTTAACTTCATATGAACTCAGAGATTAAATATGAAGGATGCAATATAAGATCAATATAAACTTGATTAAATTTAAAGTTGCAAACAACGTAAATAACTAATATTTGTGTGTTCATATAGTTCATAAAAATTCCAATTTTCATTATTTTTACTATAAAATAAAAATTGTTCCACAATTGACAAAAAGCAGAGCAAAGAGACGGATAAAAACTGAAAAACTAAATTGGAATTGAAATTATCCTAGATATGAATTGATCTTAGATATTTGTAGAGGATCTAACAATATCACATCCCATGTGAGATTGATGTTTCCTCAATTGTTGATAAGGTGGCACAAGATTATGACTAGAGGACGATAGTGATAGCAAAGGTCATTGGGTAATTGGAAAGGAGGGAACAAATACACAACTGGTTGATAGAGAAAAATATCAACACCAATGTTATCAATCTCCCTAAGAAAAAATTTAGGCTTGAATTCAATTCTGGGATGGAGAGGGATGATTTTTTGGTGGCATCTTTGTGGTAGATTGGCGAGTCCCTAGTTTACACCTAGAACTGGACAAAAAAATTCAACCCTAGATCATCCTCTCCCTGTGAAAGAGCATATTGGATCAAATTGTGTAATTTACTTCTTGAATACTAGTCTAGGGAATGCATTAGGATGATAGGATCTAAATTAGGGTAAGTTCTTGGAGTTGACATGGAAACCAATGACTCTACATTATATGTTACGATCAAGCTCATCTCAACCCTATTTCTAAGATTATCAAACTCAACAACTTGACTGAGACTTGGGAGCAGATGGTTGAAGTTGAAGGAAAGAGAATCTTTTGTTTAAGATGTGGAGGCTGAACCCACAAGGAAGCAGATTGCCATAAACCCCCAATTAAAAAATGGGTCCACATGACAAAAATGTATCTAAAATACTTCCTTTAGAAGGTGTTAATAATACATCACTACTTCACCCTATGAATAAGGACAAAGAGACATCGGGATCCACCCCTAGAAATAAGAGCGAGCATATTGATAAAACCTTAATACAAGTAGAGAGGTGCAAAATGAAATTGAAATGGTGCAGGAGGAGATTGGTACCTATATAATACAATCATGATCTTGGAAAAATGAAGGAGAAACTAGTAAAGATATGGAAGATGCTACGAAAGAGGTTTGCATGGATGGTGCTTCAACCGAAGGAGGCCTGGATTCTGATGAATAAGCATAAGATTGCCAGACATATATGGATGACTTGGGAATAATAGACCAAAGACGCATTAATCAATCAGCATCCAAGGTTCCAGTCAAATCAAAGAGAAGAAAAAGAGACATAGGAACTTAACTGGAAAGAAACAATGGGAGGAGGAAGCAGTGGAGAAGGGACTTACAAATATCAAGGAGTATATGACTATATCCAAGGGAGGAAACCCATCCCTCATATGGGAATGAAGATCGCTTCATGGAATTTAAGGGGCTTAAATTCCCCTCACAAAAGATGTTTGATTAAGTGTCATCTAAAAATGTTGGTGCTAGATATCATTCTTCTATAGGACACCAAGCTAAATGCAAGGGGGCGAAAGAAGTTTATTAAATATTGTAGATTATGATCTAGCATGTTCCACAATTCTACTAGTTTGGATAGTAGATTGATGTGCTAAATGTTCCGGTTTTTCTGGTAGATTTATTAATGTTGATGGATCAGAAAAAATTATAAAATTTAAAAAAAAGAAATTGAATGATGAATTGAGTTTATCATTAAATATAGATAGTTTTGAAGTGATAGTAAGAAATTAAAATCTAATTTCATCAAACTAAATTAAAATTTTATTATAATATGACTGAATATGAATCTTTGAATACAAGAATTTCATGCATTGTAAAATTAACCAATTGTTAATACCTCGATGATAATTAACTAGATCAAGAAGATTAACTCCACAATACTCTATTTAATAAAATAAGATGTCTCCATTACAAAATATATGTCCTTTGTTTGTTAACTTTCTTTACCTACTTTTATAATAAAATTCTTTTAATAACAATTACATCAATTAGTTAACTCCATTATATCGTCCATAAAACTTGTAGCTAAATGATTGGCAAGAAAAGATCATTGCAAGTGCAATTCTTGATCTCAATCTTATTAAAACTTAGTTAAACTAAAAAGAATTTGGTGCATGCGCGGTGGCAATACTGAAAGAACCAAGCACAAACAAAACTATACCTCATTTTCTGTTTAGTTTAACAAAAACTATAGACAAACATCATTGAATCATTCAATTTGTTTAAGGAAACAATGTAAAGTATTTCTATTATTATGCCAAACCAATCACGTAGGGAACACTCAAGTTGATCTTTCACGTAGGTGGCTATATGGTAATGGTCCAGCACGTAGGGAACACTCAAGTTGATCTTTCACAGTGAACTTCACGACAGTCTTTATTTTTTTATTTTTTCAGTCATTTGTTGTATGGTTTAAATCACAAACATTAAGTTTCGATTTCTAAGTTCAAAAGTGTTAAACACTCCGAATTGATTGACATTCTCTAGATTTAATATGTTATTTAGTGAGTGGTTTAAAACTGATCGTCACTTGCTGATGATAGATACGGGACAAATTAGAGTTTATAGCCCTCCTTGTGGCTGGCATGCCAACCTACACAAGAGGGTTTAACACCTTCTATAGTTTTAATAGTTTCTTTTCTAAATTAAATTTTTTTAATAATTTTTCAAATCAATTTTTTATAGTGTAAGTTTTTTTAAATTTTTTTTTTTTAACAAATGATGATCATGTTACTATAAAACCAATGGAGAGGTGGGCTAACTTTTTTTGTTTTAATAGCAATGGTCAAAATAAATTAAATTTTATGTCAATCTATATTTTTAAGTCTACTGGATCCAATGACAAGGTCTGTATCATGACAAGGGACCACCATGAAACTACCCCTACAAAACCCTCATGTTAAACACAAAACTCTTTTTACAACTCATTTTCGAACCCCAAATCAGCAAAATATAACTACAAATTTGTGAACTCCAAAACCTTGAATCTATATACTTTAACCTACACAACATATTTCATAAATTAAAGTTTCTAAAATCTCTCCAACATTGTCATTGTCATTGCTTCAACTTTACATCAAATTTTCTCATACAAGGACTAAACCAGAACAAGGGTCTATCACATCCCTCAACCACAACTATAATTCTGATAAAACTTGTTAAGAAAAATAAGTTAATCAACTGATGTTCTATATTATCCCATAAGAGGAAAGCACCCATACAAGCTTATAAAATAATCATATGCAAAGATTAAAAACATACCATAAGATAACACAAGATATGCTCTTGGAAAACCTTCAAGGGGGAAACATTAACCTCCCAAAGAATCCAAACTCACTGTAATATTCGTCAATTGAAAATTACAATGCACTGATAGAGTCTCCATGAATACTCTAAAACATCAAGCTTCTCTAATGCATTCTCAATGTATCCAAGCATGTACTCACACATCCTAAGGCATGCTTCACATATGCACTCTTAATAAGAGATCTCAATATAATTATACAACCAATTCAAACAATCAATCATCCAATTACCCAACTTCAACTATTAAATATGTGTGTTTTAATAGTATCAAGCTCACACAAACAAACTAAGTGATAGGGTGAAACCATGAATACACAGAACCATTACTAAGTTTCTCAAATATTAAATATTTTTTATACACAACTCACATAAAATATATAACCAATGTTACATACAACTTTAACAGTAGATCTAAATAAATATTTTATGTGACTAGAAACATTGTCCTCTAAGATACACCAAAAGTACATACTTATTTTACTTAATTATAAAATCCTTTCTTTTGCAAGGGCACAACACCCTATTCCTACATCTAAATGAGTGGTGAGTTTTTCCTTTGGAGAATAATTTTGAAAAAAAAAATGCCTCTCACTTTCCCTATTTGCTACTAGTTAAATTTAATTATGAATGATAAATAATTTCACACTTGCTCATTGGTAACACTCAATAAGGCATCATATATATTATTCTAGAATTATTACATCAGTCAATTCTCTTTTTGTTTCTATATTTCTCTCTTGTACATGTATATATTTGTATATTATAATAGAAGAGGTATATAAACACTTATAACCTAGCAATAACTAAACTAAATATATGTGCATGCAAAGTTATTCTTTAAAGATAACTTGATTTAGAAATAACCGTGATTTGTATGAATCAGAAAAAGTATTTTATTTTTAAATATAATATTTGCATGCTTTTATTTATATCCATGGCATTTGTGCATGTTATACAAAATCATGCACAAGCAATTTGTAACTAGCACTAGCACCTGAATGAGGTGCAATGGGTAAGTCGATAGTTATGAAAGATAGATCTTCAAAGATAGTTAGGATTTGATTTGGTTTAAAATAGTAGGCCTAATTCAATAAGGAATAGGGTTCATTTTGTCTTTCTATTAGGGTTAGGGTTAGGGTTATAGTTAGGGTTTACATCATTGTTGGGGTTCGGTTAATCTTTAGGGTTTGGATTTACATCATGTTTGGTGTTACGGTTAGAGTTAAGATTGTGATTAGGCTAGGATTTAGGGTTATGGTTAGGATTATGTGTAGGGTTATGGTTTATATCATAAGGCTATGATCTAGGGTTAAGATTATAGTTAGGCTTTACATCATTGTTAGGGTTAGGTTAAAGATTAGGGTTTGGATTTACTTCATGATTAGGATTAGGGATAGGGTTAAGATTGTGGTTAGTCTTTGGATTTATCATTATGGTGAGGATTATGTCTAGGGTTAAGGTTAGAGTTAGGATTATAGTTAGGGTTTACATCATTGTTACGGTTAGGTTAATGGTTAGGGTTTAGATTTGCATCATGGTAAGGGTTAAGGTTCTAGTTAGGCTTAATTTTTAGGTATATGGTTAGGATTATCTCTATGATTAGAGTTTATATCATAAGGTTAAGGTTACGATTACGGTTAGGGTTATGGTTATGGTTAGGGTTAAGGGTTAGGTTTAGGATTATAGTTAGGGTTTACATTATTTTTAGGGTTAGGTTAATGGTTAGGGTTTGGATTTACGACATGTTTAGTGTTACAATTAATATTAAGATTGTGGTTAGGCTTAGGATTTAGGGTTATGGTTAAGATTATGTGTAGGGTTAGGACCTTTATATGATAGAGATAGGGTTAGGATTATGGGTTAGGGTTAGGATTATAGGTAGGGTTTACATCATTGTTAGGGTTAGTTTAATTGTTAGGGTTTGGATTTACATCATGATTAGGGTTAGGGTTAAGATTGTGGTTAGGATTAGGATTTATATTTATGGTTAGTTTTATGTTTAGGGTTACAGTTTATAGATCACAGTGTTAGGGCGAGGGTTAGCACAATGGTTAGGGTTATGGTTAAGTTTAAGATTGTGGTTAGGCTTAATATTTAGAATTATGGTTAGGGTTATGTCTAGGGTTAGGATTTATATCATAGGTTAGGGTTAGTGTAGTACCCCTACTCGTTTGAACTCATTAGACTCATTTTTTATTATTGTTTATTTTTAGTGGATACATTACCATGATGTGTTATTCAAACTTATTTCATGCTTTATCCGGATATGAGATGCATAACTTATTTGCAGTATTTCAGTACTTGTGATTTATGGCATTTTTTATGGATTAGTGCTATGTACTGACATTTTACTTTATGTATGCAATGTGTAATTATATGTTGTGTGTCTGTGAGTGTATTGGATGCAAGGGGACGATTTTCCTTCACTCATTTCAGTGAGAGGGAATGTCACGACTCTCCTTCATCGGTGTGTATGTCATGTTTCCTATATTATATATATGCATGTGTGGTTCGGTGATGCAGGATATTGCAGGTGCAAGTACCGGGTAGGTATGGGGTATCATCTCCACCTGGCTTCACAGGTTTGAGCGTGCCTTATATTTTCTAATGGAAGTGGAGGAGATAGCAGTTGACCCTATTTTTACTCAGTTACACTCGTGTGAGTGTCGTCAGTTGGTCGTCCTGTCAATTTGTTCGGCCTTCGTACTTTGTCATTTGATCTTTTTATGGGTATTTGCTTGAGGTTTGTTCAGTTTGTGTGTTTTAGTGGATTTAATTAATTAATTAAGTTTATGGAGATATCTCATAGTTGGTATTTTTGAATTATGAATTTAATGCATTGAGATTATAAATTTAATTAATTAAAAAGAAATTATTAAATTAAGTTGCAAGCTGCATGATATTGGAAATATATTTTATTTAAATTTTAGTGAAAAAAAATTAGATTAATTTAATTTATTGTTTCTTAGAATTTTAAATAAATAAAAGAATAAAAGAATGAATAAATAAATAAAAGAATAAAAGAATAAATAAATGAATAAAAGAATTATTTAGAATTAAAGTATTGCTTGAATTTCTTTATTTAGAAAAGAAAAGAAAGAAAAATGATTTTTAATTATTGCATGTTAACTTATCCTTGGTTAGAAAATTAGAAAAGAAAATAAAATTGCTTTTATTCTAAATTTAGGTTTTTTGGGGAAAAAGATATTCAACCTAGAATTTTAGTTTAAAAAGGGGAATAGGTCATTATTTTAGGGGACATAGGAAACAGGTCAGTGGAATGTATGTTAATTCAGTTGCTTTGATCTTATGTATAAATGATTTATGAAAAATTGAATGCATTGGTATATTGGAATCTTTCATTATGGAATTTAGATGTATGTGTAGTTTTTTTAACTTAAGCATTTAATTTACCTAATTAAATGGACAATTGGATTAACTGTGGTGTTAATACAATCTGTGAATTAATCTTGGTTGGTAACCCTTAGGAAATCATGTGTTAGTCTTCCATTGTGTTATTAGACGTGCAATGGTTATAATTAATGCACTTAATCTTTAAAAAAATATATATTTCACCCTTTAGTTGCCTAGTTGTGTTGTTTTCCTTTAGGGTTCCTGGTGGGGCATTACATTTGGTATCAGAGCCAAGTTTCAACACTAGGTACTCTGGGTTTGTATTGAGCCTTTCAGTTGACATTTTTATTTAGGTCTTAATGTTTGTGTTTCTCTTATTTTATCCTTGCCGTAGATCTGAACCGTTTTCTCTTTTGTGGTGCTAGGTCATGGCTAGGAAAGCTAGGGCAGGTGGCAAGTAGAGTTGGCTATAGGTGTCCATGTTTCTATAGATGCCTTTATTCCATTTGTGAGTTGGACCTAGGAACCATAGTTACCTCAGTTGACCTTCAAGTCATTCCTTTGGGTTCTTCATTGGAACTCTTTGCAAGTCGAGCATGGACAACTTTCCATGGACCTGTGCGCATTCTTCAGCGTCGGGATTTGATCCTCAAGGGTCGCACCATCGACCAGGTAAGGGTCCTATGGGACACAAATGATGAGACCTCGGTGACTTGGGAAGATGCAGCGAAGATGAGAGAGTTGTATTCTTGTTTGTTTTAGGCTTCCAGGAGTAAGCCTAGTTTTGGGGGCAAGAATGTAGTACCCCTACTCGTTTGAACTCATTAGACTCATATTTTATTATTGTTTACTTTTAGTGGATACATTACCATGATGTGTTATTCAGACTTATTTCATGCTTTATCCGGATATGAGATGCATAATTTATTTGCAGTATTTCAGTACTTGTGATTTATGGCATTTTATGGATTATTGCTATGTACTAACATTTTACTTTATCTATGTAATGTGTAATTATATGTTGTGTGTTTGAGAGTGTATTGGATGAAAGGGGACGATTTTCCTTCACTCATTTCGGTGAGATAGAGAACGTCGTGATTCTCCTTCATCGGTGTGTATTCCGTGTTTTCTATATTGTATATATGCATGTGTGGTTCAATGATGTAGGATATTGCAGGTACAAGTACCGGGTAGGTACGGGGTATCATCTCTACCTGGCTTCACAGGTCTGAGCGTGCCTTATATTTTCCGATGGAAGTGGAGGAGATAGTAGTTGACCCTATTTTTACTCAGTTACACTCGTGTGAGTGTCGTCAATTGGTCGTCCTATCAGTTTGTTCGGCCTTCGTATTTTATCATTTGATCTTTTTATGGGTATTTGCTTGAGGTTTGTTCAGTTTGTGTGTTTTAGTGGATTTAATTAATTAATTAAGTTTATGGAGTTATCTAATAGTTGGTATTTTTGAATTATGGATTTAATGCATTCAGATTATAAATTTAATTAATTAAAAAGAAATTATTAAATTGAGGTGCAAGCTGCATGATATTGGAAATATATTTTATTTAAATTTTAGTGAAAAATAAATTAGATTAATTTCATTTATTGTTTCCTAGAATTTTAAATAAATAAAAGAATAAAAGAATAAATAAATGAATAAAAGAATTATTTAGAATTAAAGTATTGCTTTAATTTCTTTATTTAGAAAATTAATTAATTTGCATGAGAAAAGAAAAGAAAGAAAAATGATTTTTAATTATTGCATGTTAACTTATCATTGGTTAGAAAATTATAAAAGAAAATAAAATTTCTTTTATTCTAAATTTAGGTTTTTGGGGGAAAAAGATATTCAACCTAGAATTTTAGTTTAAAAAGGGGAATATGTCATTATTTTAGGGGACACAAGAAACAAGTCAGTGGAATGTATGTTAATTCAGTTGCTTTGATCTTATGTATAAATGATTTATGAAAAATTGAATGCATTGGTATACTTGAATCTTTCATTATGGAATTTAGATGCATGTGTAGTTTTTTTAACTTAAGCATTTAATTTACCTAATTAAATGGACAATTGGATTAACTCTGGTGTTAATATAATCTGTGATTTAATCTTCGTTGTAACCCTTAGGAAATCATGTGTTAGTCTTCCGCTATGTTATTAGACGTGCAATGGTTACAATTAATGCACTGAATCTTTAAAAAAAAAATTATTTCACCCTTTAGATGCCTAGTTGTGTTGTTTTCCTTTAGGGTTCCTGGCGGGAGGGTTAGGATTATAGATAGATTTTACATCATTGTTAGGGTTAGGTTAATGGTTAGAGTCAGGGTTAGGGTTAGGGTTAAGACTATGTTTAGGCTTAGGGTTTATGGCTATGGTTAGGATTATGTGTAGGGTTAGGATGTATATCATAGGGTTATATTTAGGGTTAAGGGTCAGGGTTAGGGTTATAGTTATGGTTTGTATCACTTTTAGAGTTAGGTTAATGGTTATTGTTAGGATTGCAGTAAGGGTTTATATCATTGTTAGTGTTACGTTAGTGGTTAGGGTTTGGATTTAGGGTTTCAAGTTACAGTTAGGGTTACAATTGTTGTTAGGCTTAGGATTTAGTATTATTGTTATGATTATTTCTAGGTTTAGGGTTTATATCATGCGATTAGGATTAGGGTTAGGATTAGGATTTATGACTATGGTTAGTTTTACATTTAGGATTAGGGTTTATATCACAATGTTAGGGTTAGGATTAGCATCAGGGTTAGGGTTATGGTTAAGTTTATTATTGTGGTTCAAAGGCTTAATATTTAGAATTATGGTTAGGGTTATGTCTATGGTTAGGGTTTATATCATAGGGTTAGGGTTAGGGTTAGGGTTAGGGTTAGGAATATAGATAGATATTACATCATTCTTAGGTTTAGGTTAATGGTTAGGGTTAGGATCAAGGTCAAGATTGTGTTTAGAAATATTTTATTTAAAAATATATAAATAATATATATATATATTACATAAATAAGTATAAGAAAAAAATAAAAATATCAAATTACTATTGATGATACTCATTTATTCTTATTTATCTAATATATTTATTAATAAAGTATATTTTTATACAACCTCTGTTAATTTTATTATTAGTCAAATAATTTTTAAATATTTTATTGATGTTTCAAATTATTTCATAAAGGTTAAACCTTTAATTAAGTATTTGATTTTATTATCATAAGGGTTTGATAAGAATTCAACTTAAGATTTTGCCTTAATTACTATTAGGATCAGAGTTAGAATAAAGGTTATGAGTAAGAAACTTTAAACTATTTAAAAATGACTATATTTTAAATTTATAGTAAAAATATCATTTCAATTAAAAGAGAGTTTAACCTATTTTAAAATGTCTTTATTTCATTAGAACAAAGTTTCAAGGTAATTATTTTATAAAAATATTGAAATAAGGAAACAAAATATTCATAAGAAAAGTACATAATAATAAAGATTCTTTTAATATTTTATAAAAAATGATAATAAGTGTTATGAATGCATTATCCGAGAATAGTTACCTAATTAGGTTTTGGATTTAGTGTTTAAGGTTAGGGTTAGGGTTATGATTGTTGTTAGGGTTAGGATTTAATGTTATTGTTATGATTATCTCTAGGGTTAGGGTTTATATCATGGGATTAGGATCAAGGTTAGGATTAGGATTTACGATTATGGTTAATTTTATGTTTAGGGGTAGGGTCTATATCACAATGTTAGGGTTAGGGTTTATATTAGAGGGTTAGAGTTAGAGTTAGGGGTTAGGGTTAGGATTATAGTTAGGGTTTATATCATTGTTAAGGTTAGGCTAATGGTTGGGATTTAGATTTATATCATGGTTAGTATTAAGGTTAGGGAAAGGGTTAAGATTATGGTTAGGCTTAGGATTTAAGGTTACATTTACGATTGTGTCTAGGATTATGGTTTATATTTATAGTTATGGTTATGGTTTGGATTTATAGTTATGGTTTGCATCACTTTTAGGGTTAGGTTAATGGTTAGGGTTAGGATTGCAATAAGGGTTTACATCATTGTTAGGGTTAGGTTAATGGTTAGGTTTTCTATTTAGGGTTAAGGTTAGAATTAGGTTTACAATTGTTGTTAGGATTAGGATCTAGTGTTATTGTTATGATTATTTCTACGGTTAGGCTTTATATCATGGAATTAGGATTAGAGTTAGGATTAGGATTTACGATTATGGTTAGTTTTGTGTTTAGGGTTAGGGTTATATCACAACATTAGGATAGGGGTTAAGGATTTAAGGGTTTAAGGTTTATATTAGAGGGTTAGAGTTACATTTAAGGGTTAGGGTTAGGATTGTAGTTAGGGTTTACATCATGTTAGGGTTAGGCTAATGGTTAGGGTTAAGGTTAGGGATAGGGTTAAGATTATGGTTAGGCTTAGGATTAGGGTTACGTTTAGGACTATGTCAAGGGTTAGGATTTATATCATAGGTTAAGTGTTAGTGTTAAGGGTTAGGGTTAGGATTGTAGTAAGGGTGAAGTTAGGGATATATTTAAGTTTAGGGTCAAGTTATGGTTTAGAGTTCAATCGGGTGTAGATTAGAGATATTGTCAAGCTAAGGATTTGATTATGGTAAGTTTTCATTATAGTTAGGGTTTGTATTTTTTTATGTTGTTAAATGAATCAAAAATTAGTTTTAGAATAAATTTAAAACTAAAACTTATATAACTTTAAATGATTAGAGTATTCTTTTGAATGTTTATCAAAGCCTAATGGTAATCAAACCATAATATTAATTAAGGGTTTGACCTTTATGATATAATTTTAAAAATTTAAAAATGATATTGTTAGAGTTAACTTTAAGGTTAGGTTAGGGTTGGCATTCAATTAGAGAGATTAGGTTTAGGGGTTAAGGTATAGTTAATTATAGTTTAGTTTGAAGGTAAGACAGGTAGGTAACTATTCTCAGATAATGCATTCATAACACTTATTATTATTTTTTATAAAATATTAAAAGAATCTTTATTATTATATACTTTTCTTATGAATATTTTGTTTCCTTATTTCAATATTTTTATGAAATAATTACCTTGAAACTATTTTCTAATGAAATAAAGACATTTTAAAATATCTTTAAACTCTCTTTTAATTGAAATGATATTTTTAATATAAATTTAAAATATAGACATTTTAAAATAGTTTAAAGTTTCTTATAATTAAAATTATCTTACTCATAACCTTTATTCTAACCCTAACCCTAATAGTAATTAAGCCAAAATCTTAGTTGAATTCTTATGAAACCCTAATGATAATAAAATCAAATACTTAATTAAGGGTTTAACCTTTATGAAATAATTTGAAACATCAATAAAATATTCAAAAATAATTTGAATAATAATAAAATTAACAAAGGTTGTATCAATATATACTTTATTAATAAATATATTAGATAAATAAGAATAAATGAGTATCATCAATAGTAATTTGATATTTCTATTTTTTTCTTATACTTATTTATGTAATATATATTGTTTATATATTTTTAAATAAAAGTTAAACTTATACTCTATAGGCATTAGTAAAAATTAATTGATATTAAATTGTTAGAGTATGCTGTGAAATTGAAAAAAGAAAATAAATTAATCTAAATATATTAACAGCATTTCTATTCTATCCTTTTTGTTTTTGCATGAAAATTAATTCACATTTTAAATTAAAGTAAATTTATTTTTTAATGTTGTTAAATGAATCAACAATTAGTTTTAGAATAAATTTAAAACTAAAACTTATATAACTATAAATGATTAGAGTGTGCTTAGTTTTAGAATAAATTTAAAACTAAAACTTATATAACTTTTATCAAACCCTAATGGTAATCAAACCAAAAAATTAATTAACGGTTTAAACTTTTATGATATAATTTAAAAAATTTGAATTAATAATGCATTAATAACACTTATTTATAAATTTAAAACTAAAACTTATATAACTTTCTATTAGAGTATGCTTTTAGTTCTGAAATTGAAAAACGAAAAGAAATTAATCTAAATATATAAACAACTTTTCTATTCTACCCTTTTTGTTTTTGCGTGAAAATCAATTCACATTTTAAAATTAAAATAAATTTATTATTTTTATGTTGTTAAATGAATCAACAATTAGTTTTAAAATAAATTTAAAACTAAAACTTATATAACTTTCAATTAGAGTATTCTTTTATTGTAACATTGAAAAACAAAAGAAATTAATTTAGACATATAAAAAACTATTTGAAACATTTCTATTCTACTTTTTCTTTTTGCATGCAAATCATTTCAGATTTTAAAATTAAAATAAATTCATTGTTTTTAATTGTTAAATGAATCAATATTTGGTTGTAAAATAGATATACAACTCTCAATTCAAATGATTTTATTAAAATTTAAAATAAGATATTCATAAAGATAATGACATATTTTTTCAAGATCCATTTATGTTTAATTGAAAAAATAAAACAAAAACATACGATTCTACCACACATGTTTTGAGTGCAATAAATGAAATATTAACATCTCAATACTCACTGCAACATATACAAAAATATAAAAAGAAAAACCCTAAATTAAATACCACAAAACCAAACATTATATAAAAACCAAAATCCAAACCAAATATCATGATGTGGTTGGCTGGAACTCAACTTCTTGATTGGGACTGAGAAGATCAAAATATAGTTTAATAGCAATAATCAAAATTCACAAATGAACAAATGCTAAAGAATATCTTTGCAACCCCAATCTAGATGACCAACTCCAACCAAGAAGCCTCTCCTCCTGAAATTTTTTCAGAATAAAAATTTTCATGAATCGTTTCACAACCAACTCCTGTGAATGGAAACATATTTATTTATTAATTAATTAACAAATTAGTATTAGTTATTCAGGAAAATACATGTCAAATTATTTTTTAACCCCCAAATGTTGACACATAAATTTGTTGTGATTGTAAAAGCCTCTCGGCTTAAAAAACCAAATATCATGAACTGGTTGGTTGGAACTCAACTTGTTGAATGGGACTGAGAAGAAAAAAATCGGACATAGAAGAACAAATATAGGAGGGGAGGATCTTGGAAGACCAATATTCTAAATGAATAGCAAGGAAGCCAAGCAATCTGGTTAAAGGTTTAATAGCAATATTCTACACTCACAATCATGGGAAGAAAAGATATAAAATGTCAACCTAGAAAAATTTAAAAATTCACAAATGCTATAGAATCCCTCTGCAACCCCAATCTAGATCAACCCTCCTCTACCCAATCATATCTCCAATCTCCTACAATTTCCTCCAATCTTCGAACTCCAACCAAGAAGCTTCTCCTCTTGAAATTTTTTAGAATAAACTTTCATGAACCGTTGCACAACCAACTCCTGTGAATGGAAACATATTTAATTATTAATTAATTAATAAATTTTTATTAGTTATTCATACAATAATCAGATACAAAAAAATACATTTCAAATTATTTGAAAACTCCCAAATGTTGACGCATAAATTTGTCACCATTGTAGAAATGAATAGCAAGAGAAAGGAAGCCAAGCAATCTGGTTAAAAGTTTAATAGCAATATTTTACACTCGCAATCACGGGAAGAAAATATATTAAATGTCAATGAGGAAAAATTCACAAATGAACAAATGCTAAAGAATCCCCTACAACCCCAATCCAGATCAACCCTCCTCTACCCAATCATTGCTCCAATCTCCTACAATTTTCTCCAATATTTGAACTCCAACCAAGAAGCCTTTCCTCTCGAAAAAGTTTTAGAATAAAAACTTTCATGAACCATTGCACAACCAACTCCTGTGAATGGAAACATATTTAATTATTAATTAATTAACAAATTTGTATTAGTTATTCATACAATAATCACATACAAGAAAATACATGTCAAATTATTTGAAAACCCCCAAATGTAGCAGCTAAAAATTAATAACAAATAAATTATTGAATAAAAAACTACCAAAAAATATTTGTGAACTAAATATTCGAGTAATGATCTATGACTAAGAAACCATGAAAATATTTTATTTGTAGCTCAATCTATGCATTATGGTAAAATATAGTGCAATAAAAATATTAGAAATATGATAAGAACCTTATTAAAAATTAACCAAATGTGATAGAAATACTTTTCTATATTTTTTAGATAAAAACTAACGAAATGTGTTTGAAATAATTTTCTATAATTTTTAGAAAATGATGATTTATATAAACATTGACTAAAGAGAGTTATATTCAAGTAAATATATTTTATATTTAATATATATTCAAGTTCATTAAATATATAGATTGGTTTTAGATCTAATTAATATGTGCATTTGCACATCTATGCAGATATACATGTGTGTAGGTCTAATATAAACATTCTATTATTACAAATTCAAGAATATATAGATTAGAAATAGAATAATAATTATGTAAAATTTTGCTTTATTATTTTATAATGTAGTTTTTACAATTTAATTTTTTTTAAATTATTTTTTCTACATTTCAGATCCTTTAAATGCCTTTGCCCATTGGATCTCTGATTATTAGTAGATATAGAGCTACAGGGTAACAAAAAAGGAACTTAACAAAACACATACGGTATAGGGATATCTCCTTGAACTTGTAACTCCTTTGACAGCATGATGAGTTTGTGGAAAACTCCCATATTCCAATTATTGTAGTGGTTTGAATTGGGGTATGGGTAAAACCTATCTTCTTCAAAATCTCTACGATGTCAAAAGGGGAAGGTATGAGATATCTGCATGGCTTTTTGTTTCTCAATTCTATTCTATTTTCAAGTTGCAACGTGATTTTGAAGGGAAATCAGGCATCCCAAAAAAACCATTTGAGATCATTATGTACATCTAGCATCCAATACAAACACACACTACTATACCACAAAGTGGAATCGGGAACAATTTATTTCCCACATTAACCCTTAGAGGAAAGTGATTGCAATTTAAGATCTTGCCAGATTGAATAACAGTTTCAATAGCATGCATAGATTTAGATTCAACAACATGGAATCATAAAATAGAAGAAAAATGTAAATGAATAGAACACAGATTTATTGTGGGGAAATTCCTTTTGGGTAAAAAACCCCACACTCCAAAACCAAAGAGCCATTGTATTATTCAGCAACAAAATACAATCTTTGGGCTCTAGGCCTTTACATGGAGATTTATATATCTTGCTCCATCTTGGAGAAAAAATTGACAATATAACCTTGTAATAATGAAATTTTCTCATCTCTCATAAATCAGCTAAGGTATTGGCATACATATAGATCTCAATAGAGGTAGATTCCAATGGTTTAGAAAACCATCTTCAACACCTAAGAGGTAAGTTGTGCCATAAAAAATATCTTGCTAATCCCATGACACATTGTTGATAGCAACTTCCAAGAAAACAAAACCTATCTTATCCATAATACTCATCTTTCCAAATACAATGTAAGTACAACATAGAAATTACTATGACCAGGAATAGGTGCCTTCGTTACCTCAATCTACTTGTCAAAATTAAACTCTAGACCATAAAGGCCAATAGATAAAATACAACTCCAATACATAATAGAAATTGAAAACCAAGACTCTTTAGTCAACATACTAAATTACCAAATCAATTTTCACTCCAACATAGCATCTTCCAAGTGAGTGCCAACTTCCTAGAAAATAAGGAATGTCATCTCATCACTTGTCATGTAATGCCACCTCACCAAGAGGTCCTACAAAGTGAATGACAACTTAGGAAGTTTATAACATAGGATAAATCAATTAGGAAACATTTAATTAAATAATTCGACATGTTAAGACTCTAAATTTGAGACACCTTAATCTTAACATTCTCCCACTTGTCAAAGACCTTTCAAGAGTCTACAACACCAACTTCTTAGGAGCCAAAATAATGAAACCACACCATCATTGCCATCCATGATATCACGTAGATCTTGAACCTGCTTTCGTGCTCCAATCAAGTCATCTGCAATAAAATCTATGATGTCCACCATCTCAGGCAACAATCCACTTCATCCTTCAACACCATCTATGGAAGAAAGGAACAAGCCAAGGTTAGTATGCACCAATTCAAAGAACATGAGCATAAGATCCCAATTATATCAAAGGCTTCATGATACTACCACCACTCCATTACTCTCACAAGATATACAAAAGCATCAACAACATCAAATTCAAAGCCCATAACCAGAAAACAATTGTGAAGTATTCCTCTAGAAAACAAGATATAACATCAGCTAGAATAACAACCAAAATGATTGCCAAGAGCATAAGTGTTGTTGCAGCATCATATAACACACTGTGTTAGTCACACGAGGGGATAAAAAAAGGAAAGTAGGAAGTGAGTCATTGGGGCGTGAAAATGGACACAGACAATGGAGTTGGAAATGCATTTGTGTGAGCTTGTGTCTTAGAGAAAGTTTAACTACAGTTGTGTATAACACGCCATGTTAGTCGCATGCAGTTACAGTGAGTATCACTCGTAGTTGTATATAACACGTCATGTTAGTTACACAAATGTTACAAGCAAAGCACATAACACACAAGTTATCGCTAGAGCTATCTCGTGGTCAACTCTCTGCATTGACCAAAGGATAATATTAAATTGTGACAGTGAAGTGCATATCATGATGGTTATGTGATAGAGGATGTCAATAACACGATGGTTATGCTACTCCGCCATCCCGCACCAAAAAATACCTTAGAGAAAATTATCTACGAGGTAACACTAAACTGCGACAAGGGAGTCAATAACATGATAGTTATACAACCCTCACTATCTCGCAACATGAAGGATCAAGTTAAAATAACACTGTGGGGTAGTGCTGAAGTGTGGTGGATGATATATATAACATGAAAGGTTAATCACCCTGCCATCTTGTAGCAAGATGGATCGATGATAGAATTCCCTATGAGGTAAGGGTAAAATACGTCAGGGATGTCAATAATGTGATGGTTATACGACCCCCGCTATCTTGCTCCATGAAGGATCGAAGGAAAGTGACTTTGTGGGATAACGCTAAACTGTGACGGAGATGTCAATAATACGATCGGTTTGCTATCCTGCTACCTCGCAACATGAAAGACAAAAGAAAGATGACCCTGCAAGATAATGCTAAATTGTGACAACGGATGCGTTTAACACGACAGGTTGTGCTAGCGCGCTATCCTGAGGCTAGAATGGTTGAGGAAATGTGATCCTGTGGGGTAACACTTAAGCAAAGTAAATGATGTTTCCCGCTATCTCGCAGCATGTTATATAGGAGTAAGATAACCCTACGAGATAACCAAAAACAAAGAAGTTTAACACATCTCGCTATCCTGCAATCAAGAAGCTTAGAAGAAAATGGTCCCACACGGAAAGAAATTGAAAGAAGGGTGAAGCACTCCACCGTCCCGTAGCCAAGAAGATGAATAAATAATGATCTTGTGATACAACTGAAGGGGAAGATGGTGTGTTATCCCGCCAACCTACAAGAAGGAAGTTTTTGTGACATGTATAGCATGTGTGTTATGCGATTTGCAAAACACATTTGCACAACCTACGAATCCTATGTGGATTTCTCTCACACGTGGATCTTTTTGCGTGTAGATGGTTATGTAGATGTGTCTCACCATTCACCAAGTGGCAGAGTGACATGTGGATGCTTTGTGGACAAAATGTTTGATTTATTATTAAAGCCAAGAGCACATGTATCGAAAGAAGATCTTTCTGATTGAGTTGCAAACAAAAATAAAATAATTGTTGGGCAGATTTGCAGTTAAAAAATATATTTTCAGAATGGGGGTTACATGCAATATCAAACCAGATTGTAGAGGTAGCTAAAAGAAGTAAGAAGAAATTTAATTTAGATAGTTGCCAGACAAAGTGAACAGACAAGGCAAATCATTTAGTATCTTGAGAAACTTATAAAGAAGATATCACCGTCATGAAAAAGATTTGAAATACCTCCAATTGACAAGACATCACAGCTGCAGTTAGGCGAAAATTACCAAAGATAGTAATTTGAATCTAGAGATCATTCTGAAGATGGAAGATGGTGTAATGAATGATGGTATCCAATCAGCCTGTAGGATAGATTTGTTAAGAGCTCAAAAAAAAATTTCTGAATATCTGTTTTGGAGGGAAAATCTCAGTTGTACATAGGTTGCCACTAAGTGAAGTTAGTGGATAGTTGACAAGTGTCGAGAAGGAGAAAATTAGAGTGTTTTGTGTGCATGAGTGTAGAAGCTCTGTAAAACCAAAGTTTACATAACAGAGAGAAGAGAAGAGGGTGGAAAAAACTATTTTATGTAGGTACGCATAACATGACGTCTAAGTAATCAATAACATCGCAAAAATGATTGCATGCAGAATAATCACAAGGTGAAGATGAGATAAGTGGGAGGTGAGAACCAAAGTAGAGAACAGATAGAGAAGAGCACAAAAGTGGAGTGCAGAGATCAGAGAGTGCAAAGTCGAGACAGATAACATAGTGGGTTATATACACTATGACAGTAAAAGAAGAAAGAGTAATCAGTGCAAAAGACAAAGAGCAGAGAATAGAGATTGATAACAAATATCAGAGAACAAAGATCAGAGCTTATGAGCATAAAAGAATCAGGTGAATCTCAAGAGTAGAATATCTATAGTTATAAAACATGATTTGTAACAAGGTGCTTATTTTGTTTTTAAATACTTGTTCATTGTAGATCTATGAGTGGGTTCTTAGAGTAGGGGTAGGTGCTCCTTTGGATTGGTTCCCATAAAGCTAGGGGTTGGTGCTTCTTTGGGTTGGTGCCAATAAACTTCAGGGGTTGGTGCTCCTTTGGGTTGGTGCCCATAAATGTTGTAACCAGTGATTTACTTGTGAGGCTGGATTGGAGCAGTAGACTCCAGTAGCATTCTCCCCTAGGTTTTCCCCCCCCGAGATTTAAGATTATGATATATATTTAGTTTCTAATTCTAATAAACTTATTCCAAGAAACTTCCATGCGAGTATATATTAAGATCTCAAATTGGAGATGTCCATCATTATTATTCCTATTCAACATGAGCATCAAAGGATCTCTTATGCTTATCTTTAAAGGAAATATAATAGTATTAATAATATTTTTAAAAGTATAATCATTGCTTAAATGCTACTAAAGAAAATTAGGTAGCACTATATATATTGGATTCATATGAAGATAAAATAAAAGATATAATCCTAGTTATATTAATAATATTGTTAACCTTTTGATCCCAAAAGTTAGATGGTTCCACTAAAATTCTTTAGTCAATATTAGGCATGGACTACACCATTTCTACACATACCATCTTAAATAAATATGCAATAGAGTAGTCATGAATATCTATTTCTAAATAAGGTGACATACATCAATAATGTATAAATTAATATCCTATATAATTTATGTCCAATCAAAATGAGATAGATCAATAATTTCCCACAAGGTCCCATCCTATACTAAGGTTTTCACACTTCAATGTGTTTCTTAAGTAGTTAAATATTCAAGAGCTATCAAGAGACCAAGAAAATTCAAAATAGACTATGAAGGAGCTTTACTGATGTAGAAGGAGGAGAACATAGCAGTTGTATCCTTTTCTTATGTACGTAACCACAAATTAGGTGTACAAATTAATTAGACAATCACTATCATGATAATGAAATAATACAATTTTATAGACCCTTCCACCATTATGATTCATAATTCAACATAAATATGATATTGAATCTAATCTATTTTGAGCTTCATTTATTACACCAAGAGGTGTAACCCCTACAATGGCAACCACTCCGTGTATATAAAAACTTTTCCAGAAATATCACGGTCTATCAAAAATCTTGACCATTCACTTTTGAGTCTATAATAATATTTCCCTATAGATAACAAGAAGATAAAAAAGTTTCATACTTTATATAATTATTTACTCACAGGGACAATAGTTTTTTATTATTTGCATCATTTCTCAATGTTTAATTCTTCTGGCTTGCATGCTTAGGATATAAACCATCCGCTAACCTAATAGGGCACGTTTTGTAATATTTAATGTTTCGAATCCAGAAGAAATAAGAGAATTATAAATAGAATAGTTTTAAGTAAAATAAATTTATTAATTTATAATCTTTTTCTAAATATTTTTATGTAAAATAGATAAAATAGTTTATTGACATTTTTAATTGTAAAAAATAAAATAGTTTTACTAACTTCAAACCTTTCCTTTGTTATAATAGAATTTATTATAGAGATCATTGCCAATAGTAATATTTTTTACACAAATCTTGTTAGTACATAGAATCCTTTCTCTCATATAATATAAATTTTTCATTTTTTATGATTATGATAAGAAAATATTAGAATTTTAAAATATTTTTCATAGATTTCATAACAAGTGTTGTACTTGATTTTTCTGAAATTTATTTATAAATTACAATTGCAATTCAAACAATAAAATAAAACATGTTGCTTATTAAAACAATAATTCTTAAAAACAGTGAGAAACAATAAGAAAGGTGAAGTTGATATTTTGCAACTTGGTGAAATATATATATATATATATATATATATATATATATTTTCAGTAAAAGTGGATTATTTGACTAAACTTTTTTATTAATATTTTTAATTTTTTACAGAGGATTCAAAGAGCATACCAGAGGAAAGAACCCTGGGAAGAAAACCTTTGGTCACAGCTCATAAAATAAACCTATAGTATCTAACGGATCAATTTATACACCCCGCCCAAAACCATATACAAAATTTGGTCACAACGCATATAATATCAGTTTTGCATAGAGCCCATATGACAATTTGCAAAAAATTAAAAAAAAAACCCATCGGATAATTTTCAAATGTAGACTCCATAGGCGCTATCAATGGAAGAAGACAAAATTTTCCAAAGCCCTATACCAAATCCCATGAGCCAAAAACCTTCCTGCCAAAAAAGAAAGTATCAAAAAACCTTTGGAAAAACACTATTATATCAAATACCATGACCTCGAACTCTTCTCCAGACAACGAACATGAATACTTGAAATGAAAAGGGAAAGCGTGAATAATTATCATAATAAAATTTTACATCGATGTTACTCAAGAAAATCATAAGACTATTGGTGCAAACCTTCCCATACCCTAGAAGGAATTTCCTCAAAACCCACCTCTCACTGATTAGCATTGCTATCAATGGCTAAATTTGCCAAATAATCTGCAATCTTATTAACTTCTCTATAACAATGGGATACCAAGAAAGATTCAAACAATTCTAATTTTTTTAAAATGGGATCAAGTATATACTGCAAATTCCAGCAATTCGATTTCTTTTTCATAACACATTGAATAATCACCATAGAATCACCTTCAATTATTAAGTCCTTAATTCCCAAAGAGATTTCCATATCCAATCCAAAAGACAAAGCATGAAATTCTGCATAATTGTTAGTTTTAAAACCAATACCATGACACTTAGCTCGAATAAAATTTGCATTGTGATCATAAATTACCATGCCTACCCTAGCTGGCCCAGGGTTACCACGAGAGGCCCCATCAAAATTCAGTTTAAAGTGCCCCTGCGGAGGAGGTTTCCATCTAGCAGAGCATCTCTTACCTATTGCATCATTCTTTTTTAAAATTGAACCATGAGAGGGTAAAACTGACATCATCTTCCAAACTCTAGAAACTCTACTATCCTAGTGCGAAAAAGAAGTAAGATTTTCCAAATTCTTATAAATAAATGACAAAGCAACCTCAGAGATTGAAGACTCAATTTTTAATAGAACCTCAGACATAGGAGACCTTGTTTTTTTAAATAACTTGTTGTTTCTCTCTAGCCAAACATTTCAAATCATAATAGATGGAGATATGATCCAACGACATGCATAAAAAGATGAGGCAAACATAAAGGGCCAAGATCTAAAATGGGAAATGCGATCCTTACCAATAACAAAGGATATATTTAACTTCTCAAACAACCACTGCCAACATTCATAAGCATAATCACAATGTAGGAACAGGTGTGAAGAAGATTCCAAATTTTTGTTACAAAGGACACAAGGGAAAACAATAGTAATACCAAGCCTGTCTAGTCTCATACCTATAAGGACTCTGTCCTGAACTGCCAACCAAGCAATGGCTCCAGCTTTGGGAAGACAAGCCGAATGCCAAAACAACTTATAAGGCCAAGAAGATAAATCTTTAGCAACCATAAGAGAGTTGTAACCATCTTTAATAGTGTACTTACTAGAAATATTCTTTGTCCAAATAAGTTCATCCTCAGAGTTAGAAAGAAATACAATTCTATCCCCCAAAATCTTTTCAAAATCTAATTTCATGCTTTGATCAACATCTAAGAAATCAATCGACTTCCATCTAGCTAGCTTAAGGGGTCCACTAGTCACAATTTCAAAATAATCTGCTACAAAAACACCCCAAAGGGAGGAAAGAACAGTGATCAGAGGAGACCAATCCCTAATATTCACCAAAGGTGTGTGTCCATTCCATACTTCATCCCAGAATCTGACCTTTCTACCATTATGAACAATCCATGAGAGATGAGGCAAAATAAGTCATCTACATTTACAAAGGAAATTCCAAATAGCAGAACTCGAAGGTAAATTTGAGGCTTTAAAAATGTACTCTCTCAGTCCATTATTTAAATATTTGGCAAACATAATCTGTGCCCATAAGGAGCTAGGCTTGTCATATAATTTCCAAACCAACTTAGCACCTAAGGCTAGATTTTGATTCTCTAGACTCCAAATTCTTGTTCCCCCAAGTTCCTTAGGCAAACATACCTTATCCCATGCAACTAAAGGCAGTTTCTTCTTGCCATATTTATTATTGTTCCAAAGAAAATCTCTAAGAGAATCATGTAAACTAACAATGACTGCTTTTGGAGACTTCAAAACAGACATGAGATATATGGGAACAACATTCAAAACAGACTTGATAAGAACAATTTTACCCGCCAAAGTTAACCATCTTAGATTCCATGAGAGAATTCTTTTAGAAATGACTGAAATAATCTTATCCCAAAAACCAATCTTATCCTATTTAACAAAGAAAGGAATCCCAAGGTAAGTACATGGAAGATTTTCAGTCAAAAATCCCCAAAAGGATTGCAACCTATGCTGAACCAATTGTGATGTATTAAGAAAAAAAAAATTTAATTTATCACCATTCACTTTCTGACCAGAAAATGATGCATAATTTTGTATTATTCCTTTAATCACTTTTGCCTCAACTAACGAAGCATGTCCAAATAATAGAGTATCATCTGCAAAGAGGCAATGAGAAATACTTTGGGGAATATTCTGAATCCTTATACCTTTCCAAATCCCCCCCACTTTAGCAGCCCTAATAGCCCAACTAAAGGTTTCAGCTAGGAGAACAAACAAAAAGGGAGAAAGGGGATCTCCCTGTCTCAAACCCCTAGAGGAAGTGAAAAAACCACAAGGAGAACCATTAATTAAAACCAAGAATCTTGCAGAAGAAATATATGCATGAATCCATTTGACCTAGGCCTTGGAAAAACCTAACTTCTCAAGAACAACACATAAAGGCCCCCACTCTACTCTATCATAAGCTTTCATCATGTCTAGTTTAAGTATCATGGCCGGGGTTCTTTGGGTGGAAATAGAATGTAGCGCCTCATGTGATACAATTGTACCCTCTGTCATCTCCCTTCTGGGAACAAAACCACCTTGCTCAAATGAAATGATCCTAGGTAGAATTTTTGCCAACCTAAGGGAAATTGCCTTCGTAAATATCTTATACAAAGTGTTACATAAAGCAATGGGGCGGAAGTCAGCAAAAGTCTTAGTATCCTCTTTTTTAGGAATAATTGCAATCATTGTAGTATTAAGTTCTTTTAAAATGGACCTATTTCTCCTAGATTCCTCGAGAGCCAATAAAACCGCATTTCCCACAAAATCCCAACATTTCTGAAAAAATAAAAGAGTAAAACCATCTGGTCTTGGGGCTTTATCCAGATTCATGGCAAAGACAACACTCTTAACTTCTTCTAAGGAAAAGGGAGACATCAACATCTTATTGTCTTCCAAAGATACTAAAGGAGGAATATTAGATATAATATCATTGCTGAGATTTCCATTTTCCGAAGATAATAATGACTTAAAAAACCTAACTGCCTTTGAAGCAATGTCCTCTAGCTCTATCAATAAATTCCCATTCTGACACTGAATACAAGATATCCTATTCTTACATCTTTTAATCTTAGTTGAAGAATGAAAAAATTTTGTGTTCCTGTCACCATCTGAAAGCCATAACTCTCTAGATTTCTATCTCCAATAGATTTCCTCTCTAGCCAACACCTCCTCAAGCTGTAATTTTAGTGACTTCAATTCATCAAAAACTTGTGGCAACATACCATGTTGAAGCACATGAGTATTAAAACACTCAATCGTATCTTGAATCCTTTGTTTCTCCTAAAAAATGTTCTTAAAATGTGACATATTCCATTCTGTAATATTCAATTTCAAATAACTTAACTTCTTAGCAATCTGAAACATACGGGACCCAGAACAAAAAGGAGCAGAATTCCACCATTTCATAAGCAGAGGCAAAAAGGAAGAATCCCTAAACCACATGGGCTCAAATTTAAATGGAGACTTAAAAGAAGCCCTATTCTCAATAACTGAAAGGGAAATTGGAAAATGATTAGAACCTGAGACCGGTAGAATGGAGGAAAAGAATTCAAAATCTGAATCAATCCAATTCTCAGATAACAAAACTAATCTAATCTCTCAGCAATCTGAGAAAAATCCCTTCTCATGTTTGTCCATGTGAAAACCCCATTTTGAGACTTACAATAAAAGAGGCTCATATCAGAAATGAAATCCCCAAAGTCATCCATAATCCTTTTATTACGGAAAACACCTCCTCTTTTCTCATCTAAATCAGTGATAGCATTAAAATCCCCCCCAAAGATAATAAAGGAACCATGTTTTAAGGGAGGATAAATCCTCTTTAATTCACCCCATAACTTACTCTTCCATTGAATTCTTAATGGAGCATAAATGTTAAAAAGCCAGAATTTAACCTTCAAAATCTTACTTATAACTAAAGCCAACATCCAATTTGTAGCAGATGTCACTAACTGTACCTCAATATTATAATAATTCCAAAGTAGTGCCAAACCTCCTGAAGCACCACAAGGCGGAGAAGAAAGAAAATTCCACCTTCTCCAAGATGAAAAAACCAAATCAGCAGACTCCTTTGACAACCTTGTTTCTTGTAACATAAAAATATCACACTTAATTAAATCCATTTGGGACTTAATTAAGCATCTCTTGTTAGGGGCATTTAAGCCCCTAACATTCCAAGAAATAATTCTCATTGTCCTCGAGGGGAGGCCGAAGCTCCCCTCTCCCCATTAATCGAAGAATTTTTGCTTTCCCCAAAGCAACCTTGCAAATTATGTTTCACAACCCCTGATCTTGTCACAGGTGGACTAGTCATGAATCTTTTACTCCCCTTTCCTTTTACACTTACAGGAGTTAGGCATGTTTTCTTAGGCCTACCAAGAGAGACCGAATGCCTCCCTTGCCCACTAGCAAGAGAAAGGGACAAAGTCTTTTGAATTCCAGCATCAATTTCCATTTGAGTCTTAAGATTATTTGGAGGCCTACCTCTCCTAGGAGAAACCATCGATGGTGAAAAAACCAAAGTTGTTTGGACAATTGGTAAACTCTTGCATGATTTTGGAGAAGCCAGGATAAATGGATTATCTTCAAAACCCAACTCTATTGTAGCCAAAACCGCAAAAGGATTAGCAAATGCAGAAATTGGAAGGGTCGAGTTTATACCCCCCAAATCATTCTCAATTGAACAAACAACTCTATCAATAATACCCTCATCCAGTTGATGTGCATGATTGTTAAAAATATCATGTACTTGCTGAACCAGATTCTCATCTAGCATAATAATAGGGACAACCTCTGACGGATTACTATTCCCTAAGGAAGATTCATTAGCCATATTAAATTCAACATTCAGAGGGGAATTATTAGACACCAAATTCTTAATTTCTTGAACTAAAGAAGCATCATTAGGAAAACCTATGGCAGGTACCTGTTTAATAGTTTCCATATCAACCACTGCATTTTTATCTAAATTCACATTCTTTGAAGAATCCAAAACCTCCTTTTGAGTGCATGAAGACAAATTGTCGTCCTTACCCTTTGTGTGATTATTTGGCATCTTAGGGAAATCTATCATCAATGGGTGATCTACTCCATTCATCGGGGGATTACTGTCCACTATACCCTCGTTATTAGAAAATATCTTCAATAAAGAAGAAAGTGAGACCGAACCCAAAGTGTGATCATTTGGTTTCCCAGAACTATGACACAATGGATTATTTTCAAGATTAATGTGGCCCGTTTCTACCAATTTATGCTAAGAGACATTTCCACATCCTTCAATCGAAGGTCCCGCCAACAAACTATCTTTATTAAGGGATTTAGGGACAGAATCAACAACCTGTTGGTTTTTCTTAAAATCCATAAGTAAAGGAGCATCCAAAAGTAAAGGAGACTTAAGAAGCTCCATATCTAATTTCTCAATTGACTGGTGCCAAATACCATCATGAGACTTGATATTACAAGTACAAGGGCAAACATTGTTAGGGTTAATAAGAACACAAATTTTTACCAGAACCTCCCCCTCCACAAAGTCCATTTTAGATGTTAAAAAAGTTCCAATAGTATTTCCAATTTTCTCAAGAACATCTGGATCCATAAATTCAAAAGGAATTTTAGGTAAACCAAACCAGAAAGGAATAAGTTTTGAACTAGACCAAGAAGGAACAAAAAAAGGTTTCCAAGTCGCAATTGAAATTAAATGTTTTCCAAACCAATGATGCGAAGTTCTTAATACCTCATCTTTGAAAGAAGGAGAATCAAAGACAATAATAAAAGCATTCGCAGACAATAATTGAAAATAATGCATATCTCCCCATCTTTTCTGCAATTTATGATAAAGATTTAACAAACTAATTTGATCACCCCAAATTTCCCCAGAAATATCATTCGTATGCAAACAATTCGCTTTCTTATCGACATAGGAACCTAAAAGATCGATACAAGGGATAGGAGCCCAAACTTGCGATGAAGAAACCTCGAGCAGAATAGGATCAGAAGGTATCTTACTTACCTTTTCCAGACTAGCTTCCTTGAGGTTCACATTTACCTTATTTCCCACCTGTTGTCAAGAAACAGAAACCCTAGTCGCAGTCTCCTTATTTGCCAAGCCAACAACCCTAGCAAACATTCGTTGATTGCCCAGATCCAAAGACCATTTCCTCGAAAAGCCCTTGAATTGCTTCTCAGAATTCCCATGATCCACACAATTATTAAAACGCCCTTGAGTGAATCTCCTTCCATTGTTATTCTGCCTCCATGCCACACTGTGTCTGTTCCCAAAGAAGCCTTGAAAGTATTTCAAAGCTGGCTGAAAACCTTGTTATTTGCGCTCCGGTTTACGTGTATCACCATGTCCTTCCATCTGCCTTTCATGTAGACCCACTGTGGAACATGAGGCGGGGCTTCCCAGCCCACATCCGCCCATGAACCCAAATGTCCTCTATCAACCATGTTCGATCACTGTATTATCCGATCATTGTATTATGCTGTCAAAAGACCAATGTATGGACTGATTTTTCAAGAATTAAGTCTCAGATTTTCTGAGGACTAAGGACTGATATTGAGTCACACATTTACAACTGAAAACAATGAAATGAAATGCTAGGAACTTGATTTGATGTTACCCCAACTGTAGCGATGACAATGCAAGCAAACTTTTACTAACAATGAACCTCAAGATGATTGGCAGGTGTCGTCCTTTGCTGCTGTCACAAACAAGTCTAAGTATGACAAAGTTATCTGCTACTAACAGTCTGAAAACTTCCTCCCAAATGCTGATCTCCAAACCAAATGGCAGCGTCTTCACCTAGTGCGAAATAGATCAATTAAAAAGTATTCAATGATGAAATCGTGGTATTACAAGGAGGGCAGACCAATCAGCTTCGGCTCCTTCAGAATAATTAAAAATTGACACCAAACCTCCAACTAATGACCTTAACATTATCGCCTTAAGCCTCACTGCCCTTTGGAACCATTTGCAATCATACATCGATGCATCAAATGATGTAGTCTGATGAAGTATGAAGACACAGACCTGGTTTGAATCGCTTTATTGAACTGATGAAGAATCAAGCAATATCCATCATATTGAGGTCTTCTCAATGCCCAATCGAACCCCACCAAAGTTCGGCCCTACTGCTGAATGAAGGCAATTGTGATGTTGATGTAATATACCAATAACTCCTCCAAATTACCTTCTAATAAATTGATTATTTGTGTTTCTTTTTCTTTTTCTTTTTTCTAATCTTGTTTATTTGATTTCTTTTTATTTTTATTTTTATTAATTTTATATTTCTCTATTCATCTATTTCTCCAACTTCACTATTTATAAGGGTTTATCTGCAATTCTAATTCATTCTTCCTTTTCTATGATGGATCACATTCAACTTTGATCTCAAATGCACAAAATTGAATCCAAAAAACTTTTTACAATTTGTCATAGACAATGGAAAACCCATAGCTTCTATTGTTGACATTCAGTTACAAGGGAACTCTTGTGGGCTCTATTTAAACCTTATTCAAGTTGTCTCAAACAAATTACAAGTAATTAACATTTTCAATAGAAATAAGATTAAAAACTGCAAAACTAATGATTATGAAAAAAAAACGATTTAAAGAAACCCAACAAATATTGCAACTGATTTTTCTATATGTTTATAATTCAAACAGTTCACTAAGACTCGTTTAATATTGAATAGCTAGAGCTACTTTATGAATAAAGAACCCTCCATAAAAATTTAAAAATAAAACATATTACCGTACCAACAAAGAACCTGAGCAACAGTAAAATAATAAATTTCATGGCACGGAAAACTAAATATTTATAACACAGGGACACTCCCAATGAGAAACTAATACAATCATGAGAGTAAAAGGCTTCAAGAAAACCCACTGCACAGAGTAGCTCACATCATGCCATACATTTGGTTATCGCCAGCATTGTTCTGTTTGATTATAAAAATACAAAGCCAGTCAATGGATAGTTGGTGGTATGAACTCTCCCGATTTCTCTGTCTTAAAATTGTCTTAAAACTTATCTTATATCGATGGCTCCATCAACATTTCCAGGTCCCGTTCAATGATCAATAAGTTTCTTTAATCTAAGATGCAAAGTTTCTCTGGCTGCAGGATTCAAAATATGGGCAGCCTACACAGTAAGGAAGAAACAGAGAGAAATATGGGATGCCTTGAGTTATTAAAATTATGTAATGGAATGAAGAGTAAGTGAAACTACCTTCACACGCAGGAAATGGAAGGCCCTTGCATTTGTGGCAGAAACGAACACATCCACGACTTGTATGCCGTGTGACTCCACCGTAAATATAATTGAAGGCAAGAGGTTCACCTTATTCGCACAGTTTATTGTAATGAAAATGTCTGTGCCGATGCAGTTCACTAGCAAGTTTTCCTCCTTATTTTTGCTGCTTAAGTATTGCAGTGAAGAAGATCTAAGACAATCAGAACTAGACGAGGAACGTTGAAGAATTTCTTGCACGGAGCTCAAAGATTCACATTTCACGGTATCTGTATTTGTATGGTTTTGCAGTTGGGTATCTGCAAATCTTCCTGAATAGTTGGCCAGCTGTTGCTGGAGAGATTCGATGTAGCTTATCGTCTCTGCTAGAATGGACGTCTTCTCTTTCTGAAAAAAAATTACCATTCATACTGTTAGACACTATCACTGGAGTTTTACCCTAAATTCCCTAAGTATCTGAAAGAGCTGTTAAAATTTTAGTATCACCAAAGAAAACATGTGAACAGGATAAGGAAAAAAGAATATAATATCAAACATTTCAATCTCATATATTACTATAGACAAATGAATTATATAGAAATGGAAACAAAATGGAAAACAAAAGTGTTAATTGTTGATATAAGAACTAGCTCACATCAACTTAGATGCGAAACAGGAAAAAACAGGAAGATGAATGATACTAAAGAGGAGTGGGCAGATAAGATATTACATCAAAAAGCAGTGGAGACACAATTAGTATTACATCATAATGTGTCCAACCTCAAAGAATATTGAGATCAACTATACCAAAACACTAAATATAAAAACCTTGATTAATCTATTTGAAAAAAAAAATATAACAAAAATTACAAACTTCCTAATCTAAAAAAATTTAACACATATTCAGAACTTTACATCTTTTCTTTACTGACTACCTGTGGATCCCATAGACTAGATTATTGAAAACAAAAATAAATACAGCCATTCATTATAATACAGCAAACGTCATACCTTGGCGGTGGGATTTGGCAACAATGAATGCATTTGTTCCAACAAACGATTCATGTCGCTGCGCCGCTGCCTCTCGGAAAAATTGTGGCTCCTCCGACAAGAAGACTGGAGCTCTCCTCCTCCTTCCTCATTGTTCCAACCAGGATGAGTTCCGTCTTCCTTTTTGTTAGAATCAGAGGTCACTCCTCCGGACATTCGAACAAGAGATGTATCCATTGATACAAATGGGTTTCCCGAACCCATGACATTATATTTCTGAATTATAGCACTGAGTTCATCAAGCGGCTGCGACAATGCAGCCATTTCACCGGGAAAACTGACAGAGCTTTCAGGGTTTTCTCCTACAGATGAACCCAAACCGAAAGATGAACGCTGACTGAATATAAAGGGAGGATTCATTGTGGGCAATGAAAATGGTATTTCACAATCATGCTCTTTCTTCATTCATTGAACTGACTGCACTACAAAACCAGTAACAAAGCACCCAAATTGTGTTATACCAGGAAGCCAGGAAGCTGTAAATCCGTTGGGCAAACGAATGACTTCGGAAATGAATAAGGCAAAGAATTTAGAGGGCCTTTTTGTCAGGAGGCAGCGCTTTGTAGAGCTGAACAGACAGCTGTATGGCAGCAGAGCTCCTCGAATGCGTTGGATTTTGTGTGTCTTGACAGAGAAAATTGAGGGATAAAACAGGCACCTGCAATCTGGAACAGAATTTATGAGCATTGGTTAATCTAGTACAGCGACTGATTCATTAAAAGAATGATGATGTTGGAGCAAGCAAACAGAATACTCTGAGGTCTAATCGTATGGACAGCTATTGGCCTCTGAAAAGATTCTGAAGTCGGCTACTAGATAATCATAATTACTGGGTATTTTTATGTGGTCAGCAGAAGAAAATGTCTCGAGGGACTCTTGCACTTGCCAGTAAGTCTGTATATTATTTAATGTGGCCAAATAATTTCGGAATATCTTCCTCTCCCACTATCACTTCTGTTACCTGTTTGTCGTAATTGAATATGTTGCAGAAGCTATGACATAAAAAGGCTTAAATTCACTGTTAGACAGTGTACGGAACAGTGTACATGCACTCCAAGATTTTGGGATGAACCTTTACAGGTTCGATTATTTGAGCTCCTATAGAAAACGCCAAAAGAGCACAGGGACACACACCCCCAACCTTAAAGAACTATGTTGGAAACAAATTATTATGGAGAGATTATAAGGTTAAAAAATAGTTTATATGGTGTAATTAGAAGTTGACATAGTCATTGTTTGTGTATGTTATGTTTTTTTATTAGGAAAGCAAGGATTAATGGGTTCCGATCTTTTATAAAAGAAACAAAACAGGGGTGTTCATAGGACACTCACAACACATAGGTCCAAAGGATCGTACACAACATCAGTCAAATGGCTGCAAAAGGAAAAAGAGGGTAGAAGACAACAACAGTCTCAAAGCCAACAAGGCCAAAATCCACACCGAATCTAAGGGCTCCTTGCAAGGAACAATAAGAAGACAACCCAGAGGGTGGGGCAACCTCACAAGAGGGAAGAGAGGGTCCCCAAGTCAAGTAGAAGATCATGGCAGCCACACACCAGCAGAAAGTCAAATCCTCAATAGCATAACCCCTCTTCACCTCTATAGAAAAGGAGCCCACCTCAATAGGAGTGGAAAAGGAGAAGACCAACAAACAAGTGCACCAACTGTGAGTCCAATTATTAACCAAACAGCCACAGAGGAAGCATCAACCTCAATAAGGGAAGCATCCACCTGCATAGAATCCATGAAAGAAGAAGTGAATCGATGAAGCCAAGCTCTCCTCATGGCAAACAGAGCACACCCTACCTTAATAGGGGCAAAATCAAACTCCACAGTAACCTCAAAATTGAGAACGACCATGAAACTAATACCAATCCATTACCAAAAACTAACATCAACAAGGGCGAGCCCTTGAAAAATAGCAACTAACCCTTGGCCATCGAAGATACCAAGACTACTGTCCTAACAAACCAAAATGGACAATCCCAACAAGAAGGAAAAATACAACCCAATGGTGTTCACAATAAGCACCATAGTCCAAATCAAAAAAGAAAAACTCCTACCACCTAAATCCAGAGCAAGCACCATCTGAATCGCAACGAGGATAACGAATGGGGAACACGACCTCACTATGGACAAACGCCAAGGCCACACTTAGGGCCCAACAAGATCAATGCGAGATAAACCCCCAGTGCATCTCATCATACCACTAAAGGCATTCAATGCCCGAAATACCAGTGAAGATCCAAAGAAACCATCACAGTGCCAACAAATACCACAAGAACACACCTGTGAAAGGACAAAACTAGGAAGCAGAGGGCTTGAGCTAGTAGTACCCAAACATCATGCATTCTACGAGCACAAGCCCCAACCAGCAACCACAAACACCATAGAAGACCACCCAAAATAAGGTGCCAAGTAAAGAAAGGTAGACAACACAACAGCCAGCTCACCAAACAATAAACCCCAAGCAAGGCCAGGATGACATCCATGGAAACCAATTTGCACAACTCACAAAAGGAAAGGAGAGCCATCTCCCACAACAGGTAGGAGATCCAAACACCATCAACACCAACATCAAAAACATTCTAAGAAACACCATCTCCAACACAACCCCTACAGCCATGACCTTCAAAGAGAAAGGTTGTGCAAACAAGCAGTGCACAATGAGAACAAAGGACTAGCACCAAAGCGTCATCCATGTCATTCTCATCAACACTGCCGTTGTTATCAGTTTGAAATCCTAACTTTCCCACACCTCCACTTTTCTCCAAACTATCTAGAACAGGGCGCCAAGGGGGGAAAGGTAGCAACCTTGACCCAAAACTCACGCATGAAACCAGCCACGAAAGAGTTAAGTTGGCATGTCGGGAAGAAACCATCGCAATCGAGGAAACAATAACCACACCCAAGCCCCAAACGCAGCCAAGGCTAAGCCATCTGCAAGAAAATGCATAGGTGGAAGCCACAGACACAAAAAGGGATAAGGAAACAAAGGTGTCAACACGACCCACAGAATAGGAAGACTAATACTCAAGATAGGAAAACAAACAAACAACCCACTCAAAGGAAGAGGACTTGGTCCAAACACCAAAGGCGGGGAAGTTCTCTCTCTTGTTCCGGCTCAGAGAAAGTGAGCCTCCAACGTCATCTGACATGGCATCACACAACAACTTGAGGGGGAAACGGGCCTATGGAAAGGGAAAACAACAAGCAGGTTCACCCTTACCATCTCCACCAGGGCACAGACCCGACCAAGCAGCCATCAAAAGGCTACAAGCAAGGGGTTGAATGAGACCAGAAGCAAACATAGGGTAGAAAGTACCCAACACCAGACCTAAAAGATCTCCATCATCCTCTGCATCTACTTCACCACCATCTCCGTTTGAAATCCTGAAATTCTCACTCCTCCACTTCACTCAACCATACCTACATTGTCATTTAGATATTAGATTATTTTTATGCGACATTTTATTTTATCATGTCTTATTTTATTAATGATCTGATGTTTGTTTACTTTTATTCAAATTATTCTTGTCTACTATTTATTAATTCGCATACATTTATTTCTTATTTAGAGGTAAGAGATCACCTTTCTATGATTTTCATTATAGGTAGGATTGACTAAGGTCAACCTCACAAATTACATAAATGATCATCAAGATCAAGTCATCAAATTGAAATTCCAACTTCCTCACACCCTTTTACTAGCCATTATGAGCCACTTGATCCAATATATATTTTTTTGTAATATGTTGTATGTCATTGTTTCTCAAGAAATTGATTATGCACTTAAACAAATGGATGAAGGAATAAGGAATGATAATGATGAAAGAAAGGAATATTTTGAGGACACTTAAATGGCACATCAATTGGCATAAGAGCTTAGAAACAACTTAATTAATTTTATTCAAGTCGCTACGTAGAGTGGGATGAAGATCAGCGAGTGGGAAAAGAGTAGTAGGGTTTTTGGAGGTATAGTTGTTGCAGAGGCAACAAGTGAAACAGATTCTGATGCGGATAGCATTGGTGATGAGGTAGATGGAGATGTGAAGAGAGGTGGAGTCTGCAATTTTATTTTTAATGGACTTTTGTATCTTTTCATTTGGGTGGTTAGTGCTACTCTAATTCCTATCTTGGTTGTGAAGGGGTCGACCTAAGGTGATGTGTCTTTTCTATCTTAAAACACTCTCTTAACTTCTACCTTTCCTATTGCCTTTGTTGTGCCTCTTGTTTCTTGGTTGTTGGTGATTGTTGATGATTTCAAGGAAGAGGAGCCAGATATTTTGGGTGGTCTAAGAGGTGGTTGTGGGCTTTAGTTGCAATAGTTGTTGCTCCTCTATTTTTGGGTTTTGTGGGTTTTTCTCTCCAGATGAAGTTATGTGTTTTTTTCTCTCTAGATTTTGTTTTGTTATTTTGAGGCTTGTCTAACTACTCTGAAGTTGAAACATCTTTTGTTGAAGGCTACTTGTTGTTTTTGCATATCTTATTTTTGTGGTTTTGGGGCTCTATTTCCCTTTTCTAGGTTGTTGTTGGGGACCTTTGTTATTTAGGGGATACCCTCTCTTTTGGGTTTCTTCATTGGTGCCACCATTGTTTCTCTACTCAACTCTTTTGGTGGTTTTTTTTTCTTTGTGGGGTATGTGTTCCTGCAATGCTCTTCTACTCATACCCTATTTTGTTGCTCATGATGCATATTTTTTTGTTTCTTTCATGCTTGAGCAGTTGACATCCATGCCTTATGGAGCCATTTTGGTTGTTGCCTCTTGTTTTCATTTAAAAGGGCTATCCTTAGTTTTAAGGTGATATTTGTCCTTGTGCGATTTGATGGAGCTCTATGGTTTCCTGGTCTCAAATATATTTTATCTGATCATGACACTTTTTCTTTAGTCCTCCTTTGTGATACTCCTATTAAGGTGGAGTTTTCTCCTTTTGAGGTGGACAACCTTTATGTGGGGATGCCTAAGGACTAGTTTTCTTCCATTATTATTCCCTATTGGTTGATCCTAACTAAGTGGAGGGGTCTCCTATTGAGATGAAGTTCGGTTTGGTGGGTGAAGCTAGAAGCTTCTTCAAGGAGGCTTTTGCTCCTCCCTTTCTAGTGGTTGGTTGCACTGACTCTATTGAAATCTTTGTTCTTTTTCTCTATCCTTCTTCTCCTATGAAGGTTGAGAATCTGGTGGAGTTTGAGTTTGATAGATCATTTTGAAAGATATATAAGAGATTTGAGATAGGAGATTATGGATATGTGAATGTAATATGATGTGAAATATATCAGAGGGATCATGTAAAGGTGATTCCAGTAAAGGGTTTAGGGTTTCAGACCGAAACTGTATTCTGGCATAGAAGATGTTATCTCAGCAGTTCACACTTCTTTGGATTGTAGTCTGGAAGTTTATGTAGTTAGTGAGGCTCCTTTTGTGATTGAGTAGTGTGGTCTAGGTTGTAAGCCTTACTGCAAGTGTAGGCCCCTCATAATTTGTAATATCTCTTCATATGACCAGTGGATTGATATTGTGGGTCACAAATCCCACCATGGTTTTTCCTCTTTGAGGTTTTCCTCATATAAATATTTGTGTTATGGTTCTCATTTATGTGATTGGCTTATTGGTTGCTTTACTTCTTTCAATTCTGTATGTACCGGTATACCGGTTGGTGTATGGCTATTTTAATAAGGCTAAAATTAATCATTCTGGTATAACACTAATTCACCCCCCCCCCTCCTCTCAATTTTATTGGTTTCCAACACTATTATCTCATGATCCTAAAAATTTGGGCCTAGTTTTGCCTGAATTAGGAGCAATATTTGTGATAAATATAAGAAAGGGATTTTAATAAGTAGGTAGGTCGTGTATACGAAGACATAGCTGAAATTAATTGTATCGTCTTTCATCTTTCTCCTCCATTCTAAACCATTAATTTCAAAACATTACTCACCTTGATACATAATAAATACCTCTGATTTACAATAATGATACAATTTATGTTATATCAAATATTATATATAATACTATAGATATAATATAACCAAAAAATTTATATATAATATATTTTTATTTGTACTATATAAAATAGAAAAATTATATATATATATATATATATATATATATATATATATATATAAATTTAACTACAGTATCATTAAAAAAATGAATTTACCTTATAAAATATAGTAACAATTTCTTTACAATTATTAATTATTGTTCTTAGACATTTAAATAATTTTTTTCTTTAAAATCATTAAACGAAAGATTTATGCTATATTATTTAATGAAAAGAAAATAAAATTATTTTCTTAAACATATAAACCTGCATATTTTTAATTTAGTTTGTACCTAATTTATAGTAATAGCATCTTTAATTATGCGGAGAGGCGTAAAATACAATGACATCATATAGGGGTCATCACCAGTAACGGTTTAAGAAAAAAGAAGTGGTTCGTATTCTTCCAGCTATGTATATTAGAACTGATAAAAGAAGAATGGAGCTAAAAAACTTCCACTCCTTAGTCATCTGTGTACACTTCTTATGCAAAGTGGAGAATGTCAAACGATTAAAGGTGCAGTTACACAACTATAACAATAAAAATTGTTATTCATTCACCACAAACATCATCATTCGTATTCATTCACCACAAACATCGTCATTCGTATTCATTCATTTTCATTCAAAAAACATTCAACTTTGGGACAAGAAGAGTCTATAAGATTGAGAGACATTTGTCTAACAGAGGAAACGAAAAATGCGTGTCTTAAAAACGCTCTTGTTTTCAGTGGGTTTTGTGTTGACAATCTTTAGCGGATTGATCATTGTGTCTTTAGGAGCAGCAGATGTATTCCCAATTTATCCCAAGAACGAGCAATTTGAGGTCTCCTCATTAGTTGAATAGGATACTCAGAGAATTGGGAGGAGATTACAGGCAGTAGCAAAGACTACCGTATTCAACGTGCAAGGCAATGTTTTTTCTAGATGGGTAAGGAAGAAGGAAAAACCCCCAAATTTTAATTTTCATTCTGGATTCCAAATTCAAAGCTCATGAATATGCAAATTGAATTGCAGGATTTACTATGTGATTGTGTATATTGGTAACCCCGCCAAGGAATATTTTCCGGATGTAGATACTGGCAGTGATTTAACTTGGCTTCAGTGTGATGCCTCCTGCTGAAGTTGTGCCAAGGTGAATAACAATCACAACCCATATGTTTTTTTTGTTCACAATTACAGAAATGCTACATATTGATTTGGCTAATTTTTTTTGTTCTGTCTTTGTTTATTTTTCCTAATTGTCTACAATTTACTCCTGACGGCAACATCATATTCAGTGGCAAAGGAGGTCCTTCACTTGAATCCCCAAAAGTATGGAAGTGGGTAGAGATTTTTTGAATTCGTAAGGTCAGTTTGCATGTATTACCCTAAGTATACTCTAATATATTAGGATAATAATTATGGTATGGCTGATTAGTATTTGTTACCTTAACCATAATTATACTTATACATGTTATTTAAATATATTATAATAATTATTACCAAATACTAATCCATGCAAATTTATTTATTTAATTTTTTTTAAATATTATTTGTAAATCTCAAAAATCAATTGTAAAATTAATTTATTCTAAAATTGATTGGTGATTCAATTAAAAATTAAAAACAAATAGAATTTAGTTTAACTAGAGAACATGAAATGATTTGCATGGAGAAAGCGAAAATATAATAGAAATATTATTTATATATCTACAAAAAAATTCTAAAAGATTCTATTTATATTTTAATTTCTTTAGTTTATAATGGCTACATAGAATGTTTAATAGAAATATTAAAAAGAAAGGAAAGAATCTAATATACAATTTAGAAAGGTTAAAAAGGCTTGGAATACTGAATTATCATATAGATGTGATTTTTCTATTTTAGTTGAGTTAAAAATATTTCAAAAATAACATATGATGATTGATTTAGAAAGCTCAAAAATAATTTATCAAAAATTTAAAAGGTTAAAAGAAAATAATTTTAATTAAAAAAAAGCTCTAAGCTATTTAAAAATGTCTTAATTTTATTAGAACAAAGTTTAAAGTTATTCATTTTATAGAATTATTGAATAAATGTACATAATATTAAAGATTTTATTAATATTTAATAAAAAATAAATAATAAGTTTTATGAATGCATAATCCTACAATATTAACCCTAATTGTAGCATAATCTTAACCCTAAACTTAATCATACCCTAATTTAACCATAAGCCTAAAGTAATTGAATCATAATCGTAATTTTAACCCTAATTGAAATTTAATACTAATCATAACTATGATCAACCACTTATCATAATCAAACCCTGACCTTGCCAATATTCTTAATCTAGACTCAATTCCCTGACCATAACCTAACCCTAAACTAACCTAGGTAAACCTAATAATGATGTAAACCCTAACTATTATCCTAATCCTAATCTTAAACCCTATCCTAAACCATTACACTAACCCTAACCATGATTCAAACCCTAAACCTAACAATAATCCTAGGCCCTAACTCTATCCATAATCCCAACAATAACACTAATAATGGTGTATGCTAACTGTAATTCTAACCCTAACCATGATGCAAACATTACCATTAATCCTAACACTAACCCTTAACCCCAACCATGATGTAAAACATAACTTTAGAGCTATAATACTAATGTTAACCCTAACCCTAACCCAAGCCATGATGTAAACCATAACCTTTACCATAGTCCTAACCACAACTCTAAACCATTATTTTAATCATAACCTTAACCCTAACCCTTACCCTAACATTAACCCTAACCTAAACTAATCATAACCCTAAACCCTAACTCTAAAAATAGGGAATGGTTCTACTACCCTTAGGATGCACCAATCATATATTACAATGTATTAATAATATATGAAGGGTATTGATATCTTGATGCATCCTAAGGGTTGGGTAGTTGTTTCCCTAAAAGTAACCCTAAACCTAATGGTGATGTACACCCTAAGCCTATCCATAATTCTAAGCAAGATGTAAACCCTAATCCTAACCATGATGTAAATCCTAATCATAACCATAAAAATTATTATAACCCTAAACCTAACAATAACCCAAACCCTAAACCCTAACCCAAGTAATAAACCTAACGCTAACCATGATGTAAATCCTAACCCTAACAATAACCATGATATAAACACGAACATTAATCCTAACAACGACCCTTAACCCTAAACCTAACCATGAAGTAAACCTTAACCCTAGCTATAATCCTAACCATAAATGTAACCCTAAGCCTAACCATTAACCTAACCCTAACTCCAACCCCAACCATGATGTAAACCATAACCCTAGCCATAATCCTTACCATAACTCTAAATATTAAACCTAATCTAACCATACAAATAAACCCTAACCCTAACAATAATCCTTATCCCTAACTCTAAACCTAATCCTAACCATAACCCTAACCCTAACCCTAGCCATCATCCTAACTATGACCCTAACCCCAACCATGATGTAAACAATAAACCTAACCATAACACAAACCATCACCCTAATCATAATCCTTACCCTAACCCTAATCATAACACTAACCTAATCATATTCCTAAACCCTAACCCTAACAATAATCCTACCCTAAGCTTAACCCTAACCTGAATTGAACCTTAATCTAGCCCAAACCCTAATCATAATTGAACTTTAATACTAATTTAACCCTAACTTTAATGTAATTGAACCATAACCCTAATTCTAACCCTAACTTTGATGTAACCCTAAACGCAATTGTAACCCTGACATTATACCCTAGGCATAAACTTAACCTTACAACTAAACCCTAATCCTAACCATAATCCTAAACCAAAGCCAAACCCTAACCCTGATGGTAACCCTAACCATGATATACACCCTAACCATTATCATAAGCCTAACCTTAAACCCTAACCCTAACCATGATGTAAACCTTAACCTTGACCATAATGCTAACCTTAAATTTAATCCAAAACACAACCTTAAACTAGATCCTAGTCCTAACCATATCGCTAATTATAATTCTAATACTAACTGTAACTATGATTGTGCTTACCCTAACCCTACCTTTGATGTAAACCCTAAACATAATTGTAACCATGACACTAAACCCTAACCATGACCATAAATTTAACTCTAATATTAAACCATAATCGTTACCCTAACCTTAACCATGATATAAACCCTAACCTAACTAATAAACCTAACTATCACCCAGACCCTAAACCCTAACCCAAGAAATAAACCTAACCCTAACCATGATGTAAATCCTAACCCTAACAATAATCATGATATAAACACTAACATTAATCCTAACACTAACCCTTAACCTCCAACCCTAACCATGATGTAAACCTTAACCCTAGCCATAATCCTAATCATAAATGTAACCCTAAGGCTAACTATAAGCCTAACCTTAACTCCAACCACAACCATGATGTAAACCATAACCCTAACCATAATTACTACCATAACTCTAAACCTTAACCCTAACCTAACCATTACCATAAACCCTAACCCTAATAATAATCATTAGCCATGACCCTAAACCTAATCCTAACCATAACCATAACTCGAAACCTATCCCTAATCCTAAGAGTAAATCCTATCCATAATCCTAATCCTAACCTTAAACCCTAACCCTAACCTTAATCTTCAACCCTAACCCCAACCAGAATCATCACCCTAACCCTAAGCATGATGTAAATCCTAACCTTAAACAAAGATGTTGATCATGACCCCAAACCTAAGCCTAACCCTAACTATGATGTAAACCCTCACCCTGGCCATAATCCTAACTATGACCCTAACCCCAACCATTATCTAAATAATAAACTTACTAGAACCCCAAACCATAACCCTAATCATAATTCTTACCCTAGCCCTAATCATTATGCTAACCTAACCATAATCCTAAACCCTAACCTTGACAATAATCTTACCCTAAACTTAACCCTAACCCAAATTGAGCCTTAATTCTAATATATTCCTAACCTTAATCTAGCCCAAACCCTAATCCTAATTGAACTTTAATAGTAATTTAACCCTAACTTTAATGTAATTGAACCATGATGTAAACCATAACCTTTACCATAGTCCTAACCACAACTCTAAACCATTACCCTTGTCATAACCCTAACCCTAACCCAACCTAATCATAACCCTAAACCCTAACCCTAAAAATGGGGAATGGCTCTACAACCCTTAGGATGCACCAATCATCTATTATAATATATTAATAATATATGAAGGGTATTAATATCTTGCTGCATCCAAACGGTTGGATAGTTGTTTGCCTAAAAATAACTTTAAACCTAACCCTAACCATGGTGTACACCCTAACCTTATCAATAATTCTAACCACGATGTAAACCCTAATCCTAACCATGATGTAAATCCTAACCCTAACCCTAACCCTAACCATAACCATAACCATAACCATAACCATAACCATAACCATAACCATAACCATAACCGTAATTATAATCTTAAACCTAACTATAACCCAAACCGTAAACCCTAACCCAAGCAATAACCCTAACGCTAACCATGATGCAAATCTTAACCCTAGCCATAACCAAGATATAAATACTAATATTAATCCTAACACTAACCCTTAATCCTAACCCTAACCATGATGTAAACCCTAACCCTAGCCATAATCCTAATCATAACTATAACCCTAACTTCAACACCAATCATGATGTAAACCATAACCCTAACCATAATCCTAACCATAACTCTAGACCTTAACCCTAACCTAACCATAACCATAAACCCTAACTCTAACAATAATCCTTAGCCCTAAACCTAACCATGATATAAACCCTAAACTATGCTAGCCCTAAACCTAACCATGCTAACCCTAACCATGATATAAACCCTAACCATTATCATAACCCTAAACCTAATCATAACCCTAATCCAAACCATGATGTAAACCTTATCCTCAACCATAACACTAACCTTAACCCAAACGCTAACCATAACCACAATACATGCCATTAAACAAAGTTTAATATATCTTAGATCTTTTAGTTTTTGCTTCGATCTTGCAACACATATATATTAATAAAAATAGTCTAAATAGATATATAAAATTGCAATGATAAAATAATATAATAATATAATAATACTATAATATAATTTGTTTTAATAAAAAGATACTATATAATTATATATTAATTTATTTTATGTTTTCCATGTTGCATCGCGCAACTGCCACTAGCATATATGTCCTAAATTTTAATTTAATCTATATAACATACGCCGAGAGATATCCTTCTTGAGGCGCCTATTTCAATTTAGGTTTCAAAATTGATTAAAAATAGGTGCCTCGAGAAGGATATCTCTCGGCATATGTTATATAGATTAAATTAAAATTTAAGACATATATGCTAGTTTAGAGAGAGTGTCATAACCCATGTGGCCAACAGAACTAGATATAATTGTCAAGTCTATTTTATATTATCATTCTGTCGTGCTGTCATTGATGGCGACTGCAAGTTGTTAGCTGTCGTTTCACATTTTTTTTATTAATGTTGAAAAGAAGACTTTTACATAGCTACGTGTTTCACATATTGCAAGTTTGTTTTGAATGTATTAAAATGGTATCCCATATTCTCAAATTTCATTTTAGATGACATAAATCTGCTATAGTCGTTAGTGGGGACCAAATTTGATAGCAATATTTAAACGAATTTTGCTATTAAATTAAATATATTTTCAAGTTTGTATATATATCAAACATTTATGTTTAGATGAGTTTTTTTTTTTTCAAAAAGTAAATATCAAATAAATTGATGTTACCTTTTATTTTAATCTCAATTTTCTTTAATTTATTTCATCTATATTTTGTGAAGTTATATATCATTTATGCAATTGTTCCTTTACATTCATTTTTAACATTTAATCTAAAAGGAGTATTTAATCTATAATGTCAAATATTAAAACATCTACCAAAAGTTATATTATTAATTATATGTTTCATTGTATCTTTTTTTTTTCTACAAAAGGATACTTTATCCAATGCACTATACTAATCTATTAGTGAATGTAACGCATGCTAGAATTCATTCTTCAAATAAACAAAGCTATCAATTAGAAGCACAAGGGAAATCACGAATCCCTATCTAATCAACAGATCTAACAAGATAGACAATGAAATAATGCAATCATCAAGTAAAATAGGAATTAAGAATATCAATCTATAAAAAACTCCCTATTCCGTGACTGCATATTGCTTCCATTGCTCTTCTACTCTTCATGGTATGATGGCTCTCAGATATTGCGCTGGTAACCTGCAAGTGACACAAAGATTCAAAATTCGTGATTGTTGAAAATGGAGATTGGATGCTCAATTTATAGAAAATTGGAGAGGATTGATTGAAAGGTGGAAACGAATGATCAAGAGGTGTGAACTGAGGTGAGCTCAAATGCAAGTTGATAGTTGAACTACTGATTGTAGGAGTGAAACTCAATAGATTGAATAGATTAACTAAGTCAACTGATTGAGAAAAAGCTGACTAAAGGAAGAAAAAGAATGATTGGTGGAAATAAAGAAGATGACATAGAGAGCTTAATTTAGAAAAAGCTAACAGAAAGATGGAAATAGAAGTTGAAGAGATAAATGATTTAATTAATTGATTGATTGAATTAATTAATTTAGCATGTGCTTGCATTTAGATTTAGATTTTCAATTTAATCTTTGCATGAGATATTATTCAAATAATTGAATTTATTTAATTCAATTTAGCATTTGAATATATTTAGAACTTGACTTTGATTTTCAATTTGGTTTTTGAAATCATGCACATGTATTTGAATTTGGAAGAAATTAGAAGAATATGAAATTAAATGAAATTAGTATTTGAAGAACGAGAAGAATTAATTAGTTAATTAAATAATTTAAAGAAACTATTTAATTATTTAGAAATGGAATTTAATTAAATAATAAAGATTATTTAATTTAAAGGAATTAAATCACAATTAATTAAATAATAAATACTTAATTAATATTTAGAAAAGGGTTGAATGATTAGATGATTAGAGATAGAAATTGAATAATTAGTAATTTGTTTAAATAATAAAGATTATTTAAATTGGGGAATTAATCTGAATTAATTAAATAATAAATATTTAATTAATATTTAGAAAATGATTAGAATGACTAGATGATTAGAGATAGAAATTGAGAATTAATTAGTAATTTATTTAAATAATAAATATTATTTAAATTGGGGAATTAATTAGAATTAATTAAATAATAAATATTTAATTAATATTTAGGAAATGATTAAAATGATTAAATGATGATAGAATAGGAAATAGAAATTGAGAATTAATTTATTTAAATAATAAAGATTATTTAAATTGGGGAATTAACCATAATTAATTATATAATAAATATTTAATTAATATTTAGGAAATAATTAAAATGATTAAATGATGATAGAAATAGAAAATAGAATAATTAGCAAGAGTATGAGGAAATATGAAATTAGAAGAATAAGATTAATTAACTTAATTAAATAATTAAAGAATTATTTAACTAATTAGACGAATAATTAGTACATGCTCAATGAGACATTTTTAGGTGTCTACATTTGCCCCTCTTTGAGACAATGTTGAAATGACATTGTTTCAAAGAAAATGAAAAATTCTGCCCCAGTATGCCCTGATGATACTTAGAGTGTAATGCCCCCTCGAGAGATTGTTTGTGCATTAAAGACATGAATGATCTCTCGAAAAAAGAAGAATGTGAGATAAAAGATAGAAGAATGGTTAGTTGATTAAAGACAGAGATAGGTGATGTGAAGATGATATGAGATAGAATATGAGAGAATGAACCTTGGAATGAAATAGATTGATGTTAGACGATAGAAAATGATTTAGAAAGAGATGATGAGAAAAGAATTAGCAAACTAGCAAGGAGCAAATGAGATGAGAATGAAATTGAATGAATCACGAACCTATGTCACATATTTTATTGCATCAATATATATTCATCACTGAGCCTTATTATTGAAAAATGGAGCTTAGCACATCAGGGTATAAGGAACCAAGATGTAAATATATCTCATTGAAGAAACAAACACATAGCAGACAAACAATAAACAAAGAAAAAGATAGTGCCCATCCCAGCTCCTCTAGTCACTTGTGGACATCCTTGAGTACCATAGAAACAATATATGTCACCAAATGATAAAAAGATAAAGATTGACCCAAACAAAATTCAGAAGCTATACTGACCTTGTGCCTTCATTCTGAGTTGTTTGATGTGATGGTTGATAATGTCTGATCTCAGAAAGTTGCGGACCCTGTTTAAGACTAACCTGTCTGATTTCAAGTGTATCCTCTTTTGTTTAAGACAAGATAATGATCACGTTGATATGGATATGATACGATTGATAAGACAATTTTGATCAGTTGATTGCAGATGTTTGACTGGATAGTCGTATCCTTTGTTAACTTTGTGCGAAGTGTTTGCTGGATATCTGCTAGGATATTTGTTTCTCACAAGACATTTTATTGCAAGTTTTTTCGATTGATTGATTTTCAATTTTTAGTTATTTTCGAAGAGCTTTTTCGATGTTTTTGGATTATGTAGGTAGATTTTTGAATGTTTTTGTTTGATTTTTTTCAGGATCATATTTGAATGCTTTTGGTTGATTTTTTGGTTTTTTCAGGACTTTATATGGATGTTTTTGGTATTTTATGATTTTCAATGTTTTTGAATTTTGTGTTTTTCAATGTTTTTTGGATCTTTTCAGGACTTTATCTGATTTTTTTTTTTGGATTTTTTCAGGACTTTTATCTAATTTTTTTGGATTTTTTTCTGGACTTTATCTGATTTTTTGGATTTTTTCCGTTATGCCCCCAGTGTGCAGACCTGTATGATGATCTACAGAATGCATATGGAGACAAAAGAATTTTTGACATGACCTATGTGAATGCAATGTGCAGGATGAAGATACATTTTCTATTTGAAGAAGGTTGATTGTGTTTGTTTTTGCATTTGAATACACCAATTGAAATGGAGGTGCAAAACATTTCATAGATAAGCGGTCAATCGATCTCTAAGGCCCTTCGGAACATTCATCTAAACACACTTAGTGACTTGGTTTTACAAATGGAGATGCGGAAAACTTCCCCATTGGTTCTTAAAACTTTGATCTTCTTTTGCCCATGTGTGTGTAGATGAGTTAATTCCCACTCTTGTGTTCACTAAAGATCCTTAGCATCCTATACGACTAGCTACATGGATTATTCTAACTTCAAAAGCATCCTGAATAGAGCCTCACTGCCAGCAAGCCTTGAGAGCTCTGACAAGGTTATAGACTGTAATTTCTCAAATATTGCTCCATTGCCAGTAGGCGTTCATAGCTCTGATGGAGTTACTTGCATGTTCCCATAGTCAATCTTTTTATCGCATTTGTATACATGATATTTCAGTTATATATCATTGATATTTTTGCCTTTAGATGGATATTTGGCATAGCTCTTTTTATTTTTATTTTCTTGCCTTGACTTGTAAGTAATGGAACCTACTTGGGTGTGACAATTACAGCAGCACTGAAGTAGAATTTTAGATTTTTCACTAGTCATATGATCAACTAGGTGTCTAGAATGAATTTAGAGATTTACTGTGTTTGAGGTATAGCAATTGATAGATTGTAGGTTAACAAGTCTCAAATAGTGAAACCACTACCCAACCATAAGTAAAGCGTCGTCATAGGGTAATGTTGAGAATGAATGACTTTAGACCCACAATTGCACATACATAGTCTGATAAGGGAGTCTCATATGCAGGTAGCATTAACTGTTCTATGATAAACTCAAACTGAGTTTCATTAGCAGGCATATTTAGAAGAGATCCTATGGTCGCCATTGCATCTACTACCTTGTTTTGTATTCTGGGGATTTGTTCGAAGGTAATTTTGCTAAAATGCTCCTTGTAATCTTCGACCAACTTTTTATAAGGCATGAGTTTGTCATCCTTCATATTGTAATCATCATTGACCTGGTTTACAATTAACTATAAATCACCATAGACCTGTAACTCTTGTATTTTCCATTGCATTGATGTACAAATCCCTATGAGGAGAGATTCATATTCTGCCATATTGTTGGTGCATGGGAAATTGATCCTAAATGACTTGGGTATAACATCCCCTTGAGGAGTAATGAAGAGAATACCTACTCTAGATCCATGATTTGTATATGACCCATCAAAGTATAACTTCCACATTACTGAGGCAGTTAGTGTAAACACGGATTCGTCTGGAAAGTCTATCAGCAATGGGTGACTGTCTTGTATAGGAGCCTCTGCTAATTGATCTGCTATGATGTCCTTTGATAGCTCTTATGTCTATGTATTCTATATCAAACTCACTCAAGATCATAACCCACTTAGCCAATCGCCTGGTCAATGTCGCTCTACTCAATAGGTATTTGAGTGGGTCAAATCGTGCAATGAGTTGTACCTTATTACTCAACATGTAGTGTCTGATCTTTTGGGATGCAAAGATTACTGCTAAGCATGCTCTCTCTATGGGGGTATAATTAAGCTCATAGCTGATTAGAGTCCTACTTATATAATAAATGGCTCTTTCTTTTCCATTTTTGTCATGCTCTGCCAATAGAGCTCCCAGAGCTGAGTTCATTGCTGATATGTATAACAATAGAGGTTGTCCCAGAGTAGGAGATATTAACACTGGTGTGTTCAAAAGATAATCTTTTAGAGCTTGGAAAGCTTCCTGACATTGTTCTATTTATTTAAAAGTAACTCCTTACCTGAGTAAATGTTGGAATGGGTGGGTGACACTTATCTGCTAACTGTGCTATGAATCTCCTTATGGATTGCAATCTTCCTTATAACCCTTTGAGTTATTTAAGTGTTGATGGAGGTTGCATATCAATGATTGCCTTGACCTTGGTAGGGTCTATTTCAATTCCTCTATTTGACACTATAAACCCTAATAGTTTACCTATTGTTACGCCAAACACACATTTCTTTGGATTTAATCTAACATTATACTGTTCCAACTGATCAAATATCTATGTAAGAACTGCAAGGTTACTTTCTCTGGTTTGTGATTTAGCCAATATGTCATCCACATAATCTTCCATTATGTTATGGATCATGTCATGAAATAATGTTGTCATGGCTCTTTGGTATGTTGCCCCGGTATTTTTAAGACCAAATCGCATCACATTCCAGCAGTGCGTTCCCCATGGGCATGTAAAGGTCGTTTTATGTTGATCTTCTGGTGCGATTTTAATCTAGTTGTATCCTGAAAAACCATCCATTAAGGATAGCATCTCATTTCTAGCTGTGAGGTCAACTATCATGTCGATATTAGGTAGCGAGAAGTCATCCTTAGGGAAAGCTTTATTTAGATCTCGAAAATCCATATAGATTCTGATACCTCCCGTGGGCTTAGTCATAGGTGCCAAGTTGGATATCCATTCCATGTAGTCAATAGGTCTAATAAAACCTACATCCAGCAACTTTTGTTATTCTATTTTAACCAGCAATGCAATACTTGGATGCATCTTTCTTAATTTTTGCTTATAAGGTTTAACTCCTGGTATCACTGGTAAGTGATGCAACACTAATTCAGAATCTTGCCTGGCATGTCTGAATAGGACCAAGCAAAGTTGATATGTCACTGCTTGAAAAAATGAATGAATCTATGTTTTTCTTCTTTGCTCAGTGATTTTGCCAGATGGATGTTATGTACAACTTCCCCTTCTACTATATTTACTTCTTTTGTTTCCTCTGTAAGTAATGCTGAACTTTTTCTTTCCATAGGAAGATTTCCCAAGTCATTAGGGGTAGTTTGATCCTTATCTTCTATTTGAGAAGTACTTTCTTCTCCAAAGTATGTTGTTCTATTTAGGTCTATAGCAAACCCTGCGTTATGATCACCTTGCGGAAATCCCTTTCTGACTCCTAAAAATTCTGAAATCACTTCGTCGTTTTCAAACCAATCCAGTGTTGGTTTTCCTTCTTGCCCCCAATCAATCAAATGTGAATGTACTAGGGGTAAATCATTACTCCATTCTTTAGTAGACTTGGATAACATGAAGACTTGATTGTTTGACTGGCTTTGTGTATCTTCATCTTGTATAAGCCTTATTTGATTCCTTAATATTACACTTTCTGGTGGGCTAGAATCATGGAGTGATAAGAATTCATAGTCATGAGAATCTATCTCACTGTCAATATATGTTTCATCATATGGTCTATCATCACTTATTTCTTCTTGTTCCTGTCCCTGATTCCTTTGTAGATTAACTGGTCTTCTTTATGCATTAGTGACCCTTCGTAAGCCAGGTATAAGCCTTTGCAATCTTTCTTCATCTATTTCATCTGGTTGAGCCTGAGTTGCTTCTCGTGGTAAAAGTAGAGACAATAACCATGGGTGGGAATCAGGTGATGGGGGTAATCTTGTATCTATTGCCACATTAGCCTGTACTGTTGTGTCAATAACTGCATCATTTTTTAACTCCGCGGTGGGTTCTTGCAAGAGTTGTCTCATGTCTTCCCCATCTGATTCTGCACTTGGTGATGTAGGTACTAATTGCTTGTTTGAGTTGAAGATGGAAGAGCCTATGTGGACCAATTCCTTTGTGATATGTAATCTGATGGTTTTCTTGGTCGATTTAGTATATCAAGGGTACACTGTCTGGCTTGTGTGATATGTTGTACATGCTTGTATTCCAATCCTTGATTTCCTGGATTATCATTAGGAACAACAGGTTCTAGTCTTCCTTGCTTTTGTAACCCTAGGCCTATGGTACCATCATATCCATGTCTTTGGAGTATTTTGAATCCATTGCCATACTGATCTGTGTGTATTCTTGGTGTTTTCATATGATCTTCTTCTCTATATATCCAGTGGTTAACATCTTTATTCAAGGATTCTTCTTCTAAGTCTCCCCATCTAATGAAAGAGCATGAGTCTGAGTATCTGACAATTTCTTTTCCTTTGTCTTTCTTTTGTATTGTAGTGTGAGGTTTCCCAAAGGACTTAGGAGAAAGAGAGAATTGTTTCCCATTTAAAGTATTTGCAATAGAGTACCCTCCACAACCCATATCCTTTATTTGTAAGGAGGATGTCGTAGGCATATCTTGTTGTATTTCTGTGATTTTCAATGTTTCCAACTGTGTAGTGAGAGGTGCAGCCTGATTGATAGGTACCTAATTATCGACACTATCGTTTAGATAATTACAATATTGAAACGGATTTGGATCGCCCTTTATGGTGATTTAAATACCATTGTATGGGAATTTGACACATTGATGAAATGTAGATGGTACTGCTTGCATAGTGTGGATCCATGGGCAGACCAATAACATGTTATATCCCAACTCTCTATCCGAGACTTGAAAAGATACCTCTGTCGTTATTGGTCCTACTTGTACAGGTAATGTTACAATACCTTTAGATGGACGTTCTTCATCATCGTAAGCCTTGATGTTTATCCTTTTGGAAGAATCAATGTGAAGTTCAGAATATCCTAGTGCTTTGACCAATTTTTAGGTACAAATGTTCAGACCGACTCCCCCATCTATAAGTACTCTTCTGATTCTTTTCTTGTGAATGTAAGCTTCCAGATGTAGTGGGTCATTATGAAGCAATTTATCACTAGGAATATCTTGTTCTATAAATGCAATATGTGTACCTTATGTCATATTTCCTACCATAGACTGGAAGGCACATTCATCTATATCTTTGTCCACTACTGAATCTTGAAGTGCTTTGTCTAGTATAGCTCTATGATTGGGTGAGATATGCAGTAGTTCGAATAAGGATATCTGTGTTGGAGTTTTCTTCAGTTTCTCAACTACATTGTAAGTCCCTACTGCTGGTGGTTGATTTTGTGGTATCCCTTGCAAGGTTACCTTTGACCTGCGAGTAACCACTGCACAGTCTCTGTCTCTGGGAGTAATTATGATTGTAGCAATTGTATCATTTGTATTATAGGCTATCTTATCTAGATTTATATTAAATCCTTCTTCATAGTCCCAATGTGTATGTTTAATGTTCATAATATGTTCAATGAGTTCATCCTCAAACCAATCTGAGTGAGATGGTTGATCCTACCCCTAGTCTTGGAGACAAAGATTTGTATCGTCATTGTATTTTGGTCCTTCATATATCATGAAAATTTGGTTGTTATCTTTATGAGTGTCTTGATATTGGTCCTCCTGATCAGGTGTTTCTTGTGAATCATCATTTTTTATCTCTCCTGAGCTAATGGCATGAATAGTGTAGTCATATGAGACTTTCATGTAATTAGTCGTGTTGTCTTGGGTACCTGATGTGGTAGCTTTTCCCTTGTCATGCTTAACAAACAGATCTTTAAAAATCATATGATTCGTGTTTGTTGAGGTCTTATCCATATCAATTGTGATATCCCCTTGGTCTATCATATCTTGGACCAAGTTTTTCAACTTGTAGCAACTTGTCCTTTTGTGACCTTTAGTCCTATGATAATCGCAGAAATCATTGTCATTCCACCATGTGGGTTTGAAAGGACCTGGTTCATATACTCTTACTTTAGGTAGAGTGATCATGTTTGTCTGTATTAACTTTTTGAGCACTGACTCAATAGGTTCTCCTAAAGGTGTGTAATTTCTTCTTGGAGCGTTTACCCTGGGGTATCTTGTGTTTGTATTTTGCATAGCATTTACATTGGTTGAGGTTGTGTTATTCCTGGTATGTGGATTTGTTGACTGACTCATTCCAAGTGATAAAACGAGTTGAGTTATGTTTATTGTTCTGGCGTCTACAATACCATCATTGGTCACATTTTTGTTTTTTGACCAAAATTTAGATTTGTCATTGTTGTTGGTATTGCCATACTTAATAAGACCTTGTTCTACCAAGCCCTTCTCACATTTGAGAGCCTTTTCTGTGATTTGTTTAAATATGGTAAGACACTACATTTGTATGGGATATTTTATCTTAGGAATCAAATTTTCTGTAAACATATCCACTTGCTCTGTTTCTAGGATAACTGTCTTGCATTTCCTATAGAGAGACCTCCATCATTGTATGAAGGATGCAAATGTTTCATTCTCATATTGCTTAGCAACACATAAATCCATCAAAGTAACCAGGGTGTCAATGTTGTGCGAGAAGTTTGCAATAAATTGTTTCGCTAATTCTTCACATTATGTGATGGTTGGTGGTAGATGTGAAAACCACTCTAAAGCTAGACCTCCTAGACTTTTAGGGAATAGTCTCATTAGGTAAGTATCTTCTGAGGCAACTTCTATACATGCCGTAAAAAATTCTCTAATATGATCTCTAAGATCACCCTTCCCTCGATATCTATCAAATTTGGGTCTTTCAAAATGTTGTGGGAAGGGTGGCATGTATAATGTATGATCAAATGGATAAGGACGTAAGTCTTGCATTGTGTAGCTCTTTTTATCGTTACCAGTTTGCATGGTTGTCATCTGTTGTTGCAAACTCTGTACTTGTTGTGTCAGAATATTTGTTGATGTCAAAGGTATACCTTGTGTGTGTGTATGTCCCACAAAAGGATTCGTAGTTGCATAACTAGGAGGTTGTTGAAATGTACCAAGATTATAACCTTGTGTGTTGTGTGTTCCCATAGGTACTGTAAAATAGGCAACATGTGAACCCATGTTTGGTTGACTTGGACCTGTTGTATTGGTAATACCTAGATTTGGATTTTGATAACCATATGTGGATCCCATAGAATAGGAAACTGGAGTTTGGTTTACACTTGTTTCTTGCATTTGAATAGGTGCTGAGATACTTGACATTATTGGTATGCTCTGTGATGGTATACTAGCATTGATCACTGAAGATGACACGCTTGTTTGAAAGTTTGCACTTGTGTTGACATTTGTTGGAAGAGGTATGTTTTGAGGAAGACTAGAGGTCGTTGCTTGTATTTGCGTCAAGGGTAGTGTTTGATTGTTATCTTGACCTAAAGTTTTTCCTGGTCGTAAAATCTTTGTGACATCAAAATCCTCAGGTTATTTTGCCCCACTTTGTATTAATAGCGAAAGATACTTGTCCCTATCACTATGTATAAGTGCGTCTAGGATCATGAGGACATGCGGGTCTTGCTGTGCAGACTCAATTTCTTCCTTTGTTAGATGTTGTTGTAATTCGTTTATTGTGGACATTGTTTGTGTACTTGAGTGTTGACCTGTTGACATGTCCATGTTCCAAGTAGGGTTTATAGATTGTGTGTTGTTGGGGTCCATTTTTCCTTTTGCTTTCTAGGACCTTGTGATGGGCATCTAAAATTTCCTATATGATGATGGTTTTATGCTAGATGATGACCTAACACTAGATAGTAGACATAAATATGAGGTATGCAATACTATACTAGACTCTCTATTGAGGATTTTGATGTGACACCCTTTTATCCTTTCTAGCTTTCTCTAATGCAAGTCTTTCCATTTGTTGACGAAGTTGTTCGGCCTCAATCTCTTTATCAATCTTACGGGCAATCCTAGACTCAATATCTATCTCGTATATAACTCCCATATATTGGGGTGCGCTTCTTCTTAAATCCCAAGCTAAGTTATCTAGACCATCAATAATTTCTCATTGACAACCGTTTGGAACTAGATTAGGTTGCTCGAAGGGGAGCAAGCCATCACCTGGGAGACCCATGAAGGCACATGCTATGGACCTATAACTGATAATCGACTTAGACATATATGAGGTCTAGGTGAAGACGTATATGATAAATGGTGGACTATGCAACTAATATGGATGATAATGCAAAAGACTTGGGATGATAATGAGGATGTAAGATAGGACTATGCAAAGGACTATGGACGATAATGAGGATGTAAGTAGGACTATGCAAAAGACTAAGGACGATAATGACAATGTAAGTGGGACAATGCAAAAGATAAGGATGATAATGAGGATGTAAGTAGGACTATACAAAAGACTAGGGATGATAATGAGGACGTAAGTGGGACAATGCAAAAGACTAAGGACGATAATGAGGATGTAAGTGGGACTATGCCTAAGGTCACAAGTATGTAAGGACGTTTTGAGAATCAGTTTCAAAATGGACTTTGTTTTTGGTAACCTCGTGTGTAGGACAATGTTTTGTAGTTTTCCAAATCTGAGAACAATGGTTGGTAGGTATGTATAGGTGACTAACTCAAATTTCATACAATCTCAAAAAATTCGAAGATACGTGGGATAGGGCCTAAAATAGCCCAAAGGACTAACTCAATACTGGTCTATCACAACAATACATAAAAAAGAACGGAATACAATCTTAGGCTGGATAGTGGACACCATTCAGTGAGGCCCTTACAATGAAATACTGAAACAAAATTAATAGATAGAGAGTCAAGTAGCACTGGCTCCACTCCACGGCACACACTTCTCGGGCATGCCAATCTCTCTTACCCAGAAGATCTGAAGATCTTTTAGCCGAGGGAATCCTATATCATGGTGTAAGGTACATGAAGGGTATCTATGGGGTACAATTCGTGCTCCCGGAACCACTGAATTTAGGATTTTTGGCAACTAATTTTGTTCTTAGTATTAGGTTTCAAGGGATCTTGATCCAACGATGGATTCTCAGACCAAGCCACTTAAGGCTTTAGTTGAGGTTATCGGTGTAGGGAAGGCCCCCACATACGTCGAATTCACTCAACACTCTAGCCACCTGACCAATATATTTATGTAGCAGCTCAAAAAACCCGCTCGAGAGTACGCTGGGAGAGATGATATCCCCAACACATCCCAATTCGAAGTACCTCTGTGGGGTGATGAAATCCCTAGTCAAAGATTCCCCTCACTACGTAGAATAAAAGAAAATTTGGATGTTGTTGTCACCTCCCTTCTTTCTCCCTTAGGCCCAATGGCAGGTAGAAAGTCAATTAGTGCAACAGTAGGTCCACCCTAGACACAATGAAAAGTTCTTTTCGCTTAAGAAAATGAAAAATGATTTAATCTAATGCAGCCTAATTCATGTTCTTTTTATAGCCCAAATTTAGGTGTTAGATCCGCATGTGCATGCCAAGTTTAAACACCAAATCCAAGAATGAAGGCATACATGTTAATTTTAACCATTTGTTTGATTTTTAAACACCAAAAACCAAGTGTGAGATACATGCATGTCAATTTTAGCCCATGTTCATTTTAAGCACTAACAACGAAGTGTGAGATTATCCATGCATGTCAATTTTAACTGTTGTTGATTTTAAGCACTAAAAATTGAAGTGTGAGATTATCCATGCATGTCAATTTTAACTGTTGTGAGATGTGCATGCAAAATTACTAATCTAATCCTCTCTATGAATCCGCCACAGGCTGTAAATAGAAGATTAGTAGCCAAAATAACCAATAGAAAATAGAAACTAAGAACTTGATAGAGGCTATTGCGTAATACTACCTGAGCGATTGCGTGATACTTACTGAGCGAATGCGTGAATCTAATAGAGCGAATGCGTAAATCTAACAGAGCGAATGCGTGACTTTATCTGTTTGATTGCATAGCACTAACAAGTCTATTGCGTGACAGAACACAGACAACAAAAAAGTTAGAAAAATATAAGAAAACTAAACCCAACCAGGAACCTACGAAACCAATTGTGAAGCCCTAGACAAATCCCTCATCATCCATTCAATATTGATTAGATCATATTTAACTGTATAAGAAAGAACTAGGCTATTATATTTGTCTAAGGCCTATTGTTCTTCTGAATCCTGTATCAATTTTTCTGCTTGGAGAAATTTTTGATATCGTTTAGCTTCCCTCCTTTGTTGTTTCGTCCTTCTCGCACCTAAAATTTTGAACTGAACTTTTCTTGCCATAAACTTTGTTAATCAAATCCTGAAGTAAAAAGAAATTTTGATCCTGGATTAACCAAATTTAGGATAGAATTATATAGAATTAATAACAGACAAAAGAAAAATAAAACAACAATTAACCCTGCGGATGCGTGACCCAGAAAGGGCGATTGTGTGATCCGGACAACGCGATTGCGTGACCCTGTCTGGACGAATGCATGACCCCGAAGGGTCGAATCCATGATTCTATCTATGTGATTGTGTGATGATGTAAGCTCAATTGCATGACGGAAAATCTTTTCTCAAAATTCGTGCAACCTGCAAAAAAAATAAAAAATCCGCACAATTTGCAAAAATCACACAGAACACAGAAAAAGGTTAATTTGTTGTTAGTTCACGTCGACTTAACCAAAATGTAACGCATGCTAGAATTCATTCTTCAAATAAAAAAAGCTATCAATTAGAAGCACAAGGGAAATCACGAATCCCTATCTAATCAACAGATCTAACAAGATAGACAATGAAATAATGCAATCATCAAGTAAAATAGGAATTAAGAATTTCAATCTATAAAAAACTCCCTATTCCATGACTGTGTATTGCTTCCATTTCTCTTCTCCTCTTTGTGGTATGATGGCTCTCAGATATTGTGCTGGTAACGTGCAAGTGACACAAAGATTCAAAGTTCGTGATTGTTGAAAATGGAGATTGGATGCTCAATTTATAGAAAATTGGAGAGGATTGATTGAAAGGTGGAACATAATGATCAAGAGGTGTGAACTGAGGTGAGCTCAAATGCAAGTTGATAGTTGAACTACTGATTGTAGGAGTGAAACTCAATAGATTAAATAGATTAACTGAGTCAACTGATTGAGAAAAAGCTGACTGAAGGAAGAAAAAGAATGATTGGTGGAAATAAAGAAGATGACACAGAGAGCTTAATTTAGAAAAAGCTAACTGAAAGATAGAAATAGAAGATGAAGAGATAAATGATTTAATTAATTAATTGATTGAATTAATTAATTTAGCATGTGCTTGCATTTAGATTTAGATTTTCAATTTAATCTTTGCATGAGATATTATTCAAATAATTGAATTTATTTAATTCAATTTAGCATTTGAATATATTTAGAACTTGACTTTGATTTTCAATTTGGTTTTTGAAATCATGCACATGTATTTGAATTTGGAAGAAATTAGAAGAATATGAAATTAAATGAAATTAGTATTTGAAGAACTAGAAGAATTAAGTAGTTAATTAAATAATTTAAAGAAACTATTTAATTATTTAGAAATGGAATTTAATTAAATAATAAAGATTATTTAATTTAAAGGAATTAAATCACAATTAATTAAATAATAAATATTTAATTAATATTTAGAAAAGGGTTGAATGATTAGATGATTAGAGATAGAAATTGAATAATTAGTAATTTATTTAAATAATAAAGATTATTTAAATTGGGGAATTAATCAGAATTAATTAAATAATAAATATTTAATTAATATTTAGAAAATGATTAGAATGACTAGATGATTAGAGATAGAAATTGAGAATTAATTAGTAATTTATTTAAATAATAAATATTATTTAAATTGGGGAATTAATTAGAATTAATTAAATAATAAATATTTAATTAATATTTAGGAAATGATTAAAATGATGAAATGATGATAGAATAGGAAATAGAAATTGAGAATTAATTTATTTAAATAATAAAGATTATTTAAATTGGGGATTTAACCATAATTAATTAAATAATAAATATTTAATTAATATTTAGGAAATGATTAAAATGATTAAATGATGATAGAAATAGAAAATAGAATAATTAGTAAGATTATGAGGAAATATGAAATTACAAGAATAAGATTAATTAACTTAATTAAAGAATTATTTAACTAATTAGACGAATAATTAGTACATGATCAATGAGACATTTTTAGGTGTCTACAGTGAACACTTCTAATTTCCTATAGTTTGCAAATTGCACCTTATGCAAAAAGGGATAAAATACACTTTCATATTATTCACACCGCACTTCGGCTTTTGGTAAGGTAGGCCAATCTATAGCCCACTTCATGAAGAATGCTAAGTTTCTCAATAATTCAATCGATTCACCAAACTTTTCAACTTCTAAAAAACTAAAATTAATCTACCAATACTCCTATTTTTGATAGGTATAGTTATTCATACTTCTTGTCGATGACTTGGCATTACCTTGCTCAACTCTCAGGTTTTGAAATTATTTGAGATCCTACTCAAATTTCTTTTTGTCGCATAGGGTATCATCTTTCTTGGACAACCTTTAAATTTTGACCTCTTTGTTGTGACTTAGAGTGATTCTTGGAAATTTTGTGGATCCTCCCATCACCATTCTTTAAATCCAAACTAGTTATTGACCCTCTATCCTCTTGAAAATGCCCAACCTATCTCACACTTGCTTCAAAAAGATATTCCAAGTGGGTCAAAGCCCATTAATTTGACTCACAGTTTTGTCTCAGCACCCACTCCCTTTAAAACACTATATATACCTACCAATATTTCACTCTAATAAAGTAATCTATACTTATTATTTGCAAGTAAATAAGACATTCATTGCCAATCATTTCTAAATCAATTTAAAAGCAATATTTTTAAAATATAGGGTAAAAATTATGGTTATAATACATAAGATAATATCTCATGACAACTAAGACCTCTAAAGGGATTCCTTTAAGACCTAGATGTAAACTTAACATGTGGATTGGACCTACTAGGTGAACAACTTAGGTAAAACAACTTATTCCTACCAATACCCACTTAAGTGTAAATTAGGTAGAAGCGGAAAATTGATAGAATGTCGATATAATAAAAAGATGCATGAAAAATCCATCACAAACAAAGTAGAGAAGAAAACTCACATGAGAAAAGACCATTCTCCAATAGAGGAAATGTAATAAAATTGTTTAGAAGTGATGCAAGACATGATAAGTGGAGGATTCATCATAAACCCCCAAGGACTGTGTCCATCACAAGTATAAAATAAATGGCTTCCCCATAAGAGAGGAAAAGGGAGTCTATGAAGATCTCTAGAATGTGTAATTTCCTACATAAATGGTAGACACTTAAAGATAAAATATGATATAGTACCTAGAAAAAAAATTCCATTCTTTCCATTATAGAGAAGCATTTATAAGAAGAAGAATGAATATGTATGATGATGTCTCCAAAAATTGGTCATGTGTTTCCATGTCCATGGAATATGATGGTGTCACAATCAAATTATGTATATTTCAAATCAATAACATGAAGCTGAAAAACTAGGATTAAGTGGTGGTTGATTTTGAAAAAATCCAAAAATAATGATGATTTGAAAACAATAGTGCAATGACCATCATCAAAGAGGAGAGATAACCCATCAAATGTGTCCTCCAAACCTACAATATAAGACATAAAATAATTATATATACTGATCAAATTATCATCCCATAAAATTGAATTTGATATATTATGTTTATCCTACTGAGTAGGAATGATGGAAGCCTCAATTAATGACTACAAAAGGAATCAAAGAAGGTGAAGGATACACAATTTTCTTTTAAGGAGAAGGAACAACTCTATATTTATAGGTAGCATCTATTAAGGCATGAGATACAAACTTAAGCAATAATTTGATGACATAATATGCTCAAGACATGAGGACATAACTCTTTTACATGATGAATGCTCCCACAATATATGCGTATATAATGTTTAGAAATGAATCAATCCTAAAATAATAGGATCTTCATATTTACAAATACAAAATGTTTCAATAGTAATTCAAAACTCCAAATATGATGAATTAATTTTAAATGAATATGTCTCAGAATTATAGAACTTATCTAGGTGTGAGGATGTTAGAGTAATTAGTCAAGATGTGTAAAAACTAAATAAACTATATCAAGGGTTAAATTTATAGAAGCTAAGATTGTACTTAGATACCATGTATAAGTTGATGATCAACCATACAAGCCAAAAATCATCTACAAGTAAAACACCTATCACACAAAAGAGATCAAGCAAAGATTGTATACTCTATAAAAACCATAAAATTCTATATTATTACACAAAATAATAGGAAATACAATATTGGAGGTACAATTTCAATGAATGAATGAATTGCTTTATAGAAAGAAATAGATTCTGTAATCCTAAAGTTAGAAGAACTAAAGAAATGCAAAAAGGAGCGAAATAAAGCTCAACTACAAGCCAAAAAGGCTAACTAGAAGTGCTTCAAAGTGAACTCAAACTAAAAAAAGAACCAAAGTTTATCTTAAGTAAGAAATAAATTGAAAGACCTAATTAATAAATAATTAGATAATTGTCCTAAAATTACTCCAACACCCCCCCCTAAAGATTAACTTAAGGATAAGCTAAAGATATAATAAAATGAATGCAAAATGCATGCATAAATGAGTCCCAACAACAAAGGATTGATTAGGTACTCATGTACAAACCAATGCAAAGAAATCCAACTCACATCGATTAAGTCTCTCTAAATAGAGAAAGAGAGAAAAAACAAATGGAAAAAAACCCCTCTCCAAAAATGAGAGATGCAATGAAAAAAAGGTACTACACATGACTAAGATGGACTCCAAGAGGGAATCTGTCACATAAGTACAATCAATATCCCCCCATAAGAGAGAGAATGAAGATAAAAATCCCCCTAATGTAGAAGTAGCTCATATGCCAATAATGAACACCTGGAGGCAAAACATGATCCACTTCCTACAAACAACATTTCTCCCCTTTGGAAGAAACCAATCTACTAGAAATAGGAGAAGTCGCTGTTAGTTAGATGAGAGGGGGGGGTCAATCAGATAAACTCACAATATAACATATTCATCAAGTTCAACCTTGGTAGAACTTACTTGATATGCAACTATCACTATAAATCATTCAAACTCATTAACTGATAAACTTGAAACATCAAAACACGTTTAACACCAGATTTAACGTAGAAACCCTAATAGGGAAAAACCACTGTGGGATTTCAGACCCACAAAGAAAATATACTCTTCTAGAGTATGCTCGGTTAAAAGCCAATCTTGTTAAAGATTACATATACACATTGCTAGATGTGACTCGGTCAAGGGATTTCCCTAAGATTTATCAGAATCTTGCACTTTGTTAGAAGTGACCTTGTCAAAGAATTTCAAACACTCATTCAGAATGTTACCTTGCTAGAGGATTTATAAATAAGACTGTTAGGTCCACTCGGTTAAGAGATTTCCTGTCACTTATAAAAATAAATAACAATAATAAAATATATCTGCAACTTCACATCTGAAATGTTAAAGCAGACTCTATGTGCTCAAAATAATCTTGTCATAGGACTTATCATCCTCCTTGCTGGGCTTCTCAATTTGTTCTTCAATCTTCTGTACTTGGTAATCATCTCTGTAGTATCACTGCTCTTCTATTTGCCTGCATACATTGTTCATCAACTTTTCCTTATTTATAAGCAATTCCTAACTGCTTAATCTCCTTTATCACAATTCCCATGATTAATCTTAGCCATCAAATCATCAAACTTGACTAGGTTCATTGAAACCTTCGAAATGAAAAATGTTTTATCTTGCCTTGAAACTTGTATTCCTTCCTTGGTACTTGTGCTCAGTCATGACCATTCAATCTGTGTTGTAGGTCTAACTCTTGAATTTTCATTGTCGTAGATCCTTAACAAACTTCTTGCATGACATTCCAATCTTCTATAAATCTCCAGCTCATTGGCATCCTTCACTTAATAATGTATTTATTCATCCAATACATTTTGTTACTGCTCGGTTGATACTCGGTTAATACTAAACTTTACTCGGTAGTCATTCTATATTGTCTCGGTCACTGTCTCAGTAGTTTTGCTTACTGACGACACTTGGTGACTTCTGCCTTCTTTAACCGATACCGATAACCTTAGTGTTTACTGACTAGCTCCTTACTCGGTAAAATAGATTAGTAGCAAACCTTTACTCATTCTATTCCATGAACTCTTTTCTCCTTCTTATTCAGTCTTCGAATACACATATATAGGATATCACAACAATCAAAATATCATAATCTCATCACTGTCTAACTCGGTAATAGTTGCCCATTGAATAACTTATTACTCCCCTTTATTTTCACATTATTTCTTTGTCACTGACCGACATCTTCATACTTATCAAAACATACTCTTTAAGATATGGCAACATCATACTGAATCATAAAATCAATTGCTTGACATCAATGACAAAATAATATTATTAAGACAGTAATTATCCTTTATCAATTATATCATCAATATCCAACAACCTTCTCAATATCCTCATACTAACAAACTTATTGTAATGCCAACAATCTCCCCCTTTGGCATTGATGGCAATACCAACTTGATTTATTCCAATTGATTCGAACTGCTGTTATCCTTTTCCAGTTATCCTCTCTTCCTGTCATTAGTCTTCTCCCCCTTTGACAACAATGCCAAAAGTAAAACTAATCCATGATTACTTTCCCCTGTGAAGTAATTTCCTTGCAATTAAAACATATACAAATGTATCATCTTAGTCTCGGTCAAAGAATCTTGTCTTCATTCACTATTACCTGCACAACTTTAGACAACATCCTAAAGTGTGTAAATCGGCATCAACTCACAAATAGTATTTTTTAGAGTCATAGAATTGATGCTTTCACCAAACTCTATCAGTGAGTACTAGATAGGGGTAGGACCCCTAACTTACTTTTGAGATACTCAAAAGTGTCCCTTGGCAGTGGCTTTGTGAAGATATCTGCTATTTGTTCCTTTGTGCTAACATATTCTAGCACAACTTTCTTTTCTTGAACTTCTTCTCTTAGATAATGATACTTTGTAGAGATATGCTTTGTCTTAGAGTGCATTACCAGATTCTTTGAAATGTTAATAGCACTTGTATTATCACAAAATATAGTTAATCGCTCGGTAACTGTCTCATTCATACCTTCCAGCAGTTATTTGATCCATGCTATATTGGTACAATTCAATTCTACAACAACATATTTAGCTTCAGTTGTTGATTGTGAAATGCATCCTTGTTTCTTGCTAAGCCAACTCACTAGTATTTCTCCCAAAAAGAAATCTCCACCGCTTGTGCTTTTCTTGTCATCAATATTTCTTGCCCAATCAGCATCAGTATAGACTTTTAAGTCAAAATCATTCCTCTTTTTATATAGTAAACCATAATCTTCAGTGCCTCTTAAGTATCTGAAAATTCTCTTGATTGTTATCATATGGGTTTCTTTGGGATCTGCAAAAAATCTTGCAGTTATGCCTACTGCATGTGCTATATCAGGCCTGCTGTGAACTACATATTGCAACTTTCCAATCACAGATCGATAAAGTGTCTCATCAACAGATAAAGATTCATCATTCTTTGATAGTTTACAATTAGTAGTCATAGGAGTACTTACAGGTTTAGAATCCTCCATTCCAAATTTCTTCAAGATTTCCTTTATATACTTGGATTGAGTAATGAAAATCCTATTTTTCATTTATAGTATCTGTAAACCTATAAAATACTTTATTTCACCGATTAATGACATCTCAAATTATTTGCACATTTCATTTCCAAAGTTCTTACATGAAGAATCATTTCCACAAAAAATAATATCATCAACAAATATGGCTGAAATCAGTATTCCATTGTCCTCATCATTCTTCATATACATGTTGTTGTTTTCACTAGTCCTCATAAATCCAATCCTGATCAAGTAGGATTGCAACCTTTCATACCATGCTCTAGATGCTTGCTTAAGGCCATATAAAGCTTTGTTCAACTTACATACCTGATCTTTATTCTTCTCTTCAATAAATGCTTCAGGCTATTCAATATAAACTTCTTCTTCTAGTATACCATTCAAAAATGCAAATTTAACATCCATTTGATATACCTTGAAATTTTTGTAAGCAGCATATGCCAACAATGTTCTCCCTCCCTCAAGTCTTGCCACAAGTGCAAAAGTCTCACCATAGTCTATTCCTTCTTCTTGAGCATAACCTTTGCAAACTAGCCTTACTTTATTTTGAATGACCTCACCTTTTTCATTTAGCTTATTTCTGAAAATCCACTTTGTACTGATTACATTTTTCTCTTTTGGTCTTGGGACCAGTATCCATGTTTCATTTTTCTTGATTTGTTCAATCTCTTCTATCATAGCATTCACCCAATCATCATTGCTTAATGCCTCTTTTACTATCCTTGGTTCAAACTCGGATATCAGACATGTGTTCTGTCTCAGTTTGTTCCTTGTCATCACTGGATCATCCTTATCTCCTATAATCTGACTTGATGCATGATTTCTTCTGACATATTTTGCTAATATAGGCTCGGTAGGCTCTATATGATCTTCTTCATCACTCGGTAACTAAGTATTTTCTTCATCGGCTTTCTCGGTAAAACTTCTCGATTGTACATATACAAATTTTTCATAATCTTCTAGTTCTTTGGAATTTCCTTCATCATTCCTTTCTCCAAATACATCAATTTTAACATTTGCACTTTCCACTATTTTGTTAGATGATTTGATTAGACATTTAAATGCTTTACTCCTAGAGGAATAACCAAGAAATATTCCTTCCTCACTTTTCTGATCAAATTTTTCATTTTTGTCATCTTTGTGAACATAGCATCTACTTCCAAATATTTTAAAATAACTTACATTTGGTTTCTTCTCATACCAGATTTCATACAATGTCTTCATAGTTCCTTTCTTCAGTTGTACTCGGTTCAGGGTGTAAACTGCAGTGCTTATTGCTTCTCTCCAAAATATTTCAGGTGCTCTCTTTTATATCATCAAAGTTCTGGCACAATCTACAATTGATCTATTTCTTCTTTTAGCTATCCCATTTTGCTATGGTGTTCGCGATACAGACACTTGTCTCTTTATACCATGATCATTGCAAAATAAGTTAAATTCATTAGAAGTGAACTCTCCTCCTCTATCAGATCTTAGACATTTCAAATGTCTTCCTATTTATTTTTCAACTCTTTCCTTATACCATTTGAAAGGCTTCTTATTTATCTTTTAAAAACATAACTGGCATCATCCTTGAGCCATCCACAAATAATATGAAGTATTTATGACCATAATAACTTTGAACTTTCATAGGACCACAAAGATCAGTGTGCACAAGATCTATAATTCCTTTAGAAGTGTAAGACTTACTTGTAAAGCTTGATTTTTTCATCTTACCCATCTGGCATCCTCAGTATATTGCATTCTCAGGTTTTTCCAAGCTCGGTAGACCTCTTACTCGGTGCTTCTTACTTATTTTGATCAAGTTATCAAAATTTACATGACAAAACCTTTTATGCCATAACCAGGTATCTTCTATTTTTGCATACAAACAATTGTTCCGAGTTGAGTCAAGATGAAATGTATTACCTCTTGTTTGAGTCCTAGTAGCAGCCAACTTTCCATGTTTGTCATGAACTTTGACAATTCCTTTCTGAAATTCTATTCAGTATCCTGTATTGTTTAGTTGTGCTACACTCAACAAATTGTATTTTAGACCTTCAACCCAATATACATCATCACATTTAGCATTGTCAAGAAGTGTGATAGATCCTTTACCTTTCATAGGACATGGTGTATCATTACCAAATCTTACATAACCTCCATCATAATCTTCTAAATTAACAAACTTGTGTTTATCACCTGTCATGTGATGTGAGCATCCACTATCTATGATCCAAGAATCATTATTATTTATGTGTGATATTAAGGCTTTTTCTTCATACCTTTATTCATCTGATCCATCTTTGATAGCCACATATACAACTTCCTCTGTCTCAGACCCATCAAATTTATCATCATTGAATTCCTCATCAGCTACTAGGCATGTCTTTCTATCTCTCCTTCTGAAGTCTCGGTGCCCTCTGTATTGGTTGTCTTTCTGTCTATCATCTCGGTATTCTCTCTTTTCACTAGATTCTTTGTCAGGACAATTTGAAGCCATATGTTCAATTTTATCACAATTAAAACATTTCAAAGGTAACTTTCCTTTATACTTACCTTTTCCTCTCGGTAACCTTCTAGCCAATAATGTTTCAAACTCTTCTTGCTTTCTAATTTCCTCATATAGTTTGTGTACTTCTTCCATGTTTTTTCAAAATCTCTCACTTGCTCCACTATGATTTCCTTCAGCATACTTATACATTCTATCATTGTAATCATCAGATTCACCAAGATGAAAAGAACTGAATGCAAATTCAACTTTGTTTACTGAAGACCCACTATTATCAAAATTACTTAACTCAAAAGCATGTAGCTTACCGATAGTAGCATCCAAAGAGACTGGCATGTTTGGTACAGACCTTAATTCATTAATTGTAGTGACTCGAATGGCATAAGCAGGTAGAAGTGTTCTCAGCAACTTACTAGTTACATCCTTTTCTTTAATAGTTCCTCCTGCTCCTTTGATTTGATTGACAGTTTCCTTTAACCTTGTACTGTATTGGATTATGTTCTCACCTTCATTCATTCTCATGGATTCAATTTGTCCTCTTAGACTATCTACTTTTGCTCTTTGAACATGTTCATCGCCACCATACACAGATATAAGCTTATTCCACATAGCTTTGGCATCATTATAACCTTCTAGATCATTAAACTCTGAGTCGGTCAATGTTGATGTTATTTCAATCATTGCTTAAATATGTTCTTTCTTTGCCTTTATCTCTTCCATTGTCATCGGGTAGGTGCTAGGTGCAGTGTAATCATTGTCCAGATAATATGTTGCATATTCTCCAATTCCTGATAAGTGCAACTTCATCCTTTTCTGCCATGTGGAGAAACTTGACGTGTCCAACTTTGGTGCATCCCTTTTATACATCTTTGGATTTTGCCTCAAGTTCCTTTAAACTTTTCTTTCGGAGTTCTAGCTCTGATACCAATTGCTAGTTAGATGAGAACGGGGGTGAATCAAATAAACTCACAATACAACATATTCATCAGATTCAACCTCGGTAGAACAAACTTGACATGCAACTATGACTGTAAATCATTCAAACTCATTAACTGATAAACTTGAAACATCAAAACACATTTAACACCAGATTTAACGTGGAAACCCAAATAGGGAAAAACCACTGTGGGATTTCGGACCCACAAAGAAAATATACTCTTCTAGAGTATGCTCGGTTAAAAGCCAATCTTGTTAAAGATTACATAAACACATTGCTAGATGTGACTTGGTCAAGGGATTTCCCTCAGATTTATTATAATCTTGCACTTTGTTAGAAGTGACCTTGTCAAAGGATTTCAAACACTCATTCAGAATGTTACCTTGCTAGAGGATTTACAAATAAGACTATTAGGTCCACTCAGTTAAGAGATTTCCTGTCACCTACAAAAATAAATAACAATAATAAAATATATCTGCAACTTCACATCTAAAATGTTAAAGCAGACTCTATGTGCTCAAAATAATCTTGTCATAAGACTTATCTTCCTCCTAGTTGGGCTTCTCAATCTATTCTTCAATCTTCTGTACTGGGTAATCACCTCTGTAGTATCATTGCTCTTCTATTTGCCCGCATACATTGTTCATCAACTTTTCCTTATTTATAAGCAATTCCTAACTGCTTAATCTCCTTAATCACAATTCCCATGATTAATCTTAGCCATCAGATCATCAAACTTGACTAGGTTCATTGAATCCTTCAAACTAAAAAAAGTTTTATCTTGCCTTGAAACTTGTATTCCTTCCTTGGTACTTGTGCTCAGTCATGAGCGTTCAATCTATGCTGTAGATCTAACTCTTGAATTTTTATTGTCATAGATCCTTAACAAACTTCTTCCATGACATTCCAATCTTCTATAAATCTCCAGCTCATTGGCATCCTTCATTTAATAATGTATTTATTCATCCAATGCATTATGTTACTGCTCGGTTGATACTCGATTAATACTGAACTTTACTCGATAGTCATTATGTATTATCTCGGTCATTGTCTTGGTAGTTTTGCTTGCTGATGACACTTGCTAACTTCTTCCTTCTTTAACCGATACCGATAACCTTGGTGTTTACCGACTAGCTCCTTGCTCAGTAAAATAGATCAGTATCAAACCTTTACTCATTATATTGCATGAACTCTTTTATCCTTCTTATACAATCTTCAAATACATATATATAGGATATCACAACAATCAAAATATCATAATCTCATCACTGTGTAACTCGGTAATAGTTGCCCATTGAATAACTTATTACTCCCCTTTATTTTCACATTCTTTCTGTGTCACTAACCGACATCTTTATACTTATCAAAGCATACTCTTTAAGCTATGGCAACATCATACTGAATCAAAAAATCAATTGCTTAACATCAATGACAAAATAATATTATTAAGATGGTAATCATTCTTTATCAATTATATCATCAATCTCCAACAACCTTCTCAATATCCTCATACCAACAAACTTATTGTAATGCCAACAGTCGCTCCCATAAACTAAAACATGTAGGAATCCAAATCCAAACTATATGTGCCTCTAGAAACTACTCAAGTTCTTTTATATCCATAAAAATGATGATGCCACAAACTAATTAGGTACATGCCCAATCAATATAGGAGGTGATGAATCAGGACTCTACAAAAATTAATGAAGAACAAGCTTCATGGGGGACGAAGATGAACTAATAATATTGATGTGGCTATTAGCAAAGAGGAGATGTATGTCCTCAAAATAATCCTCCAAATTTAAAATATGAAACTCAATAAACAAGGATCATATTTTTGTAAGATACGAATCCCAAATAGTTGTTTCTGGAAGAATAATATCCTACCACATTGAATCAATGGTGGATATGCATGATCCAATGCCAATCTTATCAAGAACAATAGAAGATAAAGATGATTGAAATGGGATCTTGATGTGAGGATTAGGAACATGAAAATAGGCCTATGATCCATCAGAAATTGGAAAACCTTTCATATACTCAAGCTCCTCTATAGTATCATCTTCATAAGGTGTAAAATCAGCATGTGCAAGGAGAAAAAGGAAATCTACCATAGGATACTCTACATATAGAGAGATATGAGGGTCTCCAAAGATCTCCCAGAGTAAATTCCAATGTGCGTGAGGACACTCAATGTCTGATATATCACACAGTGTCATAAGCAACACTATAATAGATCACACTTACACCATGATTTGTGAGATTACCCCAAGCTAATTTACCTCCTAAATTTGTTGGTTTAGGTATAAGTCCATACAAATAAGGAAACATATCTAGACACCTCAGATGTGTTAGGAAGTCATGTCACCAAGACTCATTGCCTTTGCTAGTTGGACAACTGAAGGATGAAAAGAAAAACCCATGATACCTCCTCAAATGAAATTTTTAGACCACAATAATCTCATCACATGCAAATAAAATCAAATACAACCCTCTCCAACAAATAGATCCATCCAAAGTGCCAAAATATCCAAGTAATTGAGCATATAGTGAAAACACAAAAATCTCAATAAATTGTACCTAGAGCACAATGTAGAAAAATAGACCTAAGATATGGATAGGGGAATTTGATAGCTTTCTGATGATTTATGGAAGTCCAAAAATAGAATTTTTTTATAGAATCTAATCAAACTACCTTCAAAATAAAATAGGCTCCATAAATATCTTTCCAACGATATCTTGTTTGCCCAATTTCGACTACGTATGATGAAGTTATGGGCAAAACACTGAAGTTAGGTATTTAAGGGTATTAAGCTAAAAATAGAGAAACGCTACTCAATTTAGTTGAGCACCAATTTTAGTGGGTCCACCAAAAGAGGATGACATTAGCACTATGTGAGGCCTGTACATGTAGCAAGTACATAACTTTTGTCCTACCTCTTTTGACTTTTTAATTCCAAGCCCTTTTTATAACCCTTTGAAAAACAGGTACCCTTTTGATTTTTAATTAAAATTTCAAACAAAAATAAAAATAAAAGAATCAAACCTATGTGAATTTTTTTGTTGATGCTATCACTAAAGGCAATACAGATTTGTATGGAAATTTGTGGTGCTAAAAAAATGGCATGCATTTTATAGGTTTTTGGGCCTTTTTAGTGTGATGGTGACCTCTATTTTGTGGCAAAGTGCTCATATTTTTCAGTTAACCCCTGATTTGGGTTTGATTTGTGTGCCTTCATAATTTGACTTAAAATTTCAAATGTCTGAGTTTGATGAAACAATATTCGATATTAAAGTTTTTCAATGTTCTCGACACGATGGTAACCTTTGTTTCATCTCGATGTGCATAGAAAATAACCCCAAGTTAGATCCCTAACGCATGTGGATAGGAACTTGACAAAAAAATCTCTAATACCATGTAGAATCTAAGATTGTGTTATTCGATACCATGTAAAGTTTATTATCAACCATGGGAGCCAAGAATCATCTACAAGCAAAACACCTATCACACAAAAGAGATCAAGCAAATATTGTATGCTCTATAACAACTTGAGAATTTTGTATTATTGCATGATACAATATTAGAAGTACAATTACAATAAATGAATGAATTATTTTATACAAAGAAAGAAATGCCCTAATCCTAAAATTTGAAGAACTAAAGAAATGCAAACTAGGAGCTAAATTAAGCTCCTAAAAAAGAATAACACTAGATATAAAATAAAGAACCTAAGTTAAGATTAAGTGAAAAAGCAATTAAAGAAGCTAATTAATAAATAATTAGATAATTGTCCTAAAATTACTCCAACAAAATTAAATTAAAAAGTACAAAGTTGTGTCACAATTTTATATAAAGGAAATGACCAACATTGATGAAACCTTTTTAATTTGAATCCATAAAAAGAACACATATATAGGTTTTGAATTTTAAAATGATGTAAACTAATAAAATGCAAATTTTTTGGTGTATTTTATGTCTTTTACTTTGTAAAAAATTTATACATGATTATCTTGAACTATAAGGAGCAAGAGTTTGGGGTCGCTTCTATTTATGCCCCTAATGATTATAGAGAGAGAGAGAGTAGAGCTTTGGAAGTGGCTAACTCAGTTGGAGGGTGTTCTATGGATCATTGGTGGACATATCATGGATTTCAAACTTAACATTGTGGAACATCCCCAATATAAGGCAGGTGGGTTAGGATTTGAGTGGAAACTGAATGACAAATTTGTTTGGTATAGTATGGTGAACAAACTCGGATTGTTGGATTATGTGCCTAGTAAGAGAGATGAATATAAAGGAATTCAACACACCTGGTGTAACTTTAAACAAAGGAGAAAGAGGATATACAATAGACTAGATGTATTTTACATCAATAAAGATTGGATGTGTGAAGAAGGATGGAAAGTTGGTTGTTTTTTGAAGGTCATCCCCTATACTTTGTTTGATCAAAACCTCATTCACGCCTTCTTCTTTCTAAGAACCTCCCCTCCCTTGACTCATGGTGTGAAAGATTTAGTTCCTTTTAATACTAGGTTGTTGGATGACGAGGATTTTATCTATGCTTCTTTTATAATTCGACAATTTAACCACTAGAACCCTAGGCTAAATGGTGCTATGGATAGATGAAATCAGAATGTAGAAAGTTGGAGAATGCTATTTCAGACTATACTAGGCAAAAAAAAAATCAAGGATGATAGAATATTGGAGGCTGAGATGTATAATAGGCTTATTGATGCTGAAGATACCCTCCAAATGCAGCCCGGTAATGAGGAAGTGGCTATTAATCTCAAGGTAGCCAAGGATGAATTAAGGAAGATTCTAAATGTGAAGATCTAGGGAGCTAAAACTAGAGATAGAATTAGTTGGCTTGAGCAAAGTGATAAAGGATCTAAATTATTCTTTCATATTATTAGACACAAGAAGGCTAGAGAAAAAATTGATCGTAAATGTGAAGATGGGATAAAAATTGTAGATCAAGGAAAGCATAGTAAAGGCATTTAGCAATTATTATCAGTAGTTGTTCACCTTAGAATATGGTGAATGTGATAAGGAGGCTACCAGGGAGAAGGTTATTTCTATTATCCCTACAAAGATTAGTAAGGAAGATGCTACTGGCTTAGATAAAGAACTATCTCTAGAAGAAATTCAAAATACCATTAAGGCTCTTAAGAATGACAAGGCTCTTGGCCCAGAAGGGTTGCCTAGTGAATTCTATAAGAATAATAGTAATTGGATAGGAGATGACCTTCTTTTAGTCTATAGAGAAGATTTTGATAAAGGGATGTTGAGTTAGGACATTAACAGTAGAGTGATTAAGCTCATACCCAAGGATGGAGATAGATCCCTCATCAAGAATTGGAGACCTATCACCTTACTTAACATCTCTTAAAAGAATCTGGCTAAATTTTTAGCCATAAGGATGGAAGGTATCCTACCTAAGGTGGTAAACAACGCTCAAACATGATTTGTAAAAGGAATGTACATTCTAAAAAACCTGCTTAATTGCTAGGAGTCAATGCATTGGGATCAATAGTCTAAGAAAAATGTGTCTATGATGTGTTGAGCATCATATTTTAATCAATAGAGTTTCATGGTTTTAATTGAAGCTACGGAAGTTTTCTATAAAAAAATGAAATCAAGCATGCCCTTAAGAATTTTGATAGAACCATTGAAACTTCCATTGACATCAGAATCCTAAAAGTTATTGCCCAAACCAAAGCCATCAGATATACACACTAACCTCTCACTGATATGTCTAGTTTGACCGAAATGGTACACCTAATGTATCGAAGAAACCTATTGATGTTTCATCGATAAGATGATTTATCGAACAGACTTGGGCCCCGATGAACTTCAAAAGGGACTTATCAAAAGAACTATTTTTCATCGATAGAAGGTATATCAAAAAAACCAAGGGAGGTTTCATCGATGAAGCAAGGTTGTCGAAGAAACTACGGTATTGATAGGACATGTAAATAATTCACCGAAGAAGATAGTTCTACCGAAATGATGAGATCGAAGAAATTGGGGAAGGTTTCATCGATAGGACCTTTCAAGAAAAGAAGGGTGTCGAAGAGATACTAAATTTATCGGCCGATAGTGACAGTTTCATCGAAAGACAAAAGGTTGATTAAACATAAGAGATTTTCATCAATAACATGCTATCGGTAAAAACAAAAGGTTGAATGAAGATATTCTTCTTTCACCGACATAAGGAATTTCATCGATGCCAATGCAAAAACTAGATAATGAGGAACCATTATTGATAAACTTAAAGATCGATAAGATGGTTATGAAACGCGACAACAAAAGGATTCCTATTGAAAATAGGGTTTCGATGAACCAATGGAGGATTGCATCAACACGAACACGTAAGGTAAAGATTTTGATGAAAATGAGGAGATCGATGAAACCACAAGGCTCATTGATGATAATAATGGTTTCATTGAAACAAAGGTAACATCGATGAAACATGACATTTCAAAGGAATATAAAGTGACGCCACTGAAGTGTATGATTTCATCAAAACAACAGTGCAGCTATAAAATTAATGAGCATTGATAGAAAATATAAAGTGCTGCTGGACAAATGATTACTTTCTTCCGCGAAGATCAATACAAATCTTAATGAAGTCACCTTATCATAAATTCAAATGAATGCCTCTGTGACCATTGTGCAATCGGTAATGTTAACTGATAAGATTGCCATGAATGCTCGATAAATTGACAAGAAAGGAAGCACTTTTGGGAAACATTTGAATAATTTACAGTGAGCCTCGGAAAGCCAGACGATTCAAAATCAGATTCACAAGAGGTCTACCCAGAATTCAAGTAAGTTTCTCATTCCCAAAGCTCTGTAGTGATAATGGAGGCGTCATCTTCTAAAAAGACTAGGGTTAGGAAAGCTAAAGAGACCCAGCCCAAGGAGGATAAACCTAAGAGGCAGAAAAAGGAAGGGCACTCACTTGCCCAAGACCTAATTGACCAATGTCCTTCATCAAGCCTTACATCTAAGATAATTAAAATAGATGAGTAAGGTTTGGAGGATAGGTTTGAGGACCTAGGAGATATATGGATAGAAATAAGAGGTCATGAATTGTTTATTTTTGGATATATATGAAGGAATGCACCTAAGCCTATGAATAATTTATGGAGATTAAATTTGAGGAAACTGGTAGTGGTTAATGTCTTTGTGAATGTTGAACTCATGAACTCCCTAGCCAACAATTGTGGTCCCAAAACCAGGACCAGATATGATTATATGGGGAAACCAATATTATCAATTACTAAAGAAATTATCGACGTTGTGTTTGAATCGGATTGGGGATCCGAGGAATGGATTGATACCAAGAAGTTGTCACAAACATATTTCAACATAGAAGACATCTATAAGAGATGGATACTTCCCATCCATAGGCCTAAAGTTGCAGGGTTGATAGTGCCATTGGGCAAAGAAGACAAACTTCCTTATGATGTTGATTCTTTCCATCCTTACTTCAGATATACATACTATTGTGTTGCTTGGGTTCTATGAATAGAGGCTCATTCTTTGATGGATATAGCGGCCATGGTTATTTGTGCAGACTTGCAGTCTAAGGATCCCAAGTTATTTGATTTTGCTACTTTTCTTGCGTGAGTCATTAATCATGGTTTAGAAAAACTGAAAGAAGATGTGATTAATGTACATTTTAAGTATTATTCTATTCTTATGCATATGTTATTGTATGTTGGACAAGACAAATGGTTGTGGCCAGATGAGTTATGCATCAGGGCATATGATAAGGCTAGGATGAGAAAAATTATGCAACTGTGGATATCTTCATGGGACCAGAGATATAGTAATAACTAGTACTGACATTTTGAGGAGTTTTTTGTTAAGACATTATACATATTGTTGGGATATCCATGCGACCATGCCTTGTCTCCTGAAATTCAGAGAGTTTTGAGACCAAAGGAGTATGGTGAAGACACCTCAATTGAGCACAATTGGGGAGACTGGTATTGCTTTCTAGATTACACTCAAATAAGAGTATATGGTTTTGAAGGAAAACCCTATCTATTGCATGTCATAGTGCCTAATAGAGTGGCATGCCTCAAGATTGTGAGACAGTTGTCAACAACAAGTGCCCAACACTTAACAAATCATGGAAAACAATCCATTGTGCCTGGGTTACTGGTGTTCTCAAATTTTATTGTTAAGAGCTCTAAGAGTTATAGATTGTTGCAGAACAAATTAGACTATTATAAAATGGTGGAAGGTGACTCTAGACCAAACTTTGACCTTGAGGGTTATATAAGAGAAGAAAAGGTATCACAGAAGCTGCGAGCAGCTGATCATGATCCATTCATACCAAATGACTATATAAGAAATTTGGATAGAGAAACAGTCATTGCTAAGATGACACAACATGATAAGGTCTCAAAGGCCTATGCATGGAAACTAAACAAAGGAAAAATTAATGATGATGTCCTACAAGAGATAGATGACCCCTTGGCTAAAGCAAACGAGCTCATGGAGCATGAACTTGAAATCTTAGAAGGTGTCCCTGCATATGTTTTCAGAGACAGAACACAACACATTAGGGATATAGAGCCCTTGATTCAAATGTCTCCCCAATCCACTTCTAATTTTATTCCAATTGATTCGCCCAAGGAAGATTACCCACCTAGGTTTGAAAGTGATGTGCAATTGAATTTGATAACAGGACAATACAATGTACAGGAGATTGGAGATATAAAACTATTAGAACATGAGGATTTTATTGCTGATAATAATTTTATTTCTTTTAAGGAATTTAATACATTTTTGTGTCAATATAAAGGAATGCAAATCAGGGATGTTATGAAGGGAAAAACAGAAGAAGAAAAGATCCATAAATTGCAAGAAGAGGTAGATCTGGCCATGAGGGAGATGACACCTGAAAAGTGGAGACAATTACTCAAGGATGTCGGTGTGTTGATTTATTCTGGATGGGACATGAGATCCACATTATTATTTGATATCTTTCTTAGAAAATAGGATCCAACTAGGCAAATCATGTCTGATGAAGTTGATAAAATCTTTATGGGTTCAAGGTATGACCGGGATCAAAAGCCTCTCATGTTGTGGGCCTTGTATCCAAAGGAAAAGAGACCTATACTTGTTGACACAGATCAAGCTTTTGGTCATTTGATGATCTAGCAAGTTGGAAAGACTGGTCCTAGGATCATATCCAGATTGAACTTGGATATAGAAAAGTTGAATCAGGATCAAACAAAGTTCTTGGTTAGAAAAAATAGCACTTACAACAATTTGTATGAGAAGGCCACTGAAGAAATCTAGAAGTTACAAGAACAATTGCTATAGCAAGCTCCTGTTATTGAGAATGATGTATTGGATACGATGCTCCAGACTGACCAAAAGGTTATAGATGCTTTAACAAATGCCATTTATTGGAGAACAAAAAGTGAAAAGCTTGCAAAACAAGTAGATAATGCTAATGTGAGAATTAACAAACTTGCTAATGACATTGTTGAACATAGGTTTAAAGCTATGATGGTATACACAAACCAGTATTGGAAGGCCAATGCAGGGACTATAAAAGTCTTGGAGGAGCATGAAAGGTTGAAGAAAAGGTTGCAGGATGTAATGAACAATCACGAGGCCATGTCACCAGAAGAGAAAGCTCAAGGAGATCTATATTTAGAAGAACATAATAGATATGTAGATGCACTTAATAAAGATCTCTAGGCATTGGATGAAGATGGAATTGCAAAAGTGCCAACAATCTGCAAGGAAGGAGAGATGATATCATTAGAACAATTGCAAAATGAGTTTTCCTGTGTTAAGGGAAAAACTATTTCTGAAATAAATCAAGATGAAGACATGGCGCCACGCATAAATTGGGCAGTGTTCAATTTATTTTCACTGGAAACAGAATTGAAGATGAGGAGCATTGCCACCAGATGTTACAAGAGTGATAATTACATGAATCACCTTAGAATGCTTAATTTGTTTATCTTTCACTTTGTTAAACAAACACAATCCAGTGTTAGTGTGGAAGAGACACGACTCTTCATAGGATAGATTTTGCTCTCATATATATATGAGCAGTTTTTTGTAAGAATTGGGGATCAAGAAATATAATATAGACTTTGGCATAATACTGTACTATTTTAAACCTTTAATACAATCAGTTGTTTCCTTTGCATATGTGCAATGAGTTATTTCATTTTCTATAGGTAGTTGTTTGTGATATTATCTCTAAGAAGATTAGGTTACTCATATTCTTGCAATGAAGTTTATGTTCTTATGTTATAGATCTGAATCAAAAGATCTACTAATAAATTGTCATTGTTCCTTGTAGCTCTTTCTCGAATGGTCCCTTAAGGTTAGGGTTAAATTCATTCAGGCTATCTATAACATAAATATTTAATAGATCTCTTTTAAGAAACAGTAATTGACAGATTTACCAAAGGGGTAAGTTTAAGAATTGTCTCATAAATCATACATTAAGTCCTAGAAGAATATAAGACTTTGTAGCCCAAATAACAAGGAAGACATTGGTCATTTACAAATCACAATCTTTACCATATTAATTACCTTTACATTAAAGCAATAGGACTAGTTGAGTAGGACACATAAAACCAATTAGCAATAGTATACATACATATAAATTTCAAGCAAAAGATCGAATAGCTTTCACAACAACAATTTTGAACTCATCTAAAAAACCACCTATCCTAAGAACCTGTGCCATTCTGAGATAGGGAAATATTTAGATCAAGGTACTCAATCTTCTATAAAAATAATTTGTCATCAAAAGTGACTAGTGAATAGGTAGACCCGCCTAGGTCTTGCAGAGCCTAAAGTGAGGGAGTTAGTAACCAAATAGGTTCACTCTATAAGTTGGCCAAGTCAATTGGAGGGTTTGATCATAGGAGTTGGCATTTCCTTAGAACATATCCAATCTGTTGATTTGAGATCCAACATGATGTTGATTGACTTTGAGAAGGCATATGATAGAATAGAATGGATCTTTATTCTCATGATGTTGAAAAGTTGAGGTTTCCCTATGCTATTTTGTAAAATGGTTAAGACCCTCATGAATGATGCCATGACTTGTGTTGAAGTTAATGGAAGCAAGTCTGAAAACTTTTCTCTTTCCACATCTATTAGACAGGGCTATCCTTTAGCCCCAACTTTATATGTCATTTCTATTGATGCATTATTTTATTTACTAAGAGATTATTCTCTTTCCTCCAATGTGAAGGGTATCAAGCTGCCCATTGGAGAAGAATTGTTGAACATACAATTTGCTAATGATACTGCTATTATGATGGGCTTGGAGGAAAGAAACTTTGATACCTTAATGGTTAAGTTGGAAATCTTTTTCTTGGCTTTTAGAAGAAAGGTTTCTTTACCTAAATCAATTAGCTTAGGTTGGGACACTATCCGCCTAGCTGGTTTAACAAATTCCCACTTTTGTGGGGAGGACCTTATCACCAAATTAGGTATTTGGGCATTCCCTTTTCCCTTAGTTCTTATCTCAAGGAAATGTGGGAGTGGGTTAAGGATAAGATTGATAAGAAATTGAGGAATTGGAATAGGCACACTCTCTCTCTAGCTAGAAGGTTTCAAGTTTGTCAGAAAAAATTACCCTCTTATAACATTTATTACACCTTTTCTTGGTTGTTTAGTACCTATTAATTTTCCTTCATCCAAAAGTTAATTAGGGATTTTTTCGTGGTCTTATGGTAAAGGAGACAAGAAAAGACATGTGGATAGATGGAGATGTTGTACTATGAGAAAGAAAAAGGGTGGTCTTGGATTAAAGGATCTGAGACTATAGAGGATTGCACTTGCTACTAAATGGATATTCCGTGTGTTTCAAGGGGATGAACCCTGGAAGGTTTTGATTAGGAATAATATATCTAAATTTTTTCCTAAACAAGGACTCTCGTGGAAAGGACTCCCAATATGTGATCTAATTTTTGGAAATTTTTTAGTCTATCCCTCATGATCTGTTATTTTTAAATCAATTTAGAAGGCATGGGATAGTGTGAGACATCTTATTGAGCACACAGATCTCATTAATGAAAATAAAAAAGTATGGGGAAATAGATCAATTTGGTAGAACTTGAAGTACAAGGACAAGTCATTGGCTTTGATACAAGGATGCTCTGTTAAAACATGGGTAGTGAAAGGTATTTAGACATTTGAAGATATTTTTGAAGTTGGTTAGTTGATACATGAGCATATATTCTAACTGTATCTTTTTGTATATGATGTAATGGGAACTTGCTAAAGTAGTTTAGAAAGTGTACATGGGTCATATGACTTGATGATATTGATATACTCTTGATATATTTTGTATTTTGATCTCCTAGTATTTAATATTAAAAAAAATTATACAATTATTTGAATATATAGTATTTATAAAGTAAAAACTAAAATTTAGTTGTTGATAAAATGTTGAAATTGAAGTTACATAAGGCCCCACACTTTATATAATAATTTTATTTTTTTTTCTACATTTTTTTTGTGTGTATTAATAACTTAAAACTTTAGTGCATGAATATATTTAAAAAATAAAATAAAAATAAAAATTTAAAAACTTAAGTGTATTGAAATATAACTCTTTCAATTTGGCACCACCTTTTGCTTGAATTATTTATTCAAAATATAAAAGAAATATACCATTGATATAAATTCTTTTCTCTACTACATCATATTTTTTCAAAATTTTTAAATAAATTTTATTATTTTTCCTTGACAATTTATTCAGCCTTATATTTTAGTGTTGATGACCTACTTGTAATAAAAATAAAATATAAAATATAAAAAATAAAAAAATAATTAAATATTAATAGATATATATTTTAGAAAATTCACTTATAGATCTAAAAAATGGTAGTTTTATATTAAAAAATATATATATTTATAAAAGTATGCGTTGTTGAAACATCGAGCTTTTCAAAAACATTATTATTTTGGTAATTGGATCCAAAGTGATTTAAAACATACATTTAGTAAATGCATCCAATTGAAAAGTTGTGGCCCATATATAACTTAGCTATAATGAATCTATAAATACCATATGTTTAACTAAAATTAAATTGAAGTTAGAAATACTTAAATTCACTTGTGCTAATAAATTAGCCTATAATTAGAAACTCCAAATATAATGAATTATATTTAAATGAAGATGTCTCATAAATATAGAACTTGTCTATGTGTTTGTATGTCTTCAGGATGTGGCATTTGTAAAAATTAAATAAAATATAACTAGGGCTAAATTTTAAAAAAAGCACACAAATAGGATAGAAGTGCTCCTTAATACTATTTCAACATTGCAAGAATCGCAAAAAAAACTAGATATATAGTTAAAAATTATGGACTTGAATGTCCCGATTGGAGATCTAAGTAAATATATATTCAATATAATGATTGACTGAAGAGAGCTATAATAAAGTAAATATATTGTGTATTGAATACATATTGACATGTTATGTTTATATTGAATATTTGGACACATGTATAGACTCAAAAAACTTATGTTTCTATATGTGATATAAACACTCATATTGTCTCTTCCTACAAGTTCATTAAATATATAGTTTGGATTTAAATCTAGTTAATACATACATTTGCACATCTATACATATATACATATGTATGTATGTCCAATATAAAATTACTTTCTATTATTACAAATTCAGGAATATGTTGATTATCAAGACAATTTGAATTTTGTAAACTTTGCTTATACAATTTAATTTAAATAAATCATTCTTCAATTGAAAATATACAATTTCTTTCAACTTTCATTTTATTTTCTTACAAATCTATTTTAACATTCAAATATACCTTACCTTCTCTAGGCAATGGCTATGCAGTGGACAAAATGGAATAGAGTAGAATAGAATGCGTGTATACAACTCAATCTTGAAAATCTTGGCTGAAGTGTATGTGTATATATATAACATACATATACATATAGATATATACAAGATCAACTTCGAAGCCGTTGTATTGAACGTGTGAAAACCATTTTTTTTTAAAGAATTAAATTTAGATAGATACAAAGCAGAAGAGGAGAAAACAATTGCAGTCAACTCTAAAGATAATTCTGAAGGGACATGGCTATAGAGAAGGGGCAATGGCTATGCAGCGGACAAAACGGCCCGCCTCATGCCGGCAATGGCTATGCAGCCGACAAAACGGCCCGCTTCATGCCATGCCTTCCCTTCATCCCATACCATCCCATATCAGTCCTGCTGCACGGACGTACAGCCTCAGCTGGAACGCTTTCCAAGGTACCTTGCTATGAGTGAATCAGATGGGATATTTAATTTATATTAATATATTTCTTAATTTTTTTCATACATATAAATAGGTAAATAATAGTTTATTTTTAACTAAAATATTTTTAACTATGTTATACATATTTAAGTTAAAAAATATTATCAAATTTACTAAAACTAAAAATAAAAGTAATTAACTAAGTTTCTTAGTTAAAAATATTATAGTAAAGTAATTAAGTTACACGTATCCAAGTTAAAAAATATCAAAAAAATTTATTAAAAGTAAAAATAAAAATAACTAAGTTACTTAGTTAAAAATATTAACTTATACATATTTTTGATATTTTTTCATTTAAAATAAAAGTAAAAATATGTGTAATTAAGTAAAAATATGTGTAACTAATATACAAATTTAAACATATATATTAAAAAAATATTAATATAACTGAAAAAAATCAAATTAAAATATGTGTAAGGAATGTAAAATTTTAACATCCATAATATATAACCAATTAAGTTATTTTAACATATGTAAGTTAAAATTAATGATTAGTTATACATATTTAAGTTAAAAAATAAATTAAAAAATTAACTAAAAGTAAAAAAAAAAATATTTAAGTAACTAAATTATACATATTTAAGTTAAAAAATATCAAAAATTTTACTAAAACTAAAAATAAAAGAACTAAGTAACTAAGTTAGTTAAAAATATTTAACTAAGTTACACATATTTTTTTATATATTATGGTTCTGATAAAACTTGTTAAGCAAAATAAGTTAATCAAATGATGTTCTATATTATCCTATGAGAGGAAAGCACCCATACAAGCTTACAAAATAATCATATGCAAATATCAAAGACATACCATAAGATAACACAAGATATGCTCTTGGAAAACCTTCAAGGAGGAAACATTAACCTCCCAAAGCATCCAAACTCACTGTAATATTCATCAATGGAAAATTACAATTCACTGATAGAGTCTCCATGAATACTCTAAAACATCAAGCTTCTCTAATGCATCCTCAATGTATCCAAGCATGTACTCACACATCCTAAGGCATGCTTCACATATGCACTCTTAATAAGAGATCTCAATATAGGTATACAACCAATCCAAACAATCAATCATCCAATTACCCAACTTCAACTACTAAATATGTGTGTTTTAATAGTATCAAACCCACACAAAAAAACTAAGTGGTAAGGTGAAACCATGAATACACAAAACCATTACTAATTTTCTCAAATATTAAATATTTCTCATACACAACTCACATAAAATATATAACCAATGTTACATACAACTTTAGTAGTAGATCTAAATAAAAATTTTATGCGACTAGAAACATTGTCCCCTAAGATATACCAAAACTACATACTTATTTTACTTAATTATAAAATTCTTTCTTTTGCAAGGGTACAACACCCTATTCCTACATCTAAATGAGTGGTGAGTTTTTCCTTTGGAGAATAATTTTGAAAAAAAAAAAAACCTCTCACTTTCCCTATTTGCTACTAGTTAAATTTTATTATCTCTCACTTTCCCTATTTGCTACTAGTTAAATTTTATTATGAATGATAAATAATTTCACACTTGCTCATTGGTAACACTCAATAAGGCATCATATATATTATTCTAGAATTAATACATCAGTCAATTCTCTTTTTGTTTCTATATTTCTCTCTTGCACTTGTATATATTTGTATATTATAATAGAAGAGGTATATAAATACTTATAACTTAGCAATAACTAAACTAAATATATGTGCATGTGAAGTTATTCTTTAAAGATAACTTGATTTAGAAATAACCGTGATTTGTATGAATCAAAAAAAAGTATTTTATTTTTAAATATAATATTTGCATGCTTTTATCTATATCCATGGCATTTGTGCATGTTATACAAAATCATGTACAAGCAATTTGTAACTAGCGCTTGCACCTGAATGAGGTGCAATGGGTAAGCCGATAGTAATTTATATAACTATAAATATGGTAGAATATTCATAATTAAATGTATGAATATCTTTTCAAATATCTGAAAGTTGGAGCAGAAGATCGTTTTGGGGGAAATAAATTGTTATGAAAGATAGATCTTCAAAGCATGTGGAAATTTGTTTCCCCAATTTTTACAAAATCATTTTTCTTCTTAGGACCTTTCAAACGTTACATGCTAAATTTTCCACTTCATCACGTTTAAATTTATTTGTATTTATGAAACGGGAAAAACATAAGGCCTTTGAGTTTGATGCACAAAGTAGATTTCCAGGAATGTAAAGATTTTTAGTTGACTTACGGATCAAATGAATAAGTTTTTTAAAAGTATTGTACTTTCTTCAAAAGTCTTAGCCAATCAGACCTCCACGTAAAGTTCGTCAAACCTTAAATATTGTTTTCTCTAATCTTTATGCATTTGCTTGAGAACAAATTTGAACGAAATGCGAAATTGCAAACATTCTTCATGGACAAATATTTACTATTTAGTTAATTTTTTGGTACTAAATGATTTCACCTTGGATAGATGATAAATATTGTAAATTCTCAAGTTGTTTTGAGGTTGAAAATATTTAAATTATTTTTCTTGAAAAATAGCAGAAAAAAATGACTCGGAATGTTGGTAGCAACAATCAAAGAGAGAAAATCTCTGAGGATGATGTCCATTTAAAGAGATGTAACCCATGTAAAGAAATTTTATGTTTTTGTAGAGGCTTCTTTAAAAGAAGAAAGCGTCATAAGAAATGAACCCGAGTCTATTCCCAACCCAACTACATCTTCTGGTCTTAGGGGTGGGTGGCCCATTAAAACAAAAGATAAAATTTCACAAAAAAAAATTCTTCATGACATTTTGATAATGAATGAAAATATTATTGTCTTCAATAATTTTCGAAAAATCAAGTCAACAAATACCATAACTCGAACACATTAAAATAGATCTTTCTTATTTCTACTTAATAAATTACCCTTAAAACATAATCTAGAAACACTATAATAGGCTTGAAAACTAATTAGGCCTATTATTTTGATTCCAATCAAATCTAGAATTGAACGAAATGGAATCCTAAATCTAACACTGTACCAATCCAAAATATATAGCTATTTGAAATTAATTTATGTCATGTCTTTCAATTCATGTTGCGACTGCTGGTAGTTTATATATATTTAATAATATATATAGAATAAGCCGAGAGATATCCTACTCAAGGCGCCTATTGCACTTTAATATTGATAAATTAATAAAAATAGGCACCTCTAAAAGGATATCTCTCGGCTTATTCTATATATATTATTAAATATATATAAGCTAGGGTTAGGATTTGATTTGGTTTAAAATAGTAGGCCTAATTCAATAAGGAATAGTGATCATTTTGTCTTGCTATTAGAGTAAGGGTTAGGGTTGTAGTTAGGGTTTACATCATTGTTGGGGTTAGGTTAATGGTTAGGGTTTGGATTTACATCATGTTTGGTGTTATGGTTAGCGTTAAGATTGTGATTAGGCTAGCATTTACGGTTAGCGTTAAAGTGCAATAGGCGCCTCGAGAAGGATATCTCTTGGCTTATTGTATATATATTATTAAATATATATAAGCTAGTAGTAGTCGCAGCATGAATTGAAAGACATGACATAAATTAATTTCAAATAGCTATATATTTTGGATTGGTACAGTGTTAGATTTAGGATTCCATTTGGTTCAATTCTAGATTTAGAATTATAGTTAGGATTGGAATCAAAATAATAGGCCTAATTCAATAAGGATTAGGGTTCATTTGGGTTTACTATTAGGGTTAGGATTTGATTTGGTTTAAAATAGTAGGCCTAATTCAATAAGGAATAGGGTTCATTTTTTCTTGCTATTAGGGTTAGGGTTAGGGTTATAGTTAGGGTTTACATCATTGTTGGGGTTAGGTTAATGGTTAGGGTTTGGATTGGTGTTACAGTTAGCATTAAGATTGTGATTAGGTTAGGATTTAGGGTTATGGTTAGGATTATGTGTAGGGTTATGGTTTATATCATAAGGCTATGATCTAGGGTTAGGATTATAGTTAGGGTTTACATCATTGTTAGAGTTAGGTTAATGATTAGGGTTTGGATTTACTTCATGATTAGGATTAGGGATAGGGTTAGGATTGTGGTTAGGGTTTGGATTTATCATTATGGTGAGGATTATGTCTAGGGTTAAGGTTAGAGTTAGGATTATAGTTAGGGTTTACATCACTGTTACGGTTAGGTTAATGGTTAGGGTTTAGATTTACATCATGGTAAGGGTTAAGGTTCTAGTTAGGCTTAATTTTTAGGTATATGGTTAGGATTATCTCTATGATTAGAGTTTATATCATAAGTTTAGGGTTACGAGTAGGGTTAGGGTTAGTGTTACGATTATGGTTAGGGTTAAGGGTTAGGTTTAGGATTATAGTTAGGGTTTACATTATTTTTAGGGTTAGGTTAATGGTTAGGGTTTGGATTTACATCATGTTTAGTGTTACAGTTAATGTTAAGATTGTGGTTAGGCTTGGGATTTAGGGTTATGGTTAAGATTATGTGTAGGGTTAGGACATATATATCATAGGACTAGGGTTAGGATTATGGGTTAGGGTTAGGATTATAGGTAGGGTTTACATCATTGTTAGGGTTAGTTTAATGGTTAGGGTTTGGATTAACATCATGAGCAAGGTTAGGGTTAAGATTTTGGATAGGATTAGAATTTACATTTATGGTTAGTTTTATGTTGAGGGTTACAGTTTATAGATCACAGTGTTAGGGTGAGGGTTAGCACAATGATTAGGGTTATGGTTAAGTTTAAGATTGTGGTTAGGCTTAATATTTAGAATTATGTTTAGGGTTATGTCTAAGGTTAGGATTTATATCATAGGATTAGGGTTAGGGTTAGGATTATAGATAGATTTTACATCATTGTTAGGGTTAGGCTAATGGTTAGAGTCAAGGTTAGGGTTAGGGTTAAGACTGTGTTTAGGCTTAGGATTTATGGTTATGGTTAGGATTATGTGTAGAGTTAGGATGTATATCATAGGGTTATATTTAGGGTTAAGGGTCAGGGTTAGGGTTATAGTTATGGTTTGTATCACTTTTAGGGTTAGGTTAATGGTTATTGTTAGGATTGCAGTAAGGGTTTATATCATTGTTAGTGTTACGTTAATGGTTAGGGTTTGACTTTAGGGTTTAAAGTTACAGTTAGGGTTACGATTGTTGTTAGGCTTAGGATTTAGTATTATTGTTATGATTATTTCTAGGTTTAGGGTTTATCTCATGGGATTAGGATTAGGGTTAGGATTAGGATTTATGATTATGGTTAGTTTACATTTAGGATTAGAGTTTATATCCAATATTAGGGTTAGGATTAGCATCAGGGTTAGGGTTAGGGTTAAGTTTATGATTGTGGTTCAAAGGCTTAATATTTAAAATTATGGTTAGGGTTATGTCTATGGTTAGGGATTATATCATAGGGTTAGGGTTAGGGTTAGGGTTAAGGATTAGGGTTAGGAATATATATAGATATTACATCATTCTTAGGTTTAGGTTAATGGTTAGGGTTAGGATCAAGGTCAAGATTGTGTTTAGAAATATTTTATTTTAAAATATATAAATAATATATATTACATAAATAAGTATAAGAAAAAAATTAAAATATCAAATTACTATTGATGATACTCATTTATTCTTATTTATCAAATATATTTATTAATAAAGTATATTTTTATACAACCTTTGTTAATTTTATTATTATTCAAATAATTTTAAAATGTTTTATTGATGTTTAAAATTATTTCATAAAGGTTAAACCCTTAATAAAGTGTTTGATTTTATTATCATTAGGGTTTGATAAGAATTCAACTAAGATTTTGGCTTAATTACTATTAGGGTTAGGGTTAGAATAAAGGTTATGAGTAAGATAATTTTAATTATAGGAAACTTTAAACTATTTTAAAATGACTATATTTTAAATTTATTGTAAAAATATCATTTCAATTAATATTAAGCTATTTTAAAATGTCTTTATTTCATTAGAACAAAGTTTCAAGGTAATTATTTCATAAAAATATTGAAATGAGGAAAATATTCATAAGAAAAGTACATAATAATACAGATTCTTTTAATAATTTATAAAAAATGATAATAAGTGTTATGAATGTATTATCCGAGAATAGTTACCTAATTAGGTTTTGGATTTAGGGTTTAAGGCTAGGGTTAGGATTTAGTGTTATTGTTATGATTATCTCTAGGGTTAGGATTTATATCATGGGATTAGGATCAAGGTTAGGATTAGGATTTATGATTATGGTTAATTTTATGTTTAGGGGTAGGGTTTATATCACAAATGTTAGGGTTAGGGTTTATATTAGAGGGTTAGAGTTAGGGTTAAGGGTCAAGGTTAGGATTATAGTTAGTGTTTACATCATTGTTAAGGTTAGGCTAATGGTTGGGGTTTAGATTTATATCATGGTTAGGATTAAGGTTAGGGAAAGGGTTAAGATTATGGTTAGGCTTAGGATTTAGGGTTACATTTACAATTGTGTCTAGGGTTACGGTTTATATTTATAGTTATGGTTATGGTTTGGATTTATAGTTATGGTTTGCATCACTTTTAGGGTTAGGTTAATGGTTAGGGTTAGGATTGCAATAAGGGTTTACATCATTGTTAGGGTTAGGTTAATGGTTAGGTTTTTTATTTAGGGTTAGGTTTATAATTGTTGTTAGGATTAGGATTTAGTGTTATTGTTATGATTATTTCTACAGTTAGGCTTTATATCACGGGATTAGGACTAGGGTTAGATTAGGATTTATGATTATGGTTAATTTTGTGTTTAGGGTTAGGGTTTATATCACAACATTAGGATAGGGGTTAACGATTTAAGGGTTTAAGGTTTCTATTAGAGGGTTAGAGTTACAGTTAAGGGTTAGGGTTAGGATAGAGGTTAAGGGTTTAAGGGTTTAAGGTTTATATTAGAGGGTTAGAGTTACAGTTAAGGGTTAGGGTTAGTATTGCAGTTAGGGTTTAAATCATTGTTAGGGTTTGGATTTATATCATGGTTAGGGTTAAGGTTAGAGATAGGGTAAAGATTATGGTTAGGCTTAGGATTAGGGTTATGTTTAGGATTATGTCAAGGGTTAGGATTTATAACATAGGTTAAGTGTTATTGTTAAGGGTTAGGGTTAGGATTGTAGTAAGGGTGAAGTCGAGGATATATCTAAGTTTAGGGTCAAGTTATGGTTTAGAGTTCAATCAGGTCTAGATTAGAGATATTGTCAAGGTGAGGATTTGATTATGGTAGGTTTTCATTATAGTTAGGGTTTTTATTTTTTATGTTGTTAAATGAATCAAAAAATAAGTTTTAGAATAAATTTAAAACTAAAACTTATATAACTTTAAATGATTAGAGTATGCTTTTGAATGTTTATCAAAGCCTAATGGTAATCAAACCAAAATATTAATTAAGGGTTTAACCTTTATGATATAATTTTACAAATTTTAAAACAATATTGTTAGAGTTAACTTTAAGGTTAGGTTAGGGTTGGCATTCAATTAGAGAGATTAGGTTTAGGGGTTAAGGTTATAGTTAATTATAGTTTAGTTTGAAGGTAAGGCTAGTAGGTAACTATTCTCAGATAATGCATTCATAACACTTATTGTCATTTTTTATAAAATATTAAAATAATCTTTATTATTATGTACTTTTCTTATGAATATTTTGTTTCCCTATTTCACTATTTTTATGAAATAATTACCTTGAAATTTTTTTCTAATGAGATAAAGATATTTTAAAATAGCTTAAACTCTCTTTTAATTGAAATGATATTTTTAATATAAATTTAAAATAGTTTAAATTTTCTTATAATTAAAATTATCTTACTCATAACCTCTATTCTAACCCTAACCCTAACAATAACAATAATTAAGCCAAAATCTTAGTTGAATTCTTATCAAACCCTAATGATAATAAAATCAAATACTTAATTAAGGGTTTAACCTTTATGAAATAATTTGAAACATCAATACAACATTTAAAAATTATTTGAATAATAATAAAATTAACAAAGGTTGTATCAAAATATACTTTATTAATAAATATATTAGATAAATAATAATAAATGAGTATCATCAATAGTAATTTGATATTTCTATTTTTTTCTTATACTTATTTATTGAATACATATTATTTATATATTTTTAAATAAAAGTTAAACTTATACTCTATAGGCATTAGCAAAAATTAATTGATATTAAATTGTTAGAGTATGCTTTTAGTTGTGAAATTGAAAAAAGAAAAGAAATTAATCTAAATATATTAACAACATTCCTATTCTATCCTTTTTGTTTTTGCATGAAAATCAATTCACATTTTAAAATTAAAGTAAATTTATTTTTTAATGTTGTTAAATGAATCAACAATTAGTTTTAGAATAAATTGAAAACTAAAACTTATATAACTTTAAATGATTAGAGCGTGCTTAGTTTTAGAATAAATTTAAAACTAAAACTTATATAACTTTTATCAAACCCTAATGGTAATCAAACTAAAAAATTAATTAAGGGTTTAAACTTTTATAATATAATTTTAAAAAATCAAATTAATAATGCATTAATAACACTTATTTATAAATTTAAAAATAAAAGTTATATAACTTTCAATTAGAGTATGGTTTTAGTTGTGAAATTAAAAAATGAAAATAAATTAATTTAAATATATAAATTCTACACTTTTTGTTTTTGTGTGAAAATCAATTCACATTTTAAAATTAAAATAAATTTATTTTTTTATGTTGTTAAATGAATCAAAAATTAGTTTTAGAATAATTTTAAAACTAAAACTTATATAACTTTCAATTAGAGTATTCTTTTATTGTAACATTGAAAAAAAAAGAAATTAATTTAGACATATAAGAAACATTTTGAAACATTTCTATTCTACTTTTTCTTTTTGCATGCAAATCATTTCAGATTTTAAAATTAAAATAAATTCATTGTTTTTAATTGTTAAATGAATCAATATTTAGTTGTAAAATAGATATACAACTCTCAATTCAAATGAGTTTATTAAAATTTAAAAGAAGATATTCATAAAGATAATGACATATTTTTTCAAGATCCATTTATGTTTAATTGAAAAAATAAAACAAAAACATACGATTCTACCACACATGTTTCTAGTGCAATAAATGAAATATTAACATCTCAATACTCACTACAACATATACAAAAATATAAAAAGAAAAACCCTAAATTAAATACCACAAAACCAAACATTATATAAAAACCAAAATCTTAACCAAATATCATTATCTAGTTGGTTGGAACTCAACTTCTTCATTGGGACTGAGAAGAACAAAATATAGTTTAATAGCAATATTTTACATATTATATTGATCAATTAGAGAAGTCTTTTGAAAGTGATTACAATAGCCAAATGCACAAATCTACAATTCATATACTAGCCACTGGCAATCAAAATTCACAAATGAACAAATGCTAAAGAATCTCTCTACAACCCCAATCCAGATGAACCCTCATCTACCCAATCATTGCTCCAATCTCCTACAATTTCCTCCAAGTTTCCAACTCCAACCAAGAAGCCCCTCCTCCACCAACTCATGTGAATGGAAACATATTTATTTATTAATTAATTAACAAATTAGTATTAGTTATTCAGGAAAATACATGTCAAATTATTTGTAAACCCCCAAATATTGGCACATAAATTTGTTGTGATTGTAAAAGCCTCTCGGCTTAAAAAACCAAAACCTAAACCAAATATCATGAACTGGTTGGCTGGAACTCAACTTCTTGAATGGGACTGAGAAGAACAAATATAGGAGGGGAGGATCTTGGAAGACCAATATTCTTAACGAATAGCAAGGAAGCCAAGCAATCTAGTTAAAAGTTTAATAGCAATATTTTACACTCGCAATCACGGGAAGAAAAGATATTAAATGTCAACCTGGAAAAATTCATAAATTCATAAATGCTAAAGAATCCCTCTGCAACCCCAATCCAGATCAACCCTCCTCTACCCAATCATTGCTCCAATCTCCTACAATTTCCTCCAATATTCGAACTCCAACCAAGAAGCGTCTCCTCTCAAAAAAAATTAGAATAAACTTTCATGAACTATTGCACAACCAACTCATGTGAATGGAAACATATTTAATTATTAATTAATTAACAAATTTTTATTAGTTATTCATACAATAATCACATATAGAAAAATACACGTTAAATTATTTGAAAACCCCCAAATGTTGACGCATAAATTTGTTGCTATTGTAGAAATGAATAGCAAGGAAGCCAAGCAATCTGGTTAAAAGTTTAATAGCAATATTTGCACTTGCAATCACGGGAAGAAAATATATTAAATGTCAACCTGGAAAAATTCACAAATGAACAAATGCTAAAGAATCCCTCTGCAACCCCAATCTAGATCAACCCTCCTCTACCCAATCATTGCTCCAACCTCCTACAATTTCCTCCAATATTTGAACTCGAACCAAGAAGCCTTTCCTCTCGAAAAAAATTTAGAATAAAAACTTTCATGAACCGTTGCACAATCAACTCCTGCGAATGGAAACATATTTAATTATTAATTAATTAGGAAATTTGTATTAGTTATTCATACAATAATCACATACAGGAAAATACACATCAAATTATTTGAAAACCCCAAAATGTTGATGCATAAATTTGCTACCATTGTAGAAGCCTCTCAGCTTAAAAATGTATTACATAGGCTATAACAAAATCTCAAGTGCACTGCATAATTTCTCTTGTATTGCACATCACCATAATTTATTGAGTAGGTCTTCTATGAATGGACCCATTGCATCAGTCAACTGAAGATTTTGCCTTATTATGGTTTTGCTATTCCTTAACCCCGATCAATCTTCCATCCTTCCCTTTACTGGGACAAAGAAATAGTTTGAAATTTCTGACACAATTTATTATGGCGACTGGAAAACTGTAAAACGACAAGTATCTCGTGAGGCCAGTGTGAGACACTACTATGGAGGAGGGGGTGTCCCCCCACAGGAATAGCCTATCGGCTAACTAGACACTACATTAGATTCTATTTCAAACTATTATAATTTAGCATCAGTATCATAAGACACATTCTTTTATAGGTATCGTGCCCTCATTGTTAAATATGTAACATTGTATGTATTTAATTTATAATTAAAATATATCTATTTTGAAAAATATGACATGATCTAAAAAACTACACTATATTATATATTGATGTTTTTAATTTAAATAATAAAGTTATTAAGTGTGTGTGTGTGAAAAACATAGGTCTAAATATCCATTATGGCCAACTAAAAATTAATAACAAATAAATTATTGAATAAAAAACTACCAAAAAAATATTGTGAACTAAATATTCGAGTAATGATCTATGACTAAGAAACCATGAAAATATTTTATTTGCAGCTCAATTTGTGCATTATGATAAAATATAGTGCAATAAAAATATTAGAAATATGATAAGAACCTTATTAAAAATTAACAAAATGTGATAGAAATACTTTTTTATATTTTTTATATAAAAACTAACGAAATGTGTTTGAAATACTTTTCTATAATTTTTAGAAAATGATGATTTATATAAAGATTGACTAAAGAGAGTTATATTCAAGTAAATATATTTTATATTTAATATATATTCACATGTTACAAGTTCATTAAATATATAGATTGGTTTTAGATCTAATTAATATGTGCATTTGCACATCTATGCACATATACATGTGTGTAGGTCCAATATAAACATTCTATTATTACAAATTCAAGAATATATAGATTAGAAATAGAATAATAATTATGTAAAAAATTTCTTTATTATTTTATAATGTAGTTTTTATAATTTAATTTTTAAAAAATCATTTTCTACATTTTAGATCTTTAAATGCCTTTGCCCATTGGATTTCTGATGATTAGTAGATATAGAGCTATAGGGTAATAAAAAAGGAACATAACAAAATACATACGGTATAGGGATATCTCTTTGAACTCATAACTCCTTTGACAGCATGGTGAGTTTGTTGGAAAAGTCCCATATTCCAATTATTGTACTGGTTGGAATTGGGATATGGGTAAGACCTATCTTCTTCAAAATCTCTATGATGTCAAAAGGGGAAGTCATGAGATATCTACATGGCTTTTTGTTTCTCAATTATATTATGTTTCCAAGTTGCAACATGATTTTGAAGGGAAATCAAGCATCCCAAAAAAACCATTTGAGATCATTATGTGCATCTAGCATCCAATACAAACACACACTACTATGCCATAAAGTGGAATCGGGAACAATTTATTTCCCACATTAGCCCTTAGAGGAAAGTGATTGCAATTTAAGATCTTGCCAGATCAAATAACGGTTTTGATAGCATGCATACATTTAGATTCAACAACATAGAATCATAAAATAGAAGAAAAAGATAAATGAATAGAACACAAATTTATTGTGGGTAAATCCCTTTTGGGTAAAAAACCTCACACTCCAAATCCATTGTATTATTCAACAACAAAATACAATCTTCGGGCTCTAGGCCTTTACATGGAGATTTATATATCCTGCTCCATCTTGGAGAAAAACTCGACATTATAACCTTGTAATAATGAAATTTTCTCATCTCTCATAAATTAGCTAAGGTATTGACATATATATAGATCTCAACAGAGGTAGATTCCCATGGTTTAGAAAACCATCTTCAACACCTAAGAGGTAAGTTGTGCCATAAAAAATATCTTGCTAATCCCATGACACATTGTTGATAGCAACTTCCAAGAAAATAGCACATGTCTCATCCATAACACTCATCTTGCCAAATACAATGTAAGTAAAACATAGAAATTACTATGACCAGGAATAGGTGCCTTCGTTAGCTCAATCTACTCGTCAAAATTAAACTCCACTATAAAGGCCAATAGCTAAAATACAACTCCAATACATAATAGAAATTGAAAACCAAGACTCTTTAGTCAACATAGGAAATTACCAAATCAATTTTCACTCCAACATAGCATCTTCCAAGTGAGTGCCAACTTCCTAGAAAATAAGGAATATGCCATCTCATCACTTGTCATGTACAATGCCACCTCACCAAGAGGTCCTACAAAGTGAATGACAACCTAGGAATTGTATAACATAGGATAAATCAGTTAGGAAACATTTAATTAAAAATAATTTGACATGTTAAGACTCTAAGTTTGAGACACCTTAATCTTAACATTCTCCCACTTGTCAAAGACATATCAAGAGTCTACAACACCAACTTCTTAGGAGCCAAAATAATGAAACCATGCCATCATTGCCATCCATGATATCATGTAGATCTTGAACCTGCTTTCATGCTCCCATCAAGTCATCTATGATAAAATCCTTGATGTCCACAATCTCAGGCAACAATCCACATCATCCTTCAACACCACCTATGGAAGAAAGGAACAAGCCAAGGTTAGTATGCACCAATTCAAAGAACACGAGCATAAGATCCCAATTATATCAAAGGCTTCATGATACTACCACCACTCCATTACTCTCACAAGATATACAAAAGAATCAACAACATCAAATTCAAAGCCCATAACCAGAAAACAATTGTGAAGTATTCCTCTAGAAAACAAGATATAACATCAGCTAGAACAACAACCAAAATGATTGCACCCATCCAACTGATAAACCCATGCAACTAAAAATAGTACCCATATAAAGTGCTAATCCATCCAATCACTCATACCTCAAAATTATAAAACATCAACAAACTCATGCCACCAATATAACCAATCCAACACACTGCAACCTCAAGGTCCATGTGCAAAACCAATTGATGAAGAACAAACATGTCTAGGAACTCCCACTTCATGGGTAATCTCTAGTATAATAGGATAAAAAAAGGCATATTGAGTCTACCAATCACAACACATAGAGAATGTAACTATGTAGTACCAAGGACCACCCACAAAGATACTACAAACAAAACTGTATCAAGAAACATCTCTCTCAACAAGTCTCCATAGCTCTCCCATGTTGTCCACATTTGACAAAAGAAAGAGACATAAGAACCTCCATGCCATCACCTAAGTGACAATATATGACCACACACTAGTGATCACTATAGCTCCACTAGAACCTCACATCTAGTGCCAAGTGAATCAAAACATCTGGGAAGATCACTAAGACCAAAGAGATAAACTTCAAACCATAAACATGTAGCTTGTCCTTCTATAAACACCTCTAAATGTTGGTTATGCCAAATAAGATATCCTTTACAACCACAAGAGAAAATCCATAACAGCATCCAAACCCATTCAACCTCGAGAGATCAAACATAACATATGCATCATGAATCTACATGGATGTAAGCCTCTCAAAGAAGATCAAACTACTCCATTTTCCATTTCAAGAAATCATCTCACTACTATCCCCTATGATCATTATAAAGAAACCACATTCCAAGGAGATAACCATGCTATGCATCTCTCATAATAAATTCTTCAAAATTATCTGACTACAGCTCAAGATCCATAAATATGAAAGAAAAGGGTAAAGATCCTGAGAGAAACAATGGGCAATACCTCTCAATAAACCACCAAGTAGACCAAGAGTGGGGAATTATAATTCTCCTCCAAGATTTCCAATTCACGACTCATCCAAGAACAATCTCCTCATAGATTTATGTTGAACTCACGTTCAACCAAGGTGTAGGCTCCTCGAACTTCCAGCTGAAATCTCATTCAGAGTAAGCATCTCAGCACATGTCTCTCATCTCAAGAGAAATACAGTCTCACCTAAGTCTCCATGTATCCATGAGTACTAACAAATGATCAATGTATGTCAAACTCCAAATGCATCTTTGCACTCTCATGAATCTCTCCAACACATGACCAATGGATTCAATACAAAGAGAACTCACTAGACCACTACCAATGTTATAATTTGTAGAGATAGGATCCTATTATGACACCATGATCTTACCATCCCCTCCTAGGATATCACATGCTCCAAGTGAACATACCATGGTCTCAAGAGAAATGTATCATTTCAAACTCTAATGCACAATCAAGAGTATACTATGACATAAGACCAACATACTCTAAACCAATATCACCCATTAAGCACCACCAACACCTCAAACCAAAGACTCTAAGAGTCCTTCGTGGCTGCGAGATGTTACACATCCTCAAATAGTATACATGCAAAAGATGAAAGAACCCTTCTATAGCAACAAGATCTAAGAGTCCCTCCAAAACATTTGCATCACTAAAGAAGCTCATCCATCACCAAGTGATGAATATGTGTATTCGCTACTAAATCTCCCACTAAACTATGATATTGTTGCTCAGTTTATTCTCTTATGTCTTGATTTTCCAAATGATCCATAATTTTCTAATTATTTTTCAAATTCAAAAGTAAAGAATAGTAGGATGGCTTTGATGATCTTATAAATGATATTGTTTCAATAAATTTTATGCTCATTGCAGTTTGGGTTTTTAAGTTTGAGTGCATTCAGACATTCTATTCTATTCTATTTTATTCTCTTCAATGTTTCCCTCTTAGTTTTTCTTGCACTTGATTAGGAGCATATAGGTGTTCTCAATTTCAACCAAAAAAAACTTGAAGATGGCATCCATGCTTGTAGAGGCTATTGTTGAAAAATTTAGCGAGATGGTCATTCAACCAATGCTTAATGAGGTAAGCATAGTCTTCAACTTCACGGAAGATTTATAGAAATCAATTGCATTTTAAATTAAGTCAATGAGGAGAGTACTGGACAAAAGGAATATATAAAAAAACAGCTTCATAGAGTTTAAGATATTGCCTAGGAGGTAGAGGACATACTTCAAGAATGTGCTATCTATTCAATGTATGCTGATAATACTCAATTTTGGGCTTTGAGTTGAACTTTGACATCAAATAGGCAAAATAATTGAAAAGTTTAAAGCCTAGAGTTGAACTTCGTTCTTCAAGATGGAAGCCAACTAAATATTGTTCGTGATGTTGTGGCTCACAAAGAAGAAGACCAAAATCATCAAGTAGTTCCCTCTGACAATGGTTTAAGAAATCAAGTATCCCACCCACCGATTTGAAATCAGTGGGGTAAGTTCAAGATTGAAAGCATGGCGACTTTGCTGAAAATCCTTCATATTCTTCTTTTTAAGTGATTGGAATGAAAGAGGTGGGAAAGACCTATATACTTCAGCATGTCAACGATGCAAAAATGGAAGATATGAGATTTCTTCATGGCTTTTATATTCTCAATTCTATTATATTTCCTGGTTGCATTATGATTTAGCCTTTCAATTTGATGAAGACTTGAGTAAAAAGATTAACATGGGAGGAGTAAGTGAATGGCCAGCAGCAAAGTCAATTCATGGCCTTTTTCTATGGAAAAGATATCCTATTATGTTAGATGATATCTAGAGGGTTGCTGATGTGGGGAATTTAGTTTAACAACCAGTCTTTTGGGGCTAAATTATAGCTTCGGCCTCGTTCAACTAGTTGCTTTGACTAGTCCTCTTTGTTATCAGCTAATTCATGTATAGGTTAGTGTTAGTTGTTGGTTGAGGGAGGCTACATAGAAGTTAAATCAGGTGTTAAATTTTAGTCCACATGGGAGATTAGTTATGTGTTGATTTCCATTCATGGAGGAGGCAAATAAGGGGATAATTTTCTAGTTCAAGTGTTAGAAGGAGTAGAAGGCTTAGAGGTTGGAATTGTTACTATTAGGTTTCTATTTGCTTATTTTTTATGTCATATACAAAATAGATTTTGTTTGATTTAAAGGATTAGAGGATAATCTACATCAATTTGGTATTAGAGAAAAACCTAAAAAATGGCTCAAAGAGGAGTTTGTATGGCTTGGGGACAAAGAGGCAGGAGGAATACTAGATTGAGAGATAATGCCTTAGATGAACTACTTTGAAGGCTAAAGGACCTAGAGGCTAGGTTGCTTCATGAGAACTCTGAAGAAGAGAAGGAGGCTCAAAGAGGGCAAGCAACAATCATAGATCCAATGAAGAGACTTATTGAGTCCATCAACAAACAAGGAACTATAGTCAAGGTTGGGGGCAAGTGCAAGGTAATGAGTCACAAATTCACGGAAGTCCACGCGTTGGAAAACGTGCTCTTATAAACGGGGGCCCATTTTCAAAAAATGGGGGCCCGTTTGTGCTTCAGGCTCTCGAGCCGAAAGGTAACGGGTGTCCGAAGCAAAAAAAAACTGGCCCCCATTTTGTTCTAAAATGGGGGCCCGCTTTTAAACAAAACAGGGGCCCATTTTTTAGAAACGGGGGCCCTTTTTAAAAACGGGGGTCCGTTTCTAAAAACGGGCCCCCATTTTGTTTAAAAGCTTTCCTTTTTTTTCCACAAGCCACCCTTGTTTGAAAACGGGGGCCTGTTTTGTGGAAGTTGATTCCACAACCCGCCACTTGGCTTGGGATTAGGCCCGGGATAGGCCTGGGATGGCCACACCTGAGACATGGACCTGCAAATTCAAATCTCCATGAATGAAAGCACAAATATGAACTTCAGAAATAGTTTACGCGCCTCTAATCAGAGAATTTTTATAGGAAATTAAAACCCATTTCAGATTATATTGTCTAGATTCTAAATATGTAAATTTATTTAAAAATTGATTATTTTAACTATTTTTCATTTAATTTATACTAAATCGGGTCCATAAATTTGAAATATTAACTAATTTTGTTAATTTAATAACTTTTTTATTTTAAAGAGTTTTGAAAAAAAAGTTATATGTCATCAATCTACACAAAATTCTTTTGTATTTAAAAAAAATAAAAATAAAAAAATGTTAAGTTTACATCAAATTATGTGGGTCGTACACATCAAATTTTTAAAACGATAATTACGGCCATTAAAAAATTAATTAAAAAAAAATATTAGAAAAAAAAATACAGAAAAATATGCTCATCAATCTTCAGTGTGTTACAAACCATTTCCCAAAATGGTTTGAGAAAATAATTTTAATTGTGTCAAAAAGTGTGGGTCGTACACATGCATGGTATGGTTCTGAAACAGGCATTTTTAAAACATAGTTTTCAGAACTCCATTTAAAAAGTTATTTTTTGTTATGTGGGTATTAAAATAAATTATATATTTGGAAAGTACACTTAGAGGGATATCTTTTATATTACTGACTTTTTCCAAGATTCAATCTCTAAGTGTTTCAAAATTTAACCTCAAATGAGACAAAATCTGAAAATCAGGGAAAACACTTCCACTTTTTGGCCAAAAAGTGGACTCATCTTCTTGCACTGACCCTTGGGATTCCTAATTTTAAAGGTGAACTAAATCCTGAGGTGTTCTTGGATTGGATTCAAGACTTATAAAAGTACTATGATATGGAAGGGATTGAGGAAGTTGATCCATGAAGGGTAAAGCTTGCAACTTCTAAGATGAAGTCTCATGTAGCTCTATGGTGGGAGAATCTCAAAACACTAGGATGAGTCAAAGAAAGGAGAAAATTAAGTTGTAGCCAAATATGTTGAAGCATTTAAAGGCTAGGTCCATGCCTTCATATTACCAAAAGAATCTTTTTGGAGAGTTTTAAAACTTAAAACATAAGGAGTCATCCATATATGCCTACATTGAAGAATTTATGAAGCTACAAATCATAATTAATTTGTAAGAAGATAATGAGCATAATGTTGCCAGGTATATTAATGGACTTACATTCTAGCTCCAAAATGAGTTAACCTTACTCAAGGTAAATTTCATAGATGAAGCTTATCAATTAGCTTTAAAAATCATGGGAGAAATTGAATAGAATAAGTAGAACAACCAACAAAAGAGGTGGTAATTCAAATAGAGGAAGGGAAAGTTCTTCCAAATCAACTAAAGAAGAAGAATTAGTGGATAATGTGAAGTCAAACTTCCAAGGAAGAGGTGGATTTAGAGGTAGAGGATGAGGACAACATTTTTGGGGGGCTTGTAAACCCTTGGAATGATATATTTGTAGTGAGGCTCATAGGTCTATGGATTGCCCTCAAAACCTTAAGAAAACAATGGTGAGTTGCGAAGAAGAAAGAGAAGAACCCATGATAAAATAAGTGGGAGTAGAGATAGGTGAGAATTTAATGTTGATAAGGACCATGATATCTAGAGACAAGGAAAGATATAATGACTTGCACAATTGAAACTCACTGCTTCAGAGCAAGATACAGAGAGCTACCAAGAGACCTCTTGTCTTTTGACAATAAAAAGAATAGAAAAATTGAAATTGAAAGAATCTCTTGATCATGAAATTATCCTTGAACCATTGTGTCAAGAAAACAAATCATGGCAAATACATCTGACATCAACCACTATCTTAAAACACTATCACATTGAATATATCATCATCAAAGCTCTTCACAAATTGACTTTCACACATCTGTAGTACCAAATCTATTTGCACATCATCTGCATTCACTTTACATCAATTCACACTCCTTTCAAACTTAACTCATACATCCATACTCCTTAAATATAAGTTAGATCATGAAAAACCTAGTTGAGGGTCGGCCACAAGCCGAGTATATAATATTACATAAAATAGGCCACTTGAACCAAAAACACCCAATGTAGTCTACTCTAGGAGATAGAGGGGACCCAAATCCATCACAACACATCCTTCTAAGTTGAATCCAATGAACTGCACATGCTAACACACCCTCCGAAGTTGGCACCAAACGTAACATGTAGATAAACAATAAAACTCAGCAACCAATAGGCCTAAAAACATCTTCCAATGCAAATTACTAAATGTGGATCTCCATACACCATAGTGAGACCCATAACAATATTTAAACTCGACCTTCAATACATATTCAAACCAAAAAACATGATCCTTGAAACAAGACAATCCAATCAAGCACTTTGAAAACACAACACAACTTAAAATGCCAAGCACAGATCAATATAACTTACTTGTGAAACAAAAACACCTAGAGAATTGAACTAGAATATTGCACAAACTAAATAAACATGTACTCAAAAACCACAACACTTGAATTCACACATCCAAAATCCACCAAGAAAATTTTGGACTAGTCTTCAACAGACACTCTTACTATCAAAAAGCAACAACAACCAATCTCATCGTCTGAGTAAATAGAGGACCTGTAAACTTGATAGTACACCACTCACAAAATATTAACATTATATCCAAATCTGTACACCATACTCTTCAAGAATTTGGAGAAATATAAAACATTCTTTCATTGGGACATTAAATTCTCTTTCCTATATATAAAGACTTCTACTACACTAACCTTCTAGAAATACTTCATGTATGCACAACATTTGACTACATATTGCTAGACAATATATCTCATCCATACAACTGATCAACAGTCTCTTCAGTCTTCCTTCACTTCTACACATCACTAGACACATACTACTACTACTACTTATTTACCTAAACATTTTAGTATTACTTCTGACTGAGATACCGATAAGAAAATATTAGACAAGATACCAACATCTGATCACACAATTTTGGATAGAATACTTCATCTAAATTTTTGCAACAATTTGCTACTACTTTTGCACTATTGCATACTACTAATAATGACAATACATTAATATAAGTTCATCAACAACATTAATTAGAGACAACACACATTTTCAGACATTGTATTAACATCAATGATAACATATATTGTCAACAACTCCAAGATTTCAATACTATGTACAATATTTAATATCTACAACAACTTCTGTTGGCATTTTTGATGATTATGTTGTGATTGTCATTGATGGACACACACTTGCATTGAGATCATTTTTGTATGTATAAGTTAAAGCTCAACCAGTACTTGTTTCAACCGGTATGATGCATTATAGTCCTTAGACTATTGGTGTTTTGCAGAAAGTGATTACCGATCTGAAGCGGTATGTTGACCCCAAGCGGTTTGAGGATCTCAAGCGGTACGAAGGATCAAAGCAGAAAAACACATATTTTCCAGACTTCATTTTGTCAAACCGGCAACCGGTATTTTTCTTTAATCGGTATCTTGTATGAACCGGTAATACTCTGTGATGAGTTACCAATTGACATTTTGTGATGAGTTACCATCCACCGATTGTTTGATGGTGCCGACACTTTAACAGTGCTTTTTGTGTCGTGTTATAGAATATGTCTAGATGCATTGAACCTAGGAAATTGTATTGTAATCCTATTGGACTGACATGAAATCAGATTCCTTTATAAGGACATCATGTCTAGGGTTTTAGGTTTTTGATGTTGTTGCTAGGGTTTAAGGTGGTTGATGAGTTAGAGAGAGTATGAATGTGTAGAAGACTGAAGTAATGCTAGAATGTATTAGGAACGAGCTATCAAGGATCTAATCAAGTAATCTGTACTATTAGCTAGATCACTCACTTGTTGATTACTCACATCTTCGACAAGTTTGTAACCCTTAACTGGGTAGGCCCAAAAGCCTTTTGTAAATCCTCTAACAAGGTGGTTCACATTTGTGGATCTAAAATCCTCTAGCAAGGTAGTCTTTAATCGGACTTATCTCCTAACAAAGATTGAGATTCCTAATAGGATCTGTTCTGGTAAAGAACATTGTATGACCTTAACCGGTCTGACCTTAATCGGTCTGGTTCCTATTCTGCAGATAGTTACTTGTGAGTTCCATCTCACCGTGGTTTTTCCCATTTGGGTTTCCACATCAAAATCCCTTGTGTTATGGTGTTTGTGCTTCTGTGGGTGAATGCATTATTTTCTATTTGGTTTGCATGTGTGCTAACTAGTTTGTCTGCTAAACTGTTTTACCAGTTTACTATTAGACTAGAAAAGTGTTTAAGTACTGAGATTTTTGGCATACTAATTCACCCCCCCCCCTCTTAGTATTCATCAATTGGTATCAAAGCTAGGTTTTTATAAGTTTAACCACTTGGAAAGAGATATGGGGGAATACACATTGAGGGAACTTACTCATCGGCTCACCCGGTCTGAGCAAGCCTATGATGATCTTATGGTCAAATATAAGGCATCTCAAGCAAAGAGGAGAGAACATGCTGAAAAGCTGATGGAGCTGTCTGAAAATAATTCTTCTGATGAAGTGGACATGGAAGCCCTGATTCAAGAAGTAGAAAAGCTGAATGAATCCAATTCCAACCCAAGAAAAGAATTGGAAGGACTAACTATTCGAATGTGTCAAGAGCTTGAGAACCGAAGAAAAGATGAAGATCTGGTCAAAGACAAATATCATGAAAACTCCAAGCTGAACCAAGAGATCAGTGCCCTAACTACTCAACTCCATGTGAGCAAAGTGGAAAAGGAAGACATGCAAGGAGAACTGAACATTGCCATCTCTGAAAATGAAAACCTGATGGAAACAAATGTTGCTATTTCCAAAGAACTCTCTGAGTCAAAGGAAATACTTGCTAAGTTCAATAAGAGTACTATCAAGCTAGAGAAAAAGCTTGAATCTGCCAAACCTGTCAAGAATACTGATGGACTTGGTTATTCTGGTCATGAGGAAGGTGAGACCTCTAGTAAAAATGTTGGAGCATCAAAGAAACAACCGGCATCAAAGGATAAAGGTAAGCAAAAGTTTAAACCAGTTTTCTTTAACTATCTTAAAGAAGGACATACTGCCAATGTGTGTAGGAGTAAGGCTTACAATAATTTTCCTTATTTTCTAAATGATAAGCCTAGATCCTATAAATTCAATGGTAACAATTATGCATGCAACAAGTTTGCGCATAGAGCATCTGAATGCAGGTTTGTTATGAACAACACTGGAAGATATCCTTAGAGGACTCAAGGAGTTGGTCCTGAACCTTTTGTGAATCGGAATCACAAACGGTTTAATGCCTTCAATCATCAGTCAAGAAGTGGTGGCTATCAAGCAGCAACCAGATGGAGAGAAAACTGTTTGATCTGTCATAATCATGGTCACACTGTTTTAACATGCAGGAGGAAGAACGGCAACATGAATAATGGACCTTGGAGAGCACCTGGAATGGTCTGCTATCACTGCAACAAACTGGGTCACATTGCCAGATTCTACAGATCAAGAAAGAACATATCGGATGACATACCGGTCACTCCAAAAGGAAAGATTCATATTGACACTATTCAAGCAGATATGAACAAAACCTGGAAGAAGAAACCAGTGGTGTTACAAGAAGAACCAGTTTCTGCACCTAGTGTGGAACTAACGGAACCAGCAAACTAAGCATCAGAAAAGCTTAGGGGGAGAAAATGGTGAAATATTTCGAACCCTCGATTTACACCGGTAAAAGACCTTAACCGATATGTGATACCTGTAATTTGGCGAAAGACCGGAAATGATAAAAGGCAAATTAGGGTTTACGCCCTAATGGTGGAGCATTAATTACAGTTGGTGAGGAATATGCTTAAAAGGAATTTTTCAAATCATTTCTCACTATCATTTTTCGAAGCGAAGAAGGTTTTCAAGTGCAGAGCGACGATAAAGTGATTTATGTTGCGATTCAGAGAAAGTTGGAAACCTTGAAGGAGATTCAAAAGCAAACTGCAAACGGTCAAGAGAAGAAAGCAAAGCGGTGATTTTGCAACCGACGGAGTGTGAGGTGAAGTAGAATCTGAAAGCCCTAAATTCATGATTTTCAAAAGGTATTTCTCGAGTTTTCAGTTTTAATCATGGCTTCTGCATCTCATACTAGCTCTAGTGCATCTATCGATTCAGTAAGCTTCATTCAATGCAAGTCTTAATACAATGCCCTGTCACAAGTTCCTGCTGGAGTAATAGTAGAAGAGGGAATCTCTGATTATATAGATTGTAAGATTGAAGACCTAGGGTCTCTAGCAATCCACTCATAGCTAGGTTTATTTTGTGGAAAAGATAAGAAGATCAAACTAGAGTACAGCATCTTGGAGAAGAAGAAACTTCATAATGCAGTTTACTTCCTAGAGGATTTCACAGATGACCATATTAGGATCATCCTGAGCAGAGTTCATGGTGACAAGATGTACCTAGAGAGAACGCATGATATAACACCACAAGCTGTTCATGCCATCACCGGTTTCTGCAACGTCGGTGAAGTGCTAGCCCTGAGGAAGATCATCAAAACTAAAATGACCAAGCTCACCGGTTCAGTGAGCGACTCACAAGGAATGACTGTTAATTCCATCAAGGATGACCTTGTGAAATATGTGTGCATGGTGATTGGATACTAGACATTCTCTACCAAAAGAATTAACTCTGTATCTACTGCAGTAGTAAATGCCGCTTACTGGATGATCAAGGAAGATGCATCATTTGACCTCTTCACCGGTATGCAAAGGCAACTCCTATTGAATCTTAAAACAATCAAATAGGACAATGGATTAAAATTCAAGTTTGGACAACTTCTAGTAGGACTATGTTTCTACTTCCAAGGTTCCTTCGCCAGAGTGGGAGATATTCAGTGGTATGCAGACCAACCGGTTACCAAGTAGATCAAAGAAAGCCTGCAAGCAGTTGGAACCGACTACCCTAAAGTTCTGAATAGGTACTTTGATGAGTTCAGAGGCAAGATGAGCCTGAGGATGAGGATATCCAGTGACATAGTCAAGAAATATGAAGAGGACATCTATTTTATCATCAAAGTGGATCAATGCATAATGGAGGCTGTTGAGCCTAGAGAGGAAGAAGTGGAGCCTATGGGCTATGAGGTGATGAATGATATGCTAGACGAGTATGCCTCTACCCTTATTGCCTCACCTCTTAATCCGAAGAAGAAGAGAACCGACACCTATCTTGAAAGGGTTACACCGGTCATAGAACCAGTGGCAAAGAAAGGAAAGACATTGCCTTTAGCATCGGCACCGGTTACTACAGCCAGTCCTAAAGTGACCAAGTGGTCAACGGCTAAGAAGAAACCGGAAGCGGCACTTGCTAAAGTCTTCGAGAGGAAGAGGAAGACTAAAACCAACTCACCAGACTCAGAAGAAAAAATGTCTGAGGAACAACCCAAGAAGGTGAGATAGTCAGCAAAAAAGATAAAGAATGAACCGGCATCGTCTGCACCGGTAAATATTGATATTTCCTCCTACAAACCTTTGACACATTGTCAAAGAACAATTAAAAATATTAGGAGAAAATTGTTAAATGATTTGGTAGACCATTTTGATGACTCTAATGATGATGAGAAGGAAGAAGTAGAGCTAGAAATAATAAAGTATTTATATGCTAATGATCGATCTCCCTCAAAAATTAGATCTAAGACATCAGATTCTTTGTATAAGTCCCTAGATAATAAATGGCGCATTGCCATAGAGAAAGAACAAGAAATCAGGGAGAAATTTTTTGCTCAATACTTTCTCGACCTGTCCAATTCAGAGTTATTTGATGTCATCAACCAAAATAAAGGACTCTTCTTCACCAGAAGAAGAAGACTCTGATTGTTGGAAGGAAGAATTGATGATGTTGAAAAAGACACTCATCTACATATGACAACAGCGGTTCATACGCATAAAGTGCTTCAAGCTAGCAAGAAGGCTGAGCAAGAACCGGCAATGACAGAACCGGATGAAGTGTTTGATGATGAAGGAAATCCAGTTGTTGAACCTATCGACACCATTGATGTCGATGCTCTGGAGGTAGAAGATGGTGCTTAGGGCACTCCATTTGAAGCAACAGGACAAGAGAAGCAAGCTAAACAGGTTGAAAAGCAAGCAGAGGAAAAACAAGAGGCAGCAAAGGAACAGGCAGAGAAGAAGAAAAAGGAAGAAGATGAGGAAAAATGGAAAGACGATGAGAAGAGAAAAGAGGACGAGAAGAAAAGAAGAGAAGAGGATGAAGAGAAAAAGAAACAAGAAGATGCAAAGAAGAAGAAAGAAGAAGAGGATAAGGAAGAGGAGAAGCAAAAGGAAGTAGAGAAAAAGAAGAAGGAAGAGGAAGAAAAGGAAGAGGAGAAGAGAAAGGAAGTAGAGAAAAAGAAGAAGGAAGAGGAAGAAAAGGAAGAGGAGAAGCAGAAGAAAATAGAGAAAAGAAAGAAGGAAGAGGAAGAAAAGGAAGAGGAGAAGAGGAAGGAAGCAAAGAAAAAGAAGGAAGAGGAGAAGAGAAAGGAAGTAGAGAAAAAGAAAACAGAGAAGGACAAGGAAGGAGAAGCCGAAAAGAGCACGCAGATGGAGACACCTAAGGCAACCGATAGTCAAGCCAAACCGACTGACCTCGCCAGTCCCATTGACCTCTAGTCTACAAGTGAAATGGAGCTACTGCAGAGCATCAAGGTTGCTCAAGAACACCTTGAAGTGATACGGAGGAAAAAGGAGCAAGATGTGATCCAAGCGGCGGTGGACACTCTTACCAGTTTGATACCCGGTACAAAACTTCTGAATACTGATTCATCACTGGCTCAACTAAATCTCATATGCACCGTAGTGGATGATTAGGTGCAGAGCCTAGAAGAGGCAGTAGAGGCAAATGCCAAGAAAGAGCATCAAAAAGCTCTAAACATTGCTCTAGTGAAAAAGTTAAACGAGCTCTGGTCTGATCTACAAAAAGCTCAAAAGGATATAAGGGATGCTCTAGATGAGGGGAATCTTCTACTCAGCAAGATTTGCCAACCCCATCTATTCTGTGATGATGTGCTTGCACAAAAGCAAAAGCTTCAATCTGATTTACATTCATACATGAGCACCTTCAAGCCACCATATGACTCCTTTACAGCTTATGGGCAAACCGTTCACCGGTTTCATATCCAGTCTACTAAAATAAATCATGAGATCAGCACCTGATCATGAGATTTGCAGGATCTACAACTGGTTCTACTCCCACATTTGCAAATACTTCAGAAGTTCTATCTTAATCTGGATGCCTTAACAGCGACACGGGAGATGAGCACAATACACGCCATGGAAGAACAGGTCTCCCAGATGCAGACAGAGAAAGAAGTAGCCACCTCCCTACTTGAGTCCTGGTCTTTATCTATGAAACAACTCTTGCAGGACTTTAAATCTATTTTTGACAAGTTTTATTCCTTATTGTCATAAACTCTTATTCTTTTAATACTAATGACACAGGTGTTAGTCTGTAATATTTTGTTGTCATTGTTGGCAAAGGGGGAGAAGTATAAATTTTGAAAGTTTTGATGTATACTTTCATGTTATTTCTATTAAGAAGTAGTATACATTGTATTTTCTGCAAAAGGGATAGTGTATATGCTTAGGGGGAGTAATTTTGATTCTGGCATATTTTTGTTGTAAACCACATAGATGTCAAAATTTCCTAATTGTTGCCATCAATGCCAAAGGGGGAGATTGTTGGCATTTTTTATGATTATGTTGTGATTGACATTGATGGACACACACTTGCATTGAGATCATTTTTGTATGTATAAGTTAAAGCTCAACTAGTACTTGTTCCAACTGGTATGATGCATTATAGTCCTTAGACTATTGGTGTTTTGCAAAAAGTGATTACCGATCTGAAGCGGTATGTTGACCCCAAGCAGTTCGAGGATCTCAAGCGGTACGAAGGATCAAAGTGGCAAAACACATATTTTCCAGTCTTCATGTTGTCAAACCGGCAACTGGTATTTTGCTTTAACCGGTATCTTGTATAAACCGGTAATACTCTGTGATGAGTTACCATCCACTGATTGTTTGACGGTGCTGACACTTTAATGGTGCTTTTTGTGTCGCATTACAAAATATGTCTAGATGCATTGAACCTAGGAAATTGTATTGTAATCCTATTGGACCGAGATGAAATCGGATTCCTTTATAAGGATATCATGTCTAGGGTTTTAGGTTTTTGATGTTGTTGCTAGGGTTTAAGGTGGTTGATGAGTTAGAGAGAGTATGAATGTGTAGAAGACTAAAGTAATGCTGGAATGTATTAGGAAAGAGCTATCAAGGACCTAATCAAGCAATCTATGTTATTAGCTAGATCACTCACTTGTTGATTACTCACATCTTTGACAAGTTTGTAGCCCTTAACTGGGTAGGGCCAAAAGCCTTTTGTAAATCCTCTAACAAGGTGGTTCACATCTGTGGATCTAAAATCCTCTAGCAAGGTAGTCTTTAATTGGACTTATCTCTTAACAGAGATTGAGATTCCTAATAGGATCTGTTCTGGTAAAGAACATTGTATGACCTTAACCGGTCTGGTTCCCATTATGCAGATAATTACTTTTGATTTTCATCTCACCGTGGTTTTTCCCATTTGGGTTTCCACGTCAAAATCTCTTGTGTTATGGTGTTTGTGCTTCTGTGGGTGAATGCATTATTTTCTATTTAGTTTGCATGTGTGCTAACCGGTTTGTCTGCTAAACTGTTTTACCGGTTTACTATTAGACTAGAAAAGTGTTTAAGTACTGAGATTTTTGGCATACTAATTCACCCCCCCCACTCTTAGTATTCATCAACTTCTTCATTTCTACATACAACTAACTATGACAAACAACCATCCAAGTTTGACATCAATGACAACACAAAAGATCACTGACAACATTCTCCAAGTTTCCAACATTCTCCCTCTTTGTCATTGATGGCAAAACTTGTGCCACCAACAATAAGGAACATATTGCACTAATCTCCTACTAGACTCTCTCCCCCTTTGACATTAAGAACAAAGGGCACAATAATTGTAACTTCAGAAAACATAACTTTTCTTTTTGCAATTCTCTCCCCTTTCAACATGAATCTCTCTTCCTTCTTCCAAAAATAACTTAGATCACTGCAACACTCTCCCTAACAGGGACAAGTTCCATAACCAAAACACCACATCCATCACTGCTCCCTCTAAGAGTAGCCACAACATTAGTCCAGGAGAGAAAATATAAGCCTCAAATCTCCCCTTGGAGAGGTGCACAACTACTTGTACTTCTATATTTTTTACTTTTGTTTCTCCTGTTCCTTTTTGGATTTGTCTGTCCTTGTTTAAGTCTTCCCTGTATTCTCTTCAGCATCTTTTGTTCATCAAATTTCATATCCAAAAGAGTTTTCAGACCATAATTTCTATCAACATCCTCATATGTCTTCTTCACTAACTCGTCTATACCAACAACATTCTTTTAAACCTACTTCAATACTACTATATCTAGAAGCTCCAATCTGGACACAATATTTGCAACCTCTTATGTAATCTCAACTACTTATTTATCTACTTGTTCAATCTTTTGTAATCTTCTAGATTCATACTTATGCAAGCTACCTTTTTCCTTTCTAAGCAACATACCTCTTTACCAAAAATAAATATACTTTACCATTACGACAAACAACTAATGTTTTATCTCATCAAAAACCTCAACCAACATTCCAAACCCATGAAAACATCTATCCACTAGAACCAACTTCCTAACCTCTGCCATGTTGAAAGCAATTCAACATTTGAACCATAACGGGGGGGGGGAGAGATTTGTGTTTAATTCTCCCCCATATTTTATTAGTTTCCAAAAGAATCAGCACCAACAGTAGATGCAAATCCATCCTTAATTATTTTTGTCATCTTCTCATTTGATTTCTTTACCTAGGGTTTCTACATCTTCTCCTTTTCTTAATTAATGTTAATCTTCTTAATCGAATCAGTAAACCTCTCATTTCTTTCTCTGTAGAATTTAGCAATATTTCCAAAAAATTTATAGTTATAGAATATTGAACCTCTGTAATCATTTCCATCCATCCTTATACTTCCATCTCTCCTAAAATTAGGATTGTACTAAACAACCTTATACCCAAAATTGTTGCAAGCATAACATTCATTGAAAGACTAAACATTCCTACCAAAATGTAAATATCTATATCTATTCCAATTTATCCTACTTCTACATTCACTTGTTTTGTGTCCAAGCTTATTCCAATAGTAGCATTGGCCATTAAATGCGTGATTTTTTGTCTAACTTTTCCATTCATTAGCTCTATGTCAAAATTTATTGCATGAAAAATAGTTACTACTAAATGATGAGAAATACCTAGATTGATCAAGAGGAGTTATGTTGGAGTTCTTCAAGTTTTGAACTAGAAGGAAGTCTTTTTGTTCATTGATAGAGTACTTCAATTTATCCTTGACCTTTTCTTTTGCACACTTTTCTCTTGTCTCATTCTTGTCTATCATTTTAGGTACTAGTTTCCATGTTTGACTTTCCTCAATTTAGTTTTGATCCTTTTCTATTTTCTTTATCCAACTTGCATCTTCTAGAGAAACAAATATAGCCTCAATCTCGCATTTCGGTAGAGATTTAGTCTGATTCCATCCTTCACACTTGGACCAGCAGGCATTTGCTTTCATTGTTATCCTTCACATAGTAGACATTTTCCTCGGTACCTATACCTTTCAAACAGGTTATAATATTTCCACAATCCATTCGAATCTTGTATGCAGTTTCTAGATTTGATTGTGTTGGAAATTTTTACCATCAAAATTTTCAACACAATCAAATCTTGTATGTAGTTTCTGGATGGTAAAAATTTCCAACACAATCTAATCCAGAAACTGCATACAAGACCTATACCTTCTACAACCAATCTCTCATAATTTCCTTTTCTAATCACACATCTAAATTTATTAAATATGACTTCATAACCTTTGTTGCACATTTGACTAACACTCAACAAATTATGTCGCAGACATTTAACAAAATAAAAATCATTAGTTTTATGCTTACCATCAATTGTAATTCTTTCTATCCCACAAATAGGTGAATCTTCCTCTCCTACAAACTTCACTGATCCTCCATCATACTTCTCAAGATTAATGAACTTCTTTTTATTACCGATCATATGATTTGAGCATCCAGTCAATGATCCAAGATTTTGATTCCACTTTAGCATACAATGCAGTCTTTTCACTTACTGAATTTCTATCGTTCTTCATTACTTCCAATCTTCTTAATATTTCCTATTATTTTCCTTTGTATCTATAAATAGAGATTCTTCATTCAAGTCATCACCATCTTCATCCTTAGACGAATGTGTCTCCATTGAATATAGGCTCATTTTTCTTTTATCTTTATCATCTATATTTTTCTTTGTGTCATATCTTTTGTATCTATCCTTCTTCTCATCAACATCATACCTCTTGTAGCCTTCCTTATACATACATTTAGAAGCATAATGACCAATTCTTCCATAATTAAAGCATTTTAGAGGTAACTTACCTTTTTATTTTGTGGTTCCTCTATTTAGTCTTCTTACAAAGCTTTTTTTGATCTCATCCATAAATTTTTAATTGCTTCAAGTTCATCTTTAGTCATCTTTGAAACATTGAATGTAGCATCTTTTCTTTCCCTTTTGATATCCCCCATCTTAGATATTTCATAGGTAGAAAGTGATCCAAGAATTTGGTCAATTGTCTTATATAAATCATGAATTTCTTCAATAATGCATCCCTTAGGCTTATAGGGTTTAGGTAGAGTCAACAAGATATTTCTCACAACATCGCCTTCTTCTATATTTCCACCAATACCTATGATAGCATTCACAATTTCATTTACCTTGTGTATGTAACTTTCAACACCCTTATCATCAACCAAATTTAGGCATTCATATTTATGTTTCGAATTCATTAACCTAGCCTTATTTGTCTTAAGATCTCCTTCATATATAGAATTTAACTTATCCCAAATTTCTTTGGCTCCTTTTCACCCTGTAAATTTTACATTAGTCCCATGATTCTTGATTTCATCCAAATTTTGAGGCCCTTTGGCAGGGGAGGTCTATAGCTAGATTTGACAATTTCACGGATTCCACATAGCAAATTTTCCAAATAAGATTCCATCATCTTCGTCCAATAACATAAATTCATTCCATAAAACTTCAATGCCTTAAAATTGAGCTCATATGCCATTCTGAATCTACCTCAAATGATTAAGCTTTTCTAAGAGGAACCTTGCACTGATACTAATTATTGAACCCATGGCAAGATTGAGAAGGGGGGTGAATTAGTCTAGATCTTTTAAAACATTGATCTTTCAAACTTTAAGCAAACAATTAACTATTCTACAATAATAGTGGAAAACATCAACCATCAATACATGAACATCAGATATACATGCAAAACCCAATAGGGAAAAACCACGGTGAGAATCACACTCACAATATACATTAAATTGATTACAATGTTTTAGGCTCACTGCCAAATAGAAACATGCACCTGATGGACTTGCAAGGCTAAGACACACACCTTAGGGCAAGATACAATGACTTGCACAACTCAAACTTATTGCTTCAAGGAAAGATATAGAGAGCTACCAAGAGACTTACTATCTTCTAGCAATAGAAAGAATAGAAAAATTAAAATGAAAAGAATCTTTTGGTCATGAAATTTTCCTCTGGTATCAAGCAACCAATATCATGGAAAACACATCTGGCATCAACCACTATCTTAAAACACTATCACACTGAATATATCAACATAAAAGCTCTTCACAAACTGATTTTTTCACATGTGCAGTACCATATCTTCTTGTACATCATTCAAAATCACTTCTCATCAATTCACACTCCTTTCATACTCAGCTCATACATCCACACTCCTTAAATACAAGTTAGATCATCAAAAAACTAATTAAAGGTCAGCAATAGAACAAGTATACAATTTATTACATAAAATAGGCCACCCGAACCAAAAACACCCATTGTGGTCCACTCTAGGAGATAAAGGGGACCCAAATCCATCACAACACATCCTTCTAAGTCAGATCCAACAAACTGCACATGCTAACACATCCTCCAAAGTTGGTACCAAACATAACGCGTAGATAAACAATCAAACTCAGCAACTAGTTGGCCCAAAAACATCTTCCAATGCAAATTAATTAATGTAGATCTGCACACACCATAGTGATACCCATAACAATATTATAACTCAGCCTCCAATTCATATCTAAACCAAAAAACATGATGTAAACAAGATAATCCAACCAGGCACACTGTAACCGCAACACAACTAAACATACCAAGCATAGGTCAGCCTAACTCACTTGTAAAATAGAAACACCACCAGAGAATTGAATTGGAATACTACACAAACCAAATAAATGTGTCCTCAAAAACTGCAACACTTGAATTCACATATCCAAAAGCCACCAAATAAATTTCAAACTAGTCTAACATACACTCTTACTGTTAGAAAGAAGCAACAACTAATCTCATAATTTGAGAAAATAGAGGACCTGTAAACTTGATAGTACACCACTCACAAAACATTAACAATAAATCAAAATCTGCATGCCATACTCTTCACAATCCAAACTAATCTAAAAACAATTGATTGGGATATTAAATGCTCTTTCTTGCATATAGAGACTTCTACTACACTAAACTTTTGAAAATACTTCATGTATGCACAACATTTGATTATATATAGCTAGACTATATCTCATCCATACAATTGATTAGCAGTCATCATTAGACAAAAACTACTGCTACTACTACTTCTTTACCTCAATATTTCAACATCACTTCTAACTAAGATACCAATAAGAAAACATCGAACAAGATACTGACATCTTATCACACAATTCTAGATAATAGACTTCACCTCAACATCTGCGACAATCTACTACAAATTTTGTACTAATACATACCATTGATAATGATAATACAACATTTATATAAGCTCGTCAACTACATTGATCAGAGACAACACATATTGTGACACATCAAGTTGACATAAATGACAACACATATTATCAACAACTCCAAGATTCCAACACTATATACACTACTAAACATCTACAACAACTTCTTCATTTCCAGATACAACTCACTATGACAAACAACCATACAATATTAACATCAATGACAACACAATACATCGCTAGCAACATTCTCCAAACATTCTCAAATTTCCAATAGATCATTTATGGTGAACTATTGCACCATTTAAGTCTTTTCTTGTTAAGGTAGCAGAAGTTCATGGTCATGTATTTTTAGGTTGTACATTTGCAATAGATTGTTCTTTCATGGAGAACATTATTAAATCTATATAGAATCAATCTACATGCTTGTGTGTTAGCTACAAGTGATTTTGTGCAAGTGTACCAATCTTGTCTACATATGGAATGATTGCTAAAAAGACTCTAATGTAGAGCATAACAATATTTGTAAGGAGAGCCTAGGAAAAAAATATATACAAAGGTGTGTCCTTATAAGTAAGGTGGTTGTGCTAGTATCCTAGTCAAACAAAGGAAAATCTTCTAGTGAGGGATAGCAGGGAACAACCAAATTAACTAAAAGGGGCACAATTTGATGGTGTCAACTCATATAAAAAATGGTAAAAAATGATACGTAATAAAAATGGTTGTGAATATTATATTTCTCTATGCATAAACATGTACAAATAATAAACAAGGGTACAAAAAGGTGCAATCAAGATGGATATTTGCAAAGTGCAAGTACTAGAATTGCATGTCAAGGATGAGCATAAATGAAGTAGAAGAATATCTAAAGTAAATACCAACATTATAAATGCAACGAGTTTTGATATTTGATATAAATGTCATGTGATGTGTAGAAAAGTATTATGTAAATCATATCTTATAAATGATTGTGTACCTAGAAATAAAATATGAATTTGTGTTCAAACTACTAAGGAATTAAAACTCAAAATCAAATAAGATATATACTAGATGTCAATTCTTATACATAAATATCATTTGAACATTAAATTGTTACACAAAAAAATCAAAATAATTTCAAAACAAATGAAAACATAAATATAATACACTTCTCAACCTTGCAAATAAAAAAATACTGTTAAAATATAATATTTGTAAATAAAAATAATGTATACAGTAAAATTTGGAAGATTAAACTATTGTAAAACCAACAAAGATCCAACCACATAAACCCTAGTTCTACAATCAAGAATCCACCATACACCAATGAAGAACCCAAAACATGCAAATCACAACAAAATAGAAAGATTATACCATTCACATGATTGGTAGGGTTCAATCTCCATTCTTTCCTATCTCCATTGATCTTGTTTGATATGATTGCTCTCCGATTTTGTGTGTGCACAAGAGCTCAACAAAGAATGGATTGTGGTTGTAAAGTTGCTTGATCGTATGAAAGTCTTAGTTGATCACTTGAGAGTCTTGATTGTTGGATTAGCTAGGTTGTTGGATTAGGTTTGATAAGGATGAAGGAATCCTCTTATATAGAAGACACCTTAGGAAATAGAGGGATAAGATTAAGAAGTGAAAGGATAAATTGTCATCTCAAATTATAGATAGAGAAAATAATAAAATATGAATGGGGTAGTTAAGGATAAAATCAAGAGATGAATGACAAGTGTCATGGAGGGAAAAAGATAATGAATTAATTAAATAAATAAAAATTTAGTTAATTAATAGAGGAAGTGGGAAGGATAATTTAAATAAATAAAAATATTCATTTAAATAAGGAAAGGCTAGAAGAGGATAAATGAATAAATAAACCAAATAAAAATCTATTTAATTAACAGAAGGCTTAGGATAAAATAATTAAATAAATAAAATGTTTATTTAATTAGGCTAGGATATTTTAGATGTCTACATTTTTCCCCTCTTTTAGACAATGCAGCTTGTCGTGTTGGCTAAAAGAAGATAAGATAAACTGATACAAAGTTTGCCCAAGGATGGGGGTGATATGCCTCAAGAGATTGGATGAAAATTTTTTAAAAATTTGAGACAATCTCTAAAAAGGAAAGAAAGGCTAAAAGGGATAAGGATATGATGAAAGGGTTATGTAGCTGAAAATTGGACTCAAAAGGGATCAACGGGCAGGAAAATAGTGATGGGAGGCAAGTACGACCAATTAGGGTTATACAACCTATATATAGAGGCCATGGGGAAAACATCCTCATTTTCATCCATGATAGTTGAGAGATCGAAGCATAGATCACATAGAGAGCTTAGGAGATCAGTCATCAGTCAGAAGATCATGGCAGTCAGACTACATTGATTTGATTGCGTCTGATGGCTCGAGCGTCCTGCAGACATGGGCAAGTCAGTATGTACCTCAAATTCACTCAGTCGTTTAGTATTTATGATGCATTTAATATGCTAGATAGGTAGGTTTAACAAAAACGTGAACTCGGTCATTAGGGTTGGAAACACATCTTCGTAGGTTTTGTGTGCATCTACAATGCGTGAACTCGTCTAGGTCTAGGGAAACTATGCTTATGATTGTAATCATGTTTAGGACTTGTATGTGCACGTTTGTGATTTCTTGCAGTGTCTAGGTTAAAAGGTTGTGTTTATGATTAAAAACACATCTGTGTCAAATGTAACCGCATTTAGGGTAGATTGGTGCATATGTGTAGAACAACATCACGTATATGTGCAAAGGCATGTGTGTGCAAAATAAAACTGTGTTTGTGCAGTTATAGCATGTATAGGTTTCACCTTAGCATGTTTATGTCCAGGAAGGCTGAAATTAATAGTTATGTGATAGACATACGTTGTCAATTGGATAAACTGTCAAGAGGATACAATGGAAAACCCATAGCTTCTATTGTTGACATTCAGTTACAAGGGAACTCTTGTGGGCTCTATTTAAACCATATTCAACTTGTCTCAAACAAATTACAAATAATTAACATTTTCAATAGAAATAAGATTAAAAACTGCAAAACTAATGATTATGAAAAAAAAACGATTTAAAGAAACTCAACAAATATTGCAACTGATTTTTCTATATGTTTATAATTCAAACAGTTCACTAAGACTCGTTTCATATTGAATAGCTAGAGCTACTTTATGAATAAAGAACCCTCCATAAAAATTTAAAAATAAAACATATTACCGTACCAACAAAGAACCTGAGCAACAGTAAAATAATAAATTTAATGGCACGGAAAACTAAATATTTATAACACAGGGACACTCCCAATGAGAAACTAATACAATCATGAGAGTAAAAGGCTTCAAGAAAACCCACTGCACAGAGTAGCTCACATCATGCCATACATTTGGTTATCGCCAGCATTGTTCTGTTTGATTATAAAAATACAAAGCCAGTCAATGGATAGTTGGTGGTATGAACTCTCCCGATTTCTCTGTCTTAAAATTGTCTTAAAATTGTCTTAAAACTTATCTTATATCGATGGTTCCATCAACATTTCCAGGTCCCGTTCAATGATCAATAAGTTTCTTTAATCTAAGATGCAAAGTTTCTCTGGCTGCAGGATTCAAAATATGGGCAGCCTACACAGTAAGGAAGAAACAGAGAGAAATATGGGATGCCTTGAGTTATTAAAATTATGTAATGGAATGAAGAGTAAGTGAAACTACCTTCACACGTAGAAAATGGAAGGCCCTTGCATTTGTGGCAGAAACGAACACATCCACGACTTGTATGCCGTGTGACTCCACCGTAAATATAATTGAAGGCAAGAGGTTCACCTTATTCGCACAGTTTATTGTAATGAAAATGTCTGTGCCGATGCAGTTCACTAGCAAGTTTTCCTCCTTATTTTTGCTGCTTAAGTATTGCAGTGAAGAAGATCTAAGACAATCAGAACTAGACGAGGAACGTTGAAGAATTTCTTGCACGGAGCTCAAAGATTCACATTTCACGGTATCTGTATTTGTATGGTTTTGCAGTTGGGTATCTGCAAATCTTCCTGAATAATTGGCCAGCTGTTGCTGGAGAGATTCGATGTAGCTTATCGTCTCTGCTAGAATGGACGTCTTCTCTTTCTGAAAAAAAATTACCATTCATACTGTTAGACACTATCACTGGAGTTTTACCCTAAATTCCCTAAGTATCTGAAAGAGCTGTTAAAATTTTAGTATCACCAAAGAAAACATGTGAACAGGATAAGGAAAAAAGAATATAATATCAAACATTTCAATCTCATATATTACTATAGACAAATGAATTATATAGAAATGGAAACAAAATGGAAAACAAAAATGTTAATTGTTGATATAAGAACCAGCTCACATCAACTTAGATGCGAAACAGGAAGAAACAGGAAGATGAATGATATTAAAGAGGAGTGGGCAGATAAGATATTACATCAAAAAGCAGTGGAGACACAATTAGTATTACATCATAATGTGTCCAACCTCAAAGAATATTGAGATCAACTATACCAAAACACTAAATATAAAAACCTTGATTAATCTATTTGAAAAAAAAAATATAACAAAAATTACAAACTTCCTAATCTAAAAAAATTTAACACATATTCAGAACTTTACATCTTTTCTTTACTGACTACCTGTGGATCCCATAGACTAGATTATTGAAAACAAAAATAAATACAGCCATTCATTATAATACAGCAAACGTCATACCTTGGCGGTGGGATTTGGCAACAATGAATGCATTTGTTCCAACAAACGATTCATGTCGCTGCGCCGCTGCCTCTCGGAAAAATTGTGGCTCCTCCGACAAGAAGACTGGAGCTCTCCTCCTCCTTCCTCATTGTTCCAGCGAGGATGAGTTCCGTCTTCCTTTTTGTTAGAATCAGAGGTCACTCCTCCGGACATTCGAACAAGAGATGTATCCATTGATACAAATGGGTTTCCCGAACCCATGACATTATATTTCTGAATTATAGCACTGAGTTCATCAAGCGGCTGCGACAATGCAGCCATTTCACCGGGAAAACTGACAGAGCTTTCAGGGTTTTCTCCTACAGATGAACCCAAACCGAAAGATGAACGCTGACTGAATATAAAGGGAGGATTCATTGTGGGCAATGAAAATGGTATTTCACAATCATGCTCTTTCTTCATTCATTGAACTGACTGCACTACAAAACCAGTAACAAAGCACCCAAATTGTGTTATACCAGGAAGCCAGGAAGCTGTAAATCCGTTGGGCAAACGAATGACGTCGGAAATGAATAAGGCAAAGAATTTAGAGGGCCTTTTTGTCAGGAGGCAGCGCTTTGTAGAGCTGAACAGACAGCTGTATGGCAGCAGAGCTCCTCGAATGCGTTGGATTTTGTGTGTCTTGACAGAGAAAATTGAGAGATAAAACAGGCACCTGCAATCTGGAACAGAATTTATGAGCATTGGTTAATCTAGTACAGCGACTGATTCATTAAAAGAATGATGATGTTGGAGCAAGCAAACAGAATACTCTGAGGTCTAATCGTATGGACAGCTATTGGCCTCTGAAAAGATTCTGAAGTCGGCTACTAGATAATCACAATTACTGGGTATTTTTATGTGGTCAGCAGAAGAAAATGTCTCGAGGGACTCTTGCATTTGCCAGTAAGTCTGTATATTATTTAATGTGGCCAAATAATTTCGGAATATCTTCATCTCCCACTATCACTTCTGTTACCTGTTTGTCGTAATTGAATATGTTGCAGAAGCTATGACATAAAAAGGCTTAAATTCACTGTTAGACAGTGTACGGAACAGTGTACATGCACTCCAAGATTTTGGGATGAACCTTTACAGGTTCGATTATTTGAGCTCCTATAGAAAACGCCAAAAGAGCACAGGGACACACACCCCAACCTTAAAGAACTATGTTGGAAACAAATTATTATGGAGAGATTATAAGGTTAAAAAATAGTTTATATGGTGAAATTAGAAGTTGACATAGTCATTGTTTGTGTATGTTATGTTTTTTTATTAGGAAAGCAAGGATTAATGGGTTCCGATCTTTTACAAAAGAAACAAAACAGGGGTGTTCATAGGGCACTCACAACACATAGGTCCAAAGGATCGTACACAACATCAGTCAAATGGCTGCAAAAGGAAAAAGAGGGTAGAAGACAACAACAGTCTCAAAGCCAACAAGGCCAAAGTCCACACCGAATCTAAGGGCTCCTTGCAAGGAACAATAAGAAGACAACCCAGAGGGTGGGGCAACCTCACAAGAGGGAAGAGAGGGTCCCCAAGTCAAGTAGAAGATCATGGTAGCCACACACCAGCAGAAAGTCAAACCCTCAATAGCATAACCCCTCTTCACCTCTATAGAAAAGGAGCCCACCTCAATAGGAGTGGAAAAGGAGAAGACCAACAAACAAGTGCATCAACTGTGAGTCCAATTATTAACCAAACAGGCACAGAGGAAGCATCAACCTCAATAAGGGAAGCATCCACCTGCATAGAATCCATGAAAGAAGAAGTAAATCGATGAAGCCAAGCTCTCCTCATGGCAAACAGAGCACACCCTACCTTAATAGGGGCAAAATCAAACTCCACAGTAACCTCAAAATTGAGAACGACCATGAAACTAATACCAATCCATTACCAAAAACTAACATCAACAAGGGTGAGCCCTTGAAAAATAGCAACTAACCCTTGGCCATCGAAGATACCAAGACTACTGTCCTAACAAACCAAAATGGACAATCCCAACAAGAAGGAAAAATACAACCCAATGGTGTTCACAATAACCACCATAGTCCAAATCAAAAAAGAAAAACTCCTACCACCTAAATCCAGAGCAAGCACCATCTGAATCACAACGAGGATAATGAATGGGGAACACGGCCTCACTATGGACAAACGCCAAGGCCACACGTAGGGCCCAACAAGATCAATGCGAGATAAACCCCCAATGCATCTCATCATACCACTGAAGGCATTCAATGCCCGAAATACTAGTGAAGATCCAAAGAAACCATCACAGTGCCAACAAATACCACAAGAACACACCCAAAATGAAGGGATTAGGTGGTATGCAACGAGGTGAAGCCAACACTCCACAAATCGACAGGCAATTCCAGCAACAAATCTCAGTCACTACACACTGAATTAGCAACTCTATCCTAAGGATAGCACATGAGCCAACACCTTCTACTGTAAAAAATGCCTCACTAGTTCCAAACTCAATAGAAAGAACAACCTCCAAAGGGATTCCAGGCAAGGTTGAAACAACTAACAGACCTGAAACCCATGTTGATTAAACGAGAGCCACACAAGAACACACCTATGAAAGGACAAAACTAGGAAGCAGAGGGCTTGAGCTATTAGCACCCAAACATCATGCATTCTACGAGCACAAGCCCCAACTAGCAACCACAAACACCATAGAAGACCACCCAAAATAAGGTGCCATGTAAAGAAAGGTAGACAACAAAACAGCCAACTCACCAAACAATAAACCCCAAGCAGGGCCAGGATGACATCCATGGAAACCAATTTGCACAACTCACAAAAGGAAAGGAGAGCCATCTCCCACAACAGGTAGGAGATCCAAACACCATCAACACCAACATCAAAAACATTCTAAGCAACACCATCTCCAACACAACCCCTACAGCCATGACCATCAAAGAGAAAGGTTGTGCAAACAAGTAGTGCATGATGAGAACAAAGGACTAGCACCAAAGCCTCATCCATGTCATTCTCATCAACACTGCCATTGTTATTAGTTTAAAATCCTAACTTTCCCACACCTCCACTTTTCTCCAAACTATCTAGAACAGGGTGCCAAGGGGGGAAAGGTAGCAACCCTGACCCAAAACTCACGCATGAAACCAGCCACGAAAGAGTTAAGTTGGCATGTCGGGAAGAAACCATCGCAATCGAGGCAACAATAACCACACCCAAGCCCCAAATGCAGCCAAGGCTAAGCCATCTGCAAGAAAATGCATAGGTGGAAGCCACAAACACAGAAAGGGGTAAGGAAACAAAGGTGTTGACACGACCCATAGAATAGGAAGACTAATACTCAAGATAGGAAAACAAACAAACAACCCACTCAAAGGAAGAGGACTAGGTCCAAACACCAAAGGCGGGGAAGTTCTCTCTCTTGTTCCAGCTCAGAGAAAGTGAGCCTCCAACGTCATTTGATATGGCATCACACAACAGCTTGAGGGGGAAAAGGGCCTATGGAAAGGGAAAACAACAAGCAGGTCCACCCTTACCATCTCTGCCAAGGCACAGACCCGACCAAGAAGCCATCAAAAGGCTACAAGCAAGGGGTCGAATGAGACCAGAAGCAAACATAGGGTAGAAAGTACCCAACACCAGAGCTATAAGATCTTCATCATCCTCTACATCTGCTTCACCACCATCTCCGTTTGAAATCCTGAAATTCTCACTCCTCCACTTCACTCAACCATACCTACATTGTCATTTAGATATTAGATTATTTTTATGCAATATTTTATTTTATCATGTCTTATTTTATTAATGATCTGATGTTTGTTTACTTTTATTCAAATTATTCTTATCTACTATATATTAATTCACATACATTTATTTCTTATTTAGAGGTAAGAGATCACCTTTCTATGATTTTCATTATAGGTAGGATTGACTAAGGTCAACATCACAAATTACATAAATGATCATCAAGATCAAGTCATCAAATTGAAATTCCAACTTCCTCACACCCTTTTACTAGCCATTATGAGCCAATTGATCCAATATATATATTTTTTGTAACATGTTGTATGTCATTGTTTCTCAAGAAATTGATTATGCACTTAAACAAATGGATGAAGGAATAAGGAATGATCATGATGAAAGAAAGGAATAATTTGAGGACACTTAAATGGCACATCAATTGGCATAAGAGCTTAGAAACAACTTAATTAATTTTATTCAAGTCACTATGTAGAGTGGGATGAAGATCAGCGAGTGGGAAAAGAGCAATGGGGTTTTTGGAGGTATAGTTGTTGCAAAGGCAACAAGTGAAGCAGATTCTGATGCGGATAGCATTGGCGATGAGGTATATGGAGATGTGAAGAGAGGTGGAGTCTACAATTTTATTTTTAATGGACTTTTGTATCTTTTCATTTGGGTGGTTAGTGCTACTCTAATTCCTATCTTGGTTGTGAAGGGGTCGACCTAAGGTGGTGTGTCTTTTCTATCTTAAAACACTCTCTTAACTTCTACCTTTCCTATTGCCTTTGTTGTGCCTCTTGTTTCTTGGTTGTTGGTGATTGTTGATGATTTCAAGGAAGAGGAGCCAGATATTTTGGGTGGTCCAAGAGGTGGTTGTGGGCTTTAGTTGCAATAGTTGTTGCTCCTCTATTTTTGGGTTTTGTGGGTTTTTCTCTCCAAATGAAGTTGTGTGTTTTTTTTCTCTCTAGATTTTGTTTTGTTATTTTGAGGCTTGTCTAACCACTCTGAAGTTGAAACATCTTTTGTTGAAGGCTACCTGTTGTTTTTGTATATCTCATTTTTGTGGTTTTGGGGCTCTATTTCCCTTTTCTAGGTTGTTGTTGGGGACCTTTGTTCTTTAGGGGATACCCTCTCTTTTGGGTTTCTTCATTGGTGCCACCATTGTTTCTCTACTCAACTCTTTTGGTGGTTTTTTTTTCTTTGTGGGGTATGTGTTCCTGCAATGCTCGTCTACTCATACCCTATTTTGTTGCTCATGATGCAGATTTTTTTGTTTCTTTCATGCTTGAGCAGTTGACATCCATGCCTTATGGAGCCATTTTGGTTGTTGCCTCTTGTTTTCATTTAAAAGGGCTATCCTTAGTTTTAAGGTGATATTTGTCCTTTTGCGATTTGATGGAGCTCTATGGTTTCCTAGTCTCAAATATCTTTTATCTGATCATGACACTTTTTCTCTAGTCCTCCTTTGTGATACTCCTATTAAGGTGGACAACCTTTATGTGGGGATGCCTAAGAACCAGTTTTCTTCCATTATTATTCCCTGTTGGTTGATCCTAACTAAGTGGAGGGGTCTCCTATTGAGATGAAGTTTGGTTTGGTGGGTGAAGCTAGAAGCTTCTTTAAGGAGGTTTTTGCTCCTCCCTTTCTAGTGGTTGGTTGCACTAACTCTATTGAAATCTTTGTTCTTTTTCTCTATCCTTCTTCTCCTATGAAGGTTGAGAATCTGGTGGAGTTTGAGTTTGATAGATCATTTTGAAAGATATATAAGAGATTTGAGATAGGAGATTATGGATATGTGAATGTAATATGATGTGAAATATATCAGAGGAATCATGTAAAGGCGATTCCGGTAAAGGGTTTAGGGTTTCAGACCGGAACTGTATTCTGGCATAGAAGATGTTATCTCAACAGTTCACACTTCTCTGGATTGTAATCTGGAAGTTTATGTAGTCAGTGAGGCTCCTTTTGTGATTGAGTAGTGTGGTCTAGGTTGTAAGCCTTACTGCAAGTGTAGGCCCCTCATAGTTTGTAATATCTCTTCATATGACCAGTGGATTGATATTGTGGGTCACAAATCCCACCGTGGTTTTTCCTCTTTGAGGTTTCCACGTATAAATATTTGTGTTATGGTTCTCATTTATGTGATTGGCTTATTGGTTGCTTTACTTCTTTCAATTCTGTATGTACCGGTATACCGGTTGGTGTATGGCTATTTTAATAAGGCTAAAATTAATCATTCTGGTATAACACTAATTCACCCCCCCCCTCTCAATGTTATTGGTTTCCAACACTATTATCTCATGATCCTAAAAATTTGGGCCTAGTTTTGCTTGAATTAGGAGCAATATTTGTGATAAATATAAGAAAGGGATTTTAATAAGTAGGTAGGTCGTGTATACGAAGACATAGCTGAAATTAATTGTATCGTCTTTCATCTTTCTCCTCCATTCTAAACCATTAATTTCAAAACATTACTCACCTTGATACATAATAAATACCTCTGATTTACAATAATGATACAATTTATGTTATATCAAATATTATATATAATACTATAGATATAATATAACAAAAAAATTTATATATAATATATTTTTATTTGTACTATATAAAATTAAAAAATTATATATATATAAATTTAACTACAGTATCATTAAAAAAATGAATTTACCTTATAAAATATAGTAACAATTTCTTTACAATTATTAATTATTGTTCTTAGACATTTAAATGATTTTTTTTCTTTAAAATCATTAAACGAAAGATTTATGCTATATTATTTAATGAAAAGAAAATAAAATTATTTTCTTAAACATATAAACCTGCATATTTTTAATTTAGTTTGTACCTAATTTATAGTAATAGCATCTTTAATTACGCCGAGAGGCGTAACCTACAATGGCATCATATAGGGGTCATCACCAGTAATGGTGTAAGAAAAAAGAAGTGGTTCGTATTCTTCCAACTATGTATATTGGAACTGATAAAAGAAGAATGGAGCTAAAAAACTTCCACTCCTTAGCCATCTATGTACACTTCTTATGCAAAGTGGAGAATGTCAAATGATTAAAGGTGCAGTTACACAACTATAACAATAAAAATTGTTATTCATTCACCACAAACATCATCATTCGTATTCATTCACCACAAACATCATCATTCGTATTCATTAATTTTCATTCAAAAAACATTCAAATTTCGGACAAGAAGAGTCTGTAAGATTGAGAGACATTTGTCTAACAGAGAAAACGAAAAATGGGTGTCTTAAAAACGCTCTTGTTTTCAGTGGGTTTTGTGTTGACAATCTTTAGCGGATTGATCTTTGTGTCTTTAGGAGCAGCATATGTATTCCCAATTTATCCCAAGAATGAGCAATTTGAGGTCTACTCATTAGTTGAATAGGATACTCAGAGAATTGGGAGGAGATTACAGGTAGGAGCAAAGACTACCGTATTCAACGTGCAAGGCAATGTTTTTTCTAGATGGGTAAGGAAGAAGGAAAAATCCCCAAATTTTAATTTTCATTCTGGATTTCAAATTCAAAGCTCATGAATATGCAAATTGAATTGCCGGATTTACTATGTGATTGCGTATATTGGTAACCCCGCCAGGGAATATTTTCCGGATGTAGATACTGGCAGTGATTTAACTTGGCTTCAGTGTGACGCCCCCTGCCGAAGTTGTGCCAAGGTGAATAAAAATCACAACCCATATGTTATTTTTGTTCACAATTACATAAATGCTACATATTGATTTGGCTAATTTTTTTTGTTCTGTCTTTGTTTATTTTTCCTAATTGTCTGCAATTTACTCCTGACAGCAACATCATATTCAGTGGCAAAGGAGGTCCTTCACTTGAATCCCCAAAAGTATGGAAGTGGGTAGAGATTTTTTGAAAAATAAATCACAATGAAGGCGTAAGGTTAGTTTGCATGTATTACCCTAAGTATACTCTAATATATTAGGATAATAATTATGGTATGGCTGATTAGTATTTGTTACCTTAACCATAATTATACTTATACATGTTATTTAAATATATTATAATAATTATTACCAAATACTAATCCATGCAAATTTATTTATTTAATTTTTTTAAAATATTATTTGTAAATCTCAAAAATCAATTGTAAAATTAATTTATTCTAAAATTGATTGGTGATTCAATTAAAAATTAAAAATAAATAGAATTTAGTTTAACTGGAGAACATGAAATGATTTGCATGGAGAAAGCGAAAATATAATAGAAATATTATTTATATATCTACAAAAAAATTCTAAAAGATTCTATTTATATTTTAATTTCTTAAGTTTATAATGGCTACATAGAATGTTTAATAGAAATATTAAAAAGAAAGGAAAGAATCTAATATCCAATTTAGAAAGGTTAAAAAGGCTTGGAATACTGAATAGAAGTTATATTTTTATGAAAAAAAAAGAAGAAAAAATCTTAATTTTCAATTTGGAAAGATCAAAAAGAATTTATATGTTTCTAAATTTCAATCATAAAAATATAATTTTTCTATATTCAAAAAATCAAAGTTATGTGCATGCACAAATATTTTTAAAATACTATATAATATTTAAGATATAAAAATATTTATTATTAAAAGTTTCTTATTTATCATATAGATGTGATTTTTCTATTTTAGTTGAGTTAAAAATATTTCAAAAATAACATATGATGATTGATTTAGAAAGCTCAAAAATAATTTATCAAAAATTTAAAAGGTTAAAGAAAATAATTTTAATTAAAAAAAAGCTCTAAGCTATTTAAAAATGTCTTAATTTTATTAGAACAAAGTTTAAAGTTATTCATTTTATAGAATTATTGAATAAATGTACATAATAATAAAGATTTTATTAATATTTCATAAAAAATAGATAATAAGTTTTATGAATGCATACTCCTACAATATTAACCCTAATTGTAGCATAATCTTAACCCTAAACTTAATCTTACCCTAATTTAACCATAAGCCTAAAGTAATTGAATCATAATCGTAATTCTAACCCTAATTGAAATTTAATACTAATCATAAATGTATATGGTGAAAATGGATAACAATAACAACAAGATTGAAAGGCTAAATGAATCCAACCACAAAAACCCTAGCCTAACAACAAGAAAGATCCACCATAACATATGAAGATTACCTAAGACAATGCAAATCACATGAAATCACAAAGATTATACCATCACATGTCCAATAGAGTTTTGATCTCCATTCTTCCTATCTCCATTGATCTTGCTTGATATATTTGCTCTCAGATTTTATGTGCACAAGAGCTCAACAAAGAACGAAATGTGGTTGCAAGTAGGATCGTAGTGTAGTCAAAATGATCATTAGGGCATTAAGTCATTAGCTCATTAGAATGCTTGATTAGGTCATTAGGGTTTGATAATGAAAGAAGCATCTCCTTATATAGAAGACACAATATGAAATGGAGGGATAAGATTGAGAGGTGTAAAAAGGAGGTCGGCTATGATTAGAGGGTAGGTAGAAGAAATAATAAAATAATGAAAGGGGTAGGTAGTGTATGAATTAAGAGATGAATGACATGTGTCATAGGTAGAAAAGGCTAATGAATTAATTAAATAAATAAAGATTTATTTAATTAATAGAAGAAGTAGGATCAATTAAATAAATAAGAATATTTATTTAATTTAGGAAAAGGATAATTTAAATAAATAAATGTATTTATTTAAATGAGAAATAAGGCTAGAAGAGGATAAATGAATTAATTAAATAAATAAGGATTTATTTAATTAATAGAAGAATTAGGCTTAGATAATTAAATAAATAAAATATTTATTTAATTAGACTGGACAATTTTAGGTGTCTACAATAACTATGATCAACCACTTATCATAATCAAACCCTGACCTTGCCAATATTCTTAATCTAGACTCAATTCCCTGACCATAACCTAACCCTAAACTAACCTAGGTAAACCTAATAATGATGTAAACCCTTACTATTATCCTAATCCTAATCTTAAACCCTATCCTAAACCATTACCCTAACCCTAACCATGATTCAAACCCTAAACCTAACAATAGTCCTAGGCCCTAACTCTATCCATAATCCCAACAATAACACTAATAATGGTGTATGCTAACTGTAATTCTAACCCTAACCATGATGCAAACATTACGATTAATCCTAACACTAACCCTTAACCCCAACCATGATGTAAAACATAACCCTAGAGCTATAATACTAATGTTAACCCTAACCCTAACCCAAGCCATGATGTAAACCATAACCTTTACCATAGTCCTAACCACAACTCTAAACCATTATTTTAATCATAACCTTAACCCTAACCCTTACCCTAACACTAACCCTAACCTAAACTAATCATAACCCTAAACCCTAACTCTAAAAATAGGGAATGGTTATACTGCCCTTATGATCCACCAATCATATATTACAAAGTATTAATAATATATGAAGGGTATTGATATCTTGATGCATCCTAAGGGTTGGATGGTTGTTTCCCTAAAAGTAACCCTAAACCTAACGATGATGTACACCCTAAGCCTATCCATAATTCTAAGCAAGATGTAAACCCTAATCCTAACCATGATGTAAATCCTAATCATAACCATAAAAATAATTATAACCCTAAACCTAACAATAACCCAAACCCTAAACCCTAACCCAAGTAATAAACCTAACGCTAACCATGATGTAAATCCTAACCCTAACAATAACCATGATATAAACATGAACATTAATCCTAACAATGACCCTTAACCCTAAACCTAACCATGAAGTAAACATTAACCCTAGCTATAATCCTAGCCATAAATGTAACCCTAAGCCTAACCATAAACCTAACCCTATCTCCAACCCCAACCATGATGTAAACCATAACCCTAGCCATAATCCTTACCATAACTCTAAATATTAAACCTAATCTAACCATACAAATAAACCCTAACCCTAACAATAATCCTTATCCCTAACTCTAAACCTAATCCTAACCATAACCCTAACCCTAACCCTAGCCATCATCCTAAGTATGACTCTAACCCCAGCCATGATGTAAACAATAAACCTAACCATAACACAAACCATCACCCTAATCATAATCCTTACCCTAACCCTAATCATAACACTAACCTAATCATAATCCTAAACCCTAACCCTAACAATAATCCTACCCTAAGCTTAACCCTAACCTGAATTGAACCTTAATCCTAATTTATTCCTAACCTTAATCTAGCCCAAACCCTAATCATAATTGAACTTTAATACTAATTTTACCCTAACTTTAATGTAATTGAACCATAACCCTAATTCTAACCCTAACTTTGATGTAACCCTAAACGCAATTGTAACCCTGACATTATACCCTAGCCATAAACTTAACCTTACAACTAAACCCTAATCCTAACCATAATCCTAAACCAAAGCCAAACCCTAACCTTGATGGTAACCCTAACCATGATATACACCCTAACCATTATCATAAGCCTAACCTTAAACCCTAACCCTAATCATAACCCTAACCATGATGTAAACCTTAACCTTGACCATAATGCTAACCTTAAATTTAATCCAAAACACAACCTTAAACCAAATCCTAATCCTAACCATATCCCCAATTATAATTCTAATACTAACTATAACTATGATTGTGCTTACCCTAACCCTACCTTTGATGTAAACCCTAAACATAATTGTAACCATGACACTAAACCCTAACCATGACCATAAATTTAACTCTAATATTAAACCATAATTGTTACCCTAACCTTAACCATGATATAAACCGTAACCTAACTAATAAACCTAACTATCACCCAGACCCTAAACCCTAACCCAAGAAATAAACCTAACCCTAACCATGATGTAAATCCTAACCCTAACAATAACCATGATATAAACACTAACATTAATCCTAACACTAACCCTTAACCTCCAACCCTAACTATGACGTAAACATTAACCCTAGCCATAATCCTAACCATAAATGTAACCCTAAGGCTAACCATAAGCCTAACCTTAACTCCAACCACAACCATGATGTAAACCATAACCCTAACCATAATTATTACCATAACTCTAAACCTTAACCCTAACCTAACCATTACCATAAACCCTAACCCTAATAATAATCATTAGCCATGACCCTAAACCTAATCCTAACCATAACCATAACTCGAAACCTATCCCTAATCCTAAGAGTAAATCCTATCCATAATCCTAATCCTAACCTTAAACCCTAACCCTAACCTTAATCTTCAACCTTAACCCCAACCAGAATCATCACCCTAACCCTAAGCATGATGTAAATCCTAACCTTAAACAAAGATGTTGATCATGACCCCAAACCTAAGCCTAACCCTAACTATGATGTAAACCCTCACCCTGGCCATAATCCTAACTATGACCCTAACCCCAACCATTATCTAAACAATAAACTTACCAGAACCCCAAACCATAACCCTAATCATAATTCTTACCCTAACCCTAATCATTATGCTAACCTAACCATAATCCTAAACCCTAACCTTAACAATAATCTTACCCTAAACTTAACCCTAACCCAAATTGAGCCTTAATTCTAATATATTCCTAACCTTAATCTAGCCCAAACCCTAATCCTAATTGAACTTTAATAGTAATTTAACCCTAACTTTAATGTAATTGAACCATGATGTAAACCATAACCTTTACCATAGTCCTAACCACAACTCTAAACCATTACCCTTGTCATAACCCTAACCCTAACCTAACCTGATCATAACCCTAAACCCTAACCCTAAAAATGGGGAATGGCTCTACAACCCTTAGGATACACCAATCATCTATTATAATATATTAATAATATATGAAGGGTATTAATATCTTGCTGCATCCAAAGGGCTGGATAGTTGTTTGCCTAAAAATAACTTTAAACCTAACCCTAACCATGGTGTACACCCTAACCCTATCAATAATTCTAACCACGATGTAAACCCTAATCCTAACCATGATGTAAATCCTAACCCTAACCATAACCATAACCATAACCATAATTATAATCTTAAACCTAACTATAACGCAAACCGTAAACCCTAACCCAAGCAATAACCCTAACGCTAATTATGATGTAAATCTTAACCCTAGCCATAACCATGATATAAATACTAATATTAATCCTAACACTAACCCTTAATCCTAACCCTAACCATGATGTAAACCCTAACCCTAGCCATAATCCTAACCATAACTATAACCCTAACTTCAACACCAATCATGATGTAAACCATAACCCTAACCATAATCCTAACCATAACTCTAGACCTTAACCCTAACCTAACCATAACCATAAAACCTAACCCTAACAATAATCCTTAGCCCTAAACCTAACCATGATATAAACCCTAAACTATGCTAGCCCTAAACCTAACCATGCTAACTCTAACCATGATATAAACCCTAACCATTATCATAGCCCTAAACCTAATCATAACCCTAATCCAAACCATGATGTAAACCTTATCCTCGACCATAACACTAACCTTAACCCAAATGCTAACCATAACCACAATACATGCCATTAAACAAAGTTTAATATATCTTAGATCTTTTAGTATTTGCTTTGATCTTGCAACACATATATATTAATAAAAATAGTCTAAATAGATATATAAAATTGCAATGATAAAATAATATAATAATATAATCATATAATAATACTATAATATAATTTATTTTAATAAAAAGATACTATATAATTATATATTAATTTATTTTATGTTTTCCATGTTGCGTCGCGCAACTGCCACTAGCATATATGTCTTAAATTTTAATTTAATCTATATAACATACGTCAAGAGATATCCTTCTTGAGGTGCCTATTTCAATTTAGGGTTCAAAATTGATTAAAAATAGGTGCCTCGAGAAGGATATCTCTCGGTGTATGTTATATAGATTAAATTAAAATTTAAGACATATATGCTAGTTTAGAGAGAGCGTCATAACCCATGTGGCCAACAGAACTAGATAAAATTGTCAAGTCTATTTTATATTCTCATTCTGTCGTGCTATCATTGACTTTTCTCATTCTGTCGTGCTGTCATTGATGGGGACTGCAAGTTGTTAGCTGTCGTTTCACATTTTTTTTATTAATGTTGAAAAGAAGACTTTTACATAGCTACTTGTTTCACATATTGCAAGTTTGTTTTGAATGTATTAAAATGGTATCCCATATTCTCAAATTTCATTTTAGATGACATAAATCTGCTACAGTCGTTAGTGGGGACCAAATTTGATAGCAATATTTAAAGGAATTTTGCTATTAAATTAAATATATTTTCAAGTTTGTATATATATCAAACATTTATGTTTAGATGAGTTTTTTTTTTTTCAAAAAGTAAATATCAAATAAATTGATGTTACCTTTTCTTTTAATCTCAATTTTCTTTAATTTATTTCATCTATATTTTGTGAAGTTATATATCATTTATGCAATTGTTCCTTTACATTCATTTTTAACATTTAATCTAAAAGGAGTATTTAATCTAGAATGTCAAATATTAAAACATCTACCAAAAGTTATATTATTAATTATATGTTTCATTATATATTTTTTTTTCTACAAAAGGATACTTTATCCAATGCACTATACTAATCTATTAGTGAATGTAACACATGATAGAATTCATTCTTCAAATAAACAAAGCTATCAATTAGAAGCACAAGGGAAATCACGAATCCCTATCTAATCAACAGATCTAACAAGCTAGACAATGAAATAATGAAATCATCAAGTAAAATAGGAATAAAGAATTTCAATCTATAAAAAACTCCTTATTCCGTGACTGCGTATTGCTTCCATTGCTCTTCTCCTCTTCGTGGTATGATGGCTCTCAGATATTGCGCTGGTAACCTGCAAGTGACACAAAGATTCAAAGTTCATGATTGTTGAAAATGGAGATTGGATGCTCAATTTATAGAAAATTGGAGAGGATTGATTGAAAGGTGGAACAGAATGATCAAGAGGTGTGAACTGAGGTGAGCTCAAATGCAAGTTGATAGTTGAACTGCTGATTGTAGGAGTGAAACTCAATAGAATGAATAGATTAACTGAGTCAACTGATTGAGAAAAAGCTAACTGAAGGAAGAAAAAGAATGGTTGGTGGAAATAAAGAAGATGACACAGAGAGCTTAATTTAGAAAAAGCTAACTGAAAGATGGAAATAGAAGTTGAAGAGATAAATGATTTAATTAATTGATTGATTGAATTAATTAATTTAGCATGTGCTTGCATTTAGATTTAGATTTTCAATTTAATCTTTGCATGAGATATTATTCAAATAATTTAATTTATCTAATTCAATTTAGCATTTGAATATATTTAGAACTTGACTTTGATTTTCAATTTGGTTTTTGAAATCATGCACATGTTTTTGAATTTGGAAGAAATTAGAAGAATATGAAATTAAATGAAATTAGTATTTGAAGAACTAGAAGAATTAATTAGTTAATTAAATAATTTAAAGAAACTATTTAATTATTTAGAAATGGAATTTAATTAAATAATAAAGATTATTTAATTTAAAGGAATTAAATCACAATTAATTAAATAGTAAATATTTAATTAATATTTAGAAAAGGGTTGAATGATTAGATGATTAGAGATAGAAATTGAATAATTAGTAATTTATTTAAATAATAAAGATTATTTAAATTGGGGAATTAATCAGAATTAATTAAATAATAAATATTTAATTAATATTTAGAAAATGATTAGAATGACTAGATGATTAGAGATAGAAATTGAGAATTAATTAGTAATTTATTTAAATAATAAAGATTATTTAAATTGGGGAATTAATTAGAATTAATTAAATAATCAATATTTAATCAATATTTAGGAAATGATTAAAATGATTAAATGATGATAGAATAGGAAATAGAAATTGAGAATTAATTTATTTAAATAATAAAGATTATTTAAATTGGGGAATTAACCATAATTAATTATATAATAAATATTTAATTAATATTTAGGAAATGATTAAATGATGATAGAAATAGAAAATAGAATAATCAGTAAGATTATGAGGAAATATGAAATTAGAAGAATAAGATTAATTAACTTAATTAAATAATTAAAGAATTATTTAACTAATTAGACGAATAATTAGTACATGATCAATGAGACATTTTTGGGTGTCTACATTTGCCCCTCTTTGAGACAATGTCAAAACGACATTGTTTCAAAGAAAATGAAAAATTCTGCCCCAGTATGCCCCGATGATACTTAGGGTGTAATGCCCCCTCGAGAGATTGTTTGTGCATTAAAGACATGAATGATCTCTCGAAAAAAGAAGAATGTGAGATAAAAGATAGAAGAATGGTTAGTTGATTAAAGACAGAGATAGGTGATGTGAAGATGATATGAGATAGAATATGAGAGAATGAACCTTGGAATGAAATAGATTGATGTTAGATGATAGAAAACGATTTAGAAAGAGATGATGAGAAAAGAATCAGCAAACTAGCAAGAAGCAAATGAGATGAGAATGAAATTGAATGAATCACGAACCTTTGTCACATATTTTATTGCATCAATATATATTCATCACTGAGCCTTATTATTGAAAAATGGAGCTTAGCACATCAGGGTATAAGGAACCAAGATGTAAATATATCTCATTGAAGAAACAAACACGTAGTAGACAAACAATAAACAAAGAAAAAGATAATGCCCATCCCAGCTCCTCTAGTCACTTGTGGACATCCTTGAGTACCATAGAAAAAATATCTTTTGCCAAATGATAAAAAGATAAAGATTGACCCGGACAAAATTTAGAAGCTATACTGACCTTGTGCCTTCATTCTCAGTTGTTTGATGTGATGGTTGATAATGTCTGATCTCAGAAAGTTGCAGACCCCGTTTAAGACTAACCTGTCTGATTTCAAGTGTATCCTCTTTTGTTTAAGACAAGATAATGATCATGTTGATATGGATATGATACAATTGATAAGACAGTTTTGATCAGTTGATTGCAGATATTTGACTGGATAGTTGTATCCTTTGTTAACTTCGCGCGAAGTGTTTGCTGGATATCTGCTAGGGTATTTGTTTCTCACAAGACATTTTATTGCAAGTTTTTCCGATTGATTGATCTTCATTTTTTAGTTATTTTGAAAGAGCTTTTTCGATGTTTTTGGGTTATGTAGGTAGATTTTTTAATGTTTTTGTTTGATTTTTTTCAGGATCGTATTTGAATGTTTTTGGTTGATTTTTTGGTTTTTTCAGGACTTTATATGGATGTTTTTGGTATTTTATGATTTTCAATGTTTTTGAATTTTGTGTTTTTCAATGTTTTTTGGATTTTTTCAAGACTTTATCTGATTTTTTTTTTTGGATTTTTTCAAGACTTTTATCTGATTTTTTGGGATTTTTTTCAGGACTTTATCTGATTTTTTGGATTTTTTCCGTTATGCCCCTAGTGTGCAGACCTGTATGATGATCTGCAGAATGCATATGGAGACAAATGAATTTTTGACATGACCTATGTGAATGCAACGTGTAGGATGAAGATACATTTTCTATTCGAAGAAGGTTGATTGTGTTTGTTTTTGCATTTGAATACACCAATTGAAATGGAGGTGCAAAACATTTCATAGATAAGCGGTCAATCGATCTCTAAGGCCCTTCGGAACATTCATCTCAACACACTTAGTGACTAGGTTTTACAAATGGAGACGCGGAAAACTTCCCCATTGGTTCTTAAAACTTTGATCTTCTTTTGCCCATGTGTGTGCAAATGAGTTAATTCCCGCTCTTGTGTTCACTAAAGATCCTTAGCATCCTATACGACTAGCTACATGGATTATTCTAACTTCAAAAGCATCCTGAATAGAGCCTCGCTGCCAGCAAGCCTTGAGAGCTCTGACAAGGTTATAGACTGTAATTTCTCAAATATTGCTCCATTGCCGGTAGGCATTCATAGCTCTGATGGAGTTACTTGCATGTTCCCATAGTCAAGATTTTTATCGCATTTGTATACATGATATTTCAGTTATATATCATTGCTCTTTTTGCCTTTAGATGGATATTTGGCATAGCTCTTTTTATTTTTATTTTCTTGCCTTGACTTGTAAGTAATGGAACCTACTTGGGTGTGACAATTACAGCAGCGCTGAAGTAGAATTTTAGATTTTTCACTAGTCATATGATCAACTAGGTGTCTAGAATGAATTTAGAGATTTATTGTGTTTGAGGTATAGCAATTGATAGATTGTAGGTTAACAAGTCTCAAATAGTGAAACCACTACCCAACCATAAGTAAAGCGTCGTCATGGGGTAATGTTGAGAATGAATGACTTTAGAACCCCAAAAACTTCATGTCCAAATATCTAAGAAAGGCGATGACCCTTTTTTTCTTTAGATGCCAACGAATGATAAACTCGAACAGTTGCCTTGTTTTATTTGATGCTTCTATATAAGAATGAAGAACTTTAAGAATACAATGCATCTAAAAAGGAAACTACATGTTATGTAGTGTTTTAAATGATATGATATGCAATGCGGAAAGCAAAACCTAAACTATACGGCCCTTAGGTATAATATCGCTTAAGGTGCATGTTGTTCATAGGGTCAGAGATTGGATCTCCCCACATGGTAGCCAAATGATAGGCACCATTGCCTATGACCCTTGTTATAATGAAAGGACCTAGCCAATTAGGTTCGAATTCCCCTGGCCTTTCTTGTTCTGCTAAGTTCCTTTGATTCTTTTTAAGTACTAGATCTTCCACTTGAAAGTTTCGTAGGTGGACCCTTTTATTGTAACTTCATCTCAATCTGTTTTGATATCCTTGTAAATGATTGAATGTTGTTTGTCATTTTTCATCAAGGGTTTCTAGTTCTTGCAACCTTGCTACCCTGTAGTCTTCTTCTGATATAATGTTATGTAAGGATACTCTTAGAGATGGTATTTCTACTTCAATGGGGAGTATCGCATCAATACCATAGACCAAGGAATATGGTGTTGCTCCTGTAGGTGTGCGTACTCCTGTTCTGTAGGCCCAAAGAGCAGGATTCAACTAGAGATGCCAGTCTCGTCCTATGTCAGTAACTACTTTCTTAAGAATTTTCAATATTGTTTTATTTGTAGCCTCTACTTGCCCATTACTTTGTGGATAATATGGCATGGAAAATCTCTGTTGTATGTGGAATTTATCACACAACTCTTTCACTTCCTGGTTTTTAAATGGATGCCCATTATCTGTAACAAAGCACATTGGAATTCTATATCTACGTATAATGTAGTTGAGCATGAATTTTGCTATCTGCTTTCCAGTGGTGTATGTTAAAGGAATTTCCTCAACCCATTTTGTAAAGTATTCAGTGGCTATCAAGATAAACTTGTGCCCGTTGGACAAAGTAGGGTTGATTTTACCCACTAGATCTAATCTCCATTGTGAAAATGGCCATGGTGATGTGATGGGTTGAAGATCTTGTGTTGGTGCATGAATAAGGTCTCCATGCATTTGGCATTGTTTACACTTCTGTACATACTTGTAAGCATCTTTTCCATGGTTGGCCAGTAATACCCTGTTCTCAGCAGTTTCTTTGATAATGGCGGACCGCTTTGGTAAGCCCCATAGATTCCATCATGGACTTCTTTTAAAGTAAGGTGTGCTTCATTCTCATCCAGACATCAGAGAAGAGTACCATCAAAATCCTTTCTATACAGAGTATCAGCTATAATGGTGTATCTAGATGCCTGACGAATAAAGGTCTTCTTTTGATTTCTAGACAGATCTGGTGACATGTACTGGGTATGCAAATAAGTATATATTTCATTGTACCAAGGTGATTCTAGACCCACAATTGCACATACATAGTCTGATAAGGGAGTCTCATATGCAGGTAGCATTAACTGTTCTATGATAAACTCAAACTGAGTTTCATTAGTAGGCATATTCAGAAGAGATCCTATGGTCGCCATTGTATCTGTTGCCTTGTTTTGTATTCTGGGGATTTGTTCGAAGGTAATTTTGCTAAAATGCTCCTTGTAATCTTTGACCAACTTTTTATAAGGCATGAGTTTGTCATCCTTCATATTGTAATCATCATTGACCTGGTTTACAATTAACTGTGAATCACCATAGACCTGTAACTCTTGTATTTTCCATTGCATCGATGTACGAAGCCCTATGAGGAGAGCTTCATATTCTGCCATATTGTTGGTGCATGGGAAATTGATCCTAAATGACTTGGGTATAACATCCCCTTGAGGAGTAATGAAGAGAATACCTGCTCTAGATCCATGATTTGTATATGACCCATCAAAGTATAACTTCCACATTACTGAGGCAGTTAGTGTAAACACGGATTCATCTGGAAAGTCTATCAACAATGGGTGACTGTCTTGTATAGGAGCCTCTGCTAATTGATCTGCTATGATATCCTTTGATAGCTTTTATGTCTATGTATTCTATATCAAACTCACTTAAGATCATAACCCACTTAGCCAATTGCCCAGTCAATGTCGCTCTGCTCAATAGGTATTTGAGTGGGTCAAATCGTGCAATGAGTTGTACCTTATTACTCAACATGTAGTGTCTGAGCTTTTGGGATGCAAAGATTACTGCTAAGCATGCTCTCTCTATGGGGGTATAATTAAGCTCATAGCCGATTAGAGTCCTACTGATATAATAAATGGCTCTTTCTTTTCCATTTTTGTCATGTTGTGCCAATAGAGCTCCCAGAGCTGAGTTCATTACTGATATGTATAACAATAGAGGTTGTCCCAAAGTAGGAGATATTAACACTGGTGTGTTCAAAAGATAATCTTTTAGAGCTTGGAAAGCTTCCTGACATTGTTCTATCCATTTAAAAGTAACTCCTTTCCTGAGTAAGTGCTGGAATGGGTGGGTGACACTTATCTGCTAACTGTGCTATGAATCTCCTTATGGATTGCAATCTTCCTTGTAACCCTCTAAGTTGTTTAAGTGTTGATGGAGGTTGCATATCAATGATTGCCTTGACCTTGGTAGGGTCTATTTCAATTCCTCTATTTGATACTATAAACCCTAATAGTTTACCTGTTGTTACGCCAAACACACATTTCTTTGGATTTAATCTGACATTATATAGTTCCAACCGATCAAATATCTATGTAAGAACTGCAAGGTTACTTTCTCTGGTTTGTGATTTAGCCAATATGTCATCCACGTAATCTTCCATTATGTTATGGATCATGTCATGAAATAATGTTGTCATGGCTCTTTGGTATGTTGCCCCGATATTTTTAAGACCAAATGGCATCACATTCTAGCAATGCATTCCTCATGGGCATGTAAAGGTCATTTTATGTCGATCTTCTGGTGCGATTTTAATCTAGTTGTATCCTGAAAAACCATCCATTAAGGATAGCATCTCATTTCTAGCTGTGAGGTCAACTATCATGTCAATATTAGGTAGCAGGAAGTCATCCTTAGGGAAAGCTTTATTTAGATCTCGAAAATCCGTACCGAATCTGATACCTCCGGTGGACTTAGTCACAGGTGCCAGGTTGGATATCCATTCCGCGTAGTCAATAGGTCTGATAAAACCTACATCCAGCAACTTTTGTTATTCTATTTTAACCAGCAATGCAATACTTGGATGCATCTTTCTTAATTTTTGCTTGTAAGGTTTAACTCCTGGTATCAATGGTAAGTGATGCAACACTAATTCAGAATCTAGCCTGGCATGTCTGAATAGGACCAAGCAAAGTTGATAGGTCACTTCTTGAAAAAATGAATGAATCTATTTTTTTCTTCTTTGCTTAGTGATTTTGCCAGATGGATGTTATGTACAACTTCCCCTTCTACTATATTTACTTCTTCTGTTTCCTCTGTAAGTAATGCTGAACTTTTTCTTTCCATAGGAAGATTTCCCAAGTCATTAGGGATAGTTTGATCCTTATCTTCTATTTGAGAAGTACTTTCTTCTCCAAAGTATGTTGTTCTATTTAGGTCTATAGCAAACCCTGCTTTATGATCACCTTGCGGAAATCCCTTTCTGACTCCTAAAAATTCTGAAATCGCTTCGTCGTTTTCAAACCAATTCAGCGTTGGTTTTCCTTCTTGCCCCCAATCAATCAAGTGTGAATGTACTAGGGGTAAATCATTACTCCCTTCTTTAGTAGACTTGGATAACATGAAGACTTGATTATTTGACTGGCCTTGTGTATCTTCATCTTGTATAAGCCTTATTTGATTCCTTAATATTACACTTTATGGTGGGCTAGAATCATGGAGTGATAAGAATTCGTAGTCATGAGAATTTGTCTCACTGTCAATATATGTTTCATCATATGGGCTATCATCACTTATTTCTTCTTGTTCATGTCCCTGATTCCTTTGTAGATTGACTGGTCTTCTTTGTGCATTAGTGACCCTTCATAAGCCAGGTATAAGCCTTTGCAATCTTTCTTCATCTGTTTCGTCTGGTTGAGCCTGAGTTGCTTCTCATGGTAAAAGTAGTGACAATAACCATGGGTGGGAATCAGGTGATGGGGGTAATCTTTTATCTATTGCCACATTAGCCTGTACTGTTGTGTCAATAACTGCATCATTTTTTAACTCCGCGGTGGGTTCTTGCAAGAGTTGTCTCATGTCTTCCCCATCTGATTCTGCACTTGGTGATGTAGGTACTGATTGCTTGTTTGAGTTGAAGATGGAAGAGCATGTGTGGACCAATTCCTTTGTGATATGTAATCTGATGGTTTGCTTGGTTGATTTAGTATATCAAGGGTACGATGTCTGGCTTGTGTGATATGTTGTCCATGCTTGTATCCCAATCCTTGATTTCCTGGATTATCATTAGGAACAATAGGTTCTAGTCTTCCTTGCTTTTGTAACCCTAGGCCTATGGTACCATCATATCCATGTCTTTGGAGTATTTTGAATCCATTGCCATACTGATCTGTGTGTATTCTGGGTGTTTTCATATGATCTTCTTCTCTATATATCCAATGGTTAACATCTTTATTCAAGGATTCTTCTTCTAAGTCTCCCCATCTAATGAAAGAGCATGAGTCTGAGTATCTGACAATTTATTTTCCTTTGTCTTTCTTTTGTATTGTAGTGTGAGCTTTCCCAAAGGACTTAGGAGAAAGAGACAATTGTTTCCCATTTAAAGTATTTGCAATAGAGTACTCTCCACAACCCATATCCTTTATTTGTAAGGAGGATGTCGTAGGCATATCTTGTTGTATTTCTATGATTTTCAATGTTTCCAACTGTGTAGTGAGAGGTGCAGCCTGATTGATAGGTACCTGATTATCGACACTGTCTTTTAGATAATTACAATATTGAAACGGATTTGGATCGCCCTTTATGGTGATTTAAATACCATTGTATGGGAATTTGACACACTGATAAAATGTATATGGTATTGCTTGCATAGTGTGGATCCATGGGCGGCCCAATAACATGTTATATCCCAACTCTCTATCCAAGACTTGAAAAGATACCTCTGTCGTTATTGGTCCTACTTGTATAGGTAATGTTACAATGCCTTTAGATGGACGTTCTTCATCATCGTAAGCCTTGATGTTTATCCTTTTGGAAGAATCAATGTGAAGTTCAGAATATCCTAGTGCTTTGACCAGTTTTAAGGTACAAATGTTCAGACCAGCTCCCCATCTATAAGTACTCTTCTGATTCTTTTCTTGTGAATGTAAGCTTCCAGATGTAGTGGGTCATTATGAAGCAATTTATCACTAGGAATATCTTGTTCTATAAATGCAATATGTGTACCTTGTGTCAGATTTCCTACCATAGACTGGAAGGCACGTTCATCTATATCTTTGTCCACTACTGAATCTTGAAGTGCTTTGTCTAGTATATCTCTATGATTGGGTGAGATATGCAGTAGTTCGAATAAGGATATCTGTGCTGGAGTTTTCTTAAGTTTCTCAACTACATTGTAAGTCCCTACTACTGGTGGTTGATTTTGTGGTATCCCTTGCAAGGTTACCTTTGACCTGCAAGTAACCACTGCACAGTCTCTGTCTCTGGGAGTAATTATGATTGTAGCAATTGTATCATTTGTATTATAGGCTATCTTATCTAGATTTATATTAAATCCTTCTTCATAGTCCCAATGTGTATGTTTAACATTCATAATATGTTCAATGAGTTCATCCTCAAGCCAATCTGAGTGAGATGGTTGATCCTGCCCCCAGTCTTGGAGACAAAGATTTGTATCATCATCGTACTTTGGTCCTTCAGATATCATGAAAGTTTGGTTGTTATCTTTATGAGTGTCTTGATATTGGTCCTCCTGATCAGGTGTTTCTTGTGAATCATTGTTTGTTATCTCTCCTGAGCTAATGGCATGAATAGTGTAGTCATATGAGACTTTCATGTAATTAGTTGTGTTGTCTTGGGTACCTGATGTGGTAGCTTTTCCCTTGTCATGCTTAACAAACAGATCTTTAAAAATCGTATGATTCGTGTTTGTTGAGGTCTTATCCATATCAATTGTGATATCCCCTTGGTCTATCATATCTTGGACCAAGTTTTTCAACTTGTAGCAACTTGACCTTTTGTGACCTTTAGTCCTATGATAATCGCAGAAATCATTGTCATTCCACCATGTGGGTTTGAAAGGACCTGGTTCATATACTCTTACTTTAGGTAGAGTGATCATGTTTGTCTGTATTAACTTTTTGAGCACTGACTCAATAGGTTCTCTTAAAGGTGTGTAATTTCTTCTTGGAGTGTTTACCCTGGGGTATCTTGTGTTTTTATTTTGCGTAGCATTTACATTGGTTGAGGTTGTGTTATTCCTGGTATGTGGATTTGTTGACTGACTCATTCCAAGTGATAAAACGGGTTGAGTTATGTTTATTGTTTTGGCGTCTACAATACCATCATTGGTCACATTTTTGTTTTTTGACCAAAACTTAGATTTGTCATTGTTGTTGGTATTGCCATACTTAATAAGACCTTGTTCTACCAAGCCCTTCTCACATTTGAGAGCCTTTTCTGTGATTTGTTTGAATGTGGTAAGACACTGCATTTGTATGGGATATTTTATCTTAGGAATCAAATTTTTTGTAAGCATATCCACTTGCTCTGTTTCTGGGATAACTGTCTTGCATCTCCTATAGAGAGCCCTCCATGGTTGTATGAAGGATGCAAATGTTTCATTCTCGTATTTCTTAGCAGCACATAAATCCATCAAAGTAACCAGGGTGTGAATGTTGTGCGAGAAGTTTGCAATAAATTGTTCCGCTAATTCTCCACATGACGTGATGGTTGGTGGTAGATGTGAAAACCACTCTAAAGCCAGACCTCCCAGACTTTTAGGGAATAGTCTCATTAGGTAAGTATCTTCTGAGGCAACTTCTATACATGCCATAAAAAATTCTCTAATATGATCTCTTGGATCACCCTTCCCTCGATATCTATCAAATTTGGGTGTTTCAAAATGTTGTGGGAAGGGTGGCATGTATAATGTATGATCAAATGGATAAGGACGTAAGTCCTGCATTGTGTAGCTCTTTTTATCGTTACTAGTTTGCATGGTTGTCATCTATTGTTGCAAACTTTGTACTTATTGTGTCAAAATATCTGTTGATGTCAAAGGTATACCTTGTGTGTGTGTATGTCCCACAAAAGGATTCGTAGTTGCATAACTAGGAGGTTGTTGAAATGTACCAAGATTATAACCTTGTGTGTTGTGTGTTCCCATAGGTACTGTAAAATAGGCCACATGTGAACCCATGTTTGGTTGACTTGTACCTGTTGTATTGGTAATACCTAGATTTGGATTTTGATAACCATATGTGGATCCCATAGAATAGGAAACTAGAGTTTGGTTTACAATTGTTGCTTGCATTTGAATAGGTGCTAAGATACTTGACATTATCTGTATGCTCTGTGATGGTATACTAGCATTGATCATTGAAGATGACACGCTTGTTTGAAAGTTTGCACTTGTGTTGACATTTGTTGGAAGAGGTACATTTTGAGGAAGACTAGAGGTCATTGCTTGTATTTGCGTCAAGGGTAGTGTTTGATTGTTATCTTGACCTAAATTTTTTCCTGGTGGTAAAATCTTTGTGACATCAAAATCCTCATGTAATTTTGCCCCACTTTTTATTAACAGTGAAAGATACTTGTCCCTATCACTATGTATAAGTGCGTCTAGGATCATGAGGACATGCGGGTCTTGCTGTGCAAACTCAATTTTTTCCTTTGTTAGATGTTGTTGTAATTCGTTTATGGTGGACATTGTCTATGTACCTGAGTGTTGACCTGTTGACATGTCCATGTTCCAAGTAGGGTTTATAGACTGTGTGTTGTTCGGGTCCATTATACCTTTTGCTTTCTAGGACCTTATGACGGGCATCTAAAATTTCCTATATGATGATGGTTTTATGCTAGACGATAACCTAACACTAGACAATAGATGTATATATGAGGTATGCAATACTATACTAGACTCTCTATTGAGGATTTTGATGTGACACCTTTTTAGCCTTTCTAGCTTTTTCTAATGCAAGTCTTTCCATTTGTTCACGAAGTTGTTCGACCTCAATCTCTCTATCAATCTTACAGGCAATCCCATATACTGGGGTGCACTTCTTCTAAAATCCCAAGCTAAGTTAGCTAGACCATCAATAATTTCTCATTGACCATTGTTTGGAACTAGATTAGGTTGCTCGAAGGGGAGCAAGCCATCACCTGGGAGACCCATGAAGGCACATGTTATGGACCTATAAATGATAATGGACTTAGATGTATATGAGGTCTAGGTGAAGACGTATATGATAAATGGTGGACTATGCAACTAATATGGATGATAATGCAAAAGACTTGGGATGATAATGAGGACGTAAGATAGGACTATGCAAAGGACTATGGACGATAATGAGGATGTAAGTAGGACTATGCAAAAGAATAAGGATGATAATGAGGACGTAAGTGGGACAATGCAAAAGACTAAGGACGATAATGAGGATGTAAGTAGGACTATGCAAAAGACTAAGGACGATAATGAGGACGTAAGTGGGACTATGCCTAAGGTCACAAGTATGTAAGGACGTTTTGAGAATCAGTTTCAAAATGGACTTTGTTTTTGGTAACCTCGTGTGTAGGACAATGTTTTGCAGTTTTCCAAATCTGAGAACAATGGTTGGTAGGTATGTATAGGTGACTGACTCAAATTTCATACAATCTCAGAAAATTCAGAGATACGTGGGATAGGGTCGGAAATAGCCCAAAGGACTGACTCAATACTGGTCTATCATAATGATACATAAAAAAGCACGGAATACAATCTTAGGGTGGATAGTGGACACCATTCAGTGAGGCCCTTACAATAAAATACCGAAACAAAATGAACAGATAGAGAGTCAGGTAGCACTGGCTCCACTCCACGGCACACACTTCTCGGGCATGCCAGTCTCTCTTACCCAGAAGATCCGAAGATCTTTTAGTCGAGGGAATCCTATATCATGGTGTAAGGTACATGAAGGGTATCTATGGGGTACAATCTGTGCTCCCGGAACCACTAAATGTAGGATTTTTGGCAACTAATTTTGTTCTTAGTATTAGGTTTCGAGGGATCCCGATCCAACGAAGGATTCTCAGAGAAATCCACTTAAGGCTTTAGTTGAGCTTATCGGTGTAGGGAAGGCCCCCACATACATCAAATTCACTCAGCACTCTAGCCGCCTGACCAGTATATTTATATAGCGGCTCAAAAAACCCGCTCGAGAGTACGCTAGGAGAGATGATATCCCCAACACATCCCAATTCGAAGTACCTCTGTGGGCTGATGAAATCCCTAGTCAAAGATTCCCCTCACTGCGTAGAATAAAAGAAAATTTGGATGTCGTTGTCACCTCCCTTCTTTCTCCCTTAGGCCCAATGGCGGGTAGAAAGTCAGTTAGTGCAACAGTAGGTCCACCCCAGACACAATGAAAAGTTCTTTTCCCTTAAGAAAATGAAAAATGATTTAATCTAATGCAGCCTAATTCACGTTCTTTTTATAGCCCAAATTTAGGTGTTAGATCCGCATGTGCATGTCAATTTTAAACACCAAATCCAAGAATGAAGGTATACATGTTAATTTTAACCATTTGTTTGATTTTTAAGCACCAAAAACCAAGTGTGAGATACACGCATGTCAATTTTAGCCCATGTTCATTTTAAGCACCAACAACGAAGTGTGAGATTATCCATGCATGTCAATTTTAACTGTTGTTGATTTTAATCACTAAAAATTGAAGTGTGAGATTATCCATGCATGTCAATTTTAACTGTTGTGAGATGTGCATGCAAAATTACTAATCTAATCCTCTCTACAAATCTGCCACAAGCTGTAAATAGAAGATTAGTAGCCAAAATAAACCAACAGAAAACAGAAACTAAGAACTTGACAGAGGTGATTGCGTAATACTACCTGAGCGATTGCATGATACTTACTGAGCGAATGCGTGAATCTAACAGAGCGAACGCATAAATCTGACAGAGCGAATGCGTGACTTTATCTGTTCGATTGCATAGCACTAACAGGTCTATTGCGTGACAGAATGCAGACAACAAAAAAATTAGAAAAATATAAGAAAACTAAACCCGATCAGGAACCTACGAAACCAATTGTGAAGCCCTAGACAAATCCCTCATCATCCATTCAATATTGATTAGATCATATTTAACTGTATAAGAAAGAACAAGGCTATTATATCTATCTAAGGCCTGTTGTTCTTCTGAATCCTGTATCAATTTTTCTGCTTGGAGAAACTTTTGATATCATTTAGCTTCCCTCCTTTGTTGTTTCGTCCTTCTCGCACCTAAAATTTTGAACTGAACTTTTCTTGCCATAAACTTTGTTAATCAAATCCTGAAGTAAAAAGAAATTTTGATCCCAGATTAACCAAATTTAGGATAGAATTATACATAATTAATAACAGACAGAAGAAAAATAAAACAACAATTAACCCTGTGGATGCGTGACCCAGAAAGGGCGATTGTGTGATCCGGACAGCGCGATTGCGTGACCCTGTCTGGACGAATACGTGACCCCGAAGGGTTGAATCCATGATTCTGTCTATGTGATTACATGACGATGTAAGCTCTATTGCATGACGGAAAATCTTTTCTCAAAATTCGTGCAACCTGCAAAAAAAATAAAAAAATCCGCACCATCTGCAAAAATCACACAAAACACAAAAAAAGGTTAATTTGTTGTTAGTTCACGTCGGCTTCACCAAAATGTAACGCATGCTAGAATTCATTCTTCAAATAAACAAAGCTATCAATTAGAAGCACAAGGGAAATCACGAATCCCTATCTAATCAGCAGATCTAACAAGCTAGACAATGAAATAATGCAATCATCAAGTAAAATAGGAATTAAGAATTTCAATCTATAAAAAACTCCCTATTCCGTGACTGCGTATTGCTTCCATTTCTCTTCTCCTCTTTGTGGTATGATGGCTCTCAGATATTGCACTGGTAACCTGCAAGTGACACAAAGATTCAAAGTTCGTGATTGTTGAAAATGGAGATTGGATGCTCAATTTATAGAAAATTGGAGAGGATTGATTGAAAGGTGGAACAGAATGATCAAGAGGTGTGAACTGAGGTGAGCTCAAATGCAAGTTGATAGTTGAACTGCTAATTGTAGGAGTGAAACTCAATAGATTGAATAGATTAACTGAGTCAACTGATTGAGAAAAAGCTGACTGAAGGAAGAAAAAGAATGATTGGTGGAAATAAAGAAGATGACACAAAGAGCTTAATTTAGAAAAGGCTAACTGAAAGATGGAAATAGAAGTTGAAGAGATAAATGATTTAATTGATTGATTGATTGAATTAATTAATTAGCATGTGCTTGCATTTAGATTTAGATTTTCAATTTAATCTTTGCATGAGATATTATTCAAATAATTGAATTTATTTAATTCAATTTAGCATTTGAATATATTTAGAACTTGACTTTGATTTTCAATTTGGTTTTTGAAATCATGCACATGTATTTGAATTTGGAAGAAATTAGAAGAATATGAAATTAAATGAAATTAGTATTTGAAGAACTAGAAGAATTAATTAGTTAATTAAATAATTTAAAGAAACTATTTAATTATTTAGAAATGGAATTTAATTAAATAATAAAGATTATTTAATTTAAAGGAATTAAATCACAATTAATTAAATAATAAATATTTAATTAATATTTAGAAAAGGGTTGAATGATTAGATGATTAGAGATAGAAATTGAATAATTAGTAATTTATTTAAATAATAAAGATTATTTAAATTGGGGAATTAATCAGAATTAATTAAATAATAAATATTTAATTAATATTTAGAAAATGATTAGAATGACTAGATGATTAGAGATGGAAATTGAGAATTAATTAGTAATTTATTTAAATAATAAAGATTATTTAAATTGGGGAATTAATTAGAATTAATTAAATAATAAATATTTAATTAATATTTAGGAAATGATTAAAATGATTAAATGATGATAGAATAGGAAATAGAAATTGAGAATTAATTTATTTAAATAATAAAGATTATTTAAATTGGGGAATTAACCATAATTAATTAAATAATAAATATTTAATTAATATTTAGGAAATGATTAAAATGATTAAATGATGATAGAAATAGAAAATAGAATAATTAGTAAGATTATGAGGAAATATGAAATTCGAAGAATAAGATTAATTAACTCAATTAAAGAATTAAAGAATTTTTTAACTAATTAGACGAATAATTAGTACATGATCAATGAGACATTTTTAGGTGTGTCTACAGTGAACACTTCTAATTTCCTATAGTTTGCAAATTGAACCTTATGCAAAAAGGGATAAAATACACTTTCATATTATTCACACCACACTTCAGCTTTTGGTAAGGTAGGCCAATCTATAGCCCACTTCATGAAGAATGCTAAGTTTCTCAATAATTCAATCGATTCACCAAACTTTTCAACTTCTAAAAAACTAAAATTAATCTACCAATACTCCTACTTTTGACAGGTATAGTTATTCATACTTCTTGTTGATGACCTGGCATTACCTTTCTCAACTCTCAGGTTATGAAATTATTTGAGATCCTACTCAAATTTCTTTTTGTCGCATAGGGTATCATCTTTCTTGGACAACCTTTAAATTTTGACCTCTTTGTTGTGACTTAGAGTGATTCTTGGAAATTTTGTGGATCCTCCCATCCCCATTCTTTAAATCTAGACTAGTTATTGACCCTCTATCCTCTTGAAAATGCCCAACCTATCTCACACTTGCTTCAAAAAAATATCCCAAGTGGGTCAAAGCCCATTAATTTGACTCACAGTTTTGTCTCAGCACCCACTCCCATTCAAACACTATATATACTACCAATATTTCACTCTAATAAAGTAATCTATACTTATTATTTGCAAGTAAATAAGACATTCATTCCCAATCATTTCTAAATCAATTTAAAAGCAATATTTTTAAAATATAGGGTAAAAATTAAGGTTATAATAGATAAGATAATATCTCATGACAACTAAGACCTCTAAAGGGATTCCTTTAAGACCTAGATGTAAACTTAACATGTGGATTGGACCTACTAGTTGAACAACTTAGGTAAAACAACTTATTCCTACCAATACCCACTTAAGTGTAAATTAGGTAGAAGCGGAAAATTGATAGAATGTCGATATAATGAAAAGATGCATGAAAAATCCATCACAAACAAAGTAGAGAAGAAAACTCACATGAGAAAAGACCATTCTCCAATAGAGGAAATGCAATAAAAAAAATTGTTTAGAAGTGATGCAAGACATGATAAGTGGAGGATTCATCATAAACCCCCAAGGACTATGTCCATCACAAGTATAAAATAAATGGCTTGCCTTGAAACTTGTATTCCTTCCTTGGTACTTGTGCTCAGTCATGACCATTCAATCTGTGTTGTAGATATAACTCTTGAATTTTCATTGTCGTAGATCCTTAAAAAACTTCTTGCACGACATTCCAATCTTCTATAAATCTCTAGCTCATTGGCATCCTTCACTTAATAATGTATTTATTCATCCAATACATTTTGTTACTGCTCGGTCGATACTCAATTAATACTGAACTTTACTCGGTAGTCATTCTGTATTGTCTCAGTCACTGTCTCGGTAGTTTTGCTTGCTGATGACACTTGGTGACTTCTTCCTTCTTTAACCGATACCTATAACCTTGGTGTTTACCGACTAGCTCCTTACTCAGTAAAATAGATCAGTAGCAAACCTTTACTCATTCTATTCCATGAACTCTTTTCTCCTTCTTATTCAGTCTTCGAATACACATATATAGGATATCACAACAATCAAAATATCATAATCTCATCACTGTCTAACTCGGTAATAGTTGCCCATTGAATAACTTATTACTCCCCTTTATTTTCGCATTATTTCTGTGTCACTAACCGACATCTTTATACTTATCAAAACATACTCTTTAAGATATGGCAACATCATACTGAATCATAAAATAAATTGCTTGACATCAATGACAAAATAATATTATTAAGACAGTAATCATACTTTATCAATTATATCATCAATATCCAACAACCTTCTCAATATCCTCATACCAACAAACTTATTGTAATGCCAACAATCTCCCCCTTTGGCATTGATGACAATACCAACTTGATTTATTCCAATTGATTCGAACTGCTGTTATCCTTTTCCAGTTATCCTCTCTTCCTGTCATTAGTCTTCTCCCCCTTTGACAACAATGCCAAAACTAAAACTAATCCATGATTACTTTCCCCTATGAAGTAATTTCCTTGCAATTAAAACATATACAAATGTATCATCTTAGTCTCGGTCAAAGAATCTTGTCTTCATTCACTATTACCTGCACAACTTTAGACAACATCCTAAAGTGTGTAAATCAGCATCAACTCACAAATAGTATTTTGTAGAGTCATAGAATTGATGCTTTCACCAAACTCTATCAGTGAGTACTAGATAGGGGTAGGACCCCTTAATTACTTCTGAGATACTCAAAAGTGTCCCTTGGCAGTGGCTTTGTGAAGATATCTTCTATTTGTTCCTTTGTGCTAACATATTCCAGCACAACTTTCTTTTCTTGAACTTCTTCTCTTAGATAATGATACTTTATAGAGATATGCTTTGTCTTAGAGTGCATTACCAAATTCTTTGAAATGTTAATAGCACTTGTATTATCACAAAATATAGTTACTGGCTCGGTAACTGTCTCATTCATACCTTCCAGGAGTTATTTGATCCATGCTATATTGGTACAATTCAATGCTACAATGACATATTTAGCTTCAGTTGTTGACTGTGAAATGCATCCTTGTTTCTTGCTAAGCCAACTCACTATTCTTTCTCCCAAAAAGAAATCTCCACTGCTTGTGCTTTTCCTGTCATCAATATTTCCTGCCCAATCAACATCAGTATAGACTTTTAAGTCAAAATCATTCCTCTTTTTATATAGTAAACCATAATCTTTAGTGCCTCTTAAGTATCTGAAAATTCTCTTGATTGTTGTCATATGGGTTTCTTTGGGATCTGCAAAAAATCTTGCAGTTATGCCTACTGCATGTGCTATATCAGGCCTCCTGTGAACTACATATTGCAACTTTCCAATCATAGATCGATAAAGTGTCTCATCAACAGATGTAGATTCATCATTCTTTGATAGTTTACAATTAGTAGTCATAGGAGTACTTACAGGTTTAGAATCGTCCATTCCAAATTTCTTCAAGATTTCCTTTATATACTTGGATTGAGTAATGAAAATCCTATTTTTCATTTGTAGTATCTGTAAACCTATAAAATACTTTATTTCACCGATTAATGACATCTCAAATTATTTGCACATTTCATTTCCAAAGTTCTTACATGAAGAATCATTTCCACAAAAAATGATATCATCAACAAATATGGCTGAAATCAGTATTCCATTGTCCTCATCATTCTTCATATACATGTTGTTGTTTTCACTAGTCCTCATAAATCCAATCATGATTAAGTAGGATTGTAACCTTTCATACCATGCTCTAGGTGCTTGCTTAAGGCCATATAAAGCTTTGTTCAACTTACATACCTGATCTTTATTCTTCTCTTCAATAAATCCTTCAAGTTGTTCAATATAAACTTCTTCTTCTAGTATACCATTCAAAAATGCAGATTTAACATCCATTTGATATACCTTGAAATTTTTGTAAGCAGCATATGCCAACAATGTTCTCACTCCCTCAAGTCTTGCCACAGGTGCAAAAGTCTCACCATAGTCTATTCCTTCTTCTTGAGCATAACCTTTGCAAACTAGCCTTACTTTATTCTAAATGACCTCACCTTTTTCATTTAGCTTATTTCTGAAAATCCACTTTGTACCGATTACATTTTTCTCTTTTGGTCTTGGGACCAGTATCCATGTTTCATTTTTCTTGATTTGTTCAATCTCTTCTATCATAGCATTCACCCAATCGTCATTGCTTAATGCCTCTTTTACTATCCTCGATTCAAACTCGGATATCAGACATGTGTTCTGTCTCAGTTTGTTCCTTGTCATCACTGGATCATCCTTATCTCCTATAATCTAACTTGATGCATGATTTCTTCTGACATATTTTGCTAATATAGGCTTGGTAGGCTCTGTATGATCTTCTTCATCACTCGGTAACTAAGTATTTTCTTCATCGGCTTTCTCGGTAAAACTTCTTGATTGTACATATACAAATTTTTCATAATCTTCTAGTTCTTTGGAATTTCCTTCATCATTCCTTTCTCCAAATACATCAATTTTAACATTTACACTTTCCACTATTTTGTTAGATGATTTGATCAGACATTTAAATGCTTTACTCCTAGAGGAATAACCAAGAAATATTCCTTCCTCGCTTTTCTAATCAAATTTTTCATATTTGTCATCTTTGTGAACATAGCATCTACTTCCAAATATTTTAAAATAACTTACATTTGGTTTCTTGTCATACCAGATTTCATACAATGTCTTCATAGTTCCTTTCTTCAGTTGTACTCGGTTCAGGGTGTAAACTACAGTGCTTATTGCTTCTCTCCAAAATATTTGAGGTGCTCTCTTTTCTATCATCAAAGTTCTGGCACAATCTACAATTGATCTGTTTCTTCTTTCAGCTATCCCATTTTGTTGTGGTTCTTGCGATATAGACACTTGTCTCTTTATACCATGATCATTGCAAAATAAGTTAAATTCATCAGAAGTGAACTCTCCTCCTCTATCAGATCTTAGACATTTCAAATGTCTTCCTGTTTATTTTTCAACTCTTGCCTTATACCATTTGAAAGGCTTCTTATTTATCTTTTAAAAACATAACTGGCATCATCCTTGAGTAATCATCCACAAATAATATGAAGTATTTATGACCATAATAACTTTGAACTTTCATAGGACCACAAAGATCAGTGTGCACAAGATCTAGAATTCCCTTAGAAGTGTAAGACTTACTTGCAAAGCTTGATTTTGTCATCTTACCCATCTGGCATCCTCGGTATATTGCATTCTCAGGTTTTTCCAAGCTCGGTAGACCTCTTACTCGGTGCTTCTTACTTATTTTGATCAAGTTATCAAAATTTACATGACAAAACCTTTTATGCCATAACCAGGTATCTTCTATTTTTGCATACAAACAATTGTTCCGAGTTAAGTCAAGATGAAATGTATTACCTCTTGTTTGAGTCCTGGTAGCAGCCAACTTTCCATGTTTGTCATGAACTTTGACAATTCCTTTCTGAAATTCTATTCGGTATCCTGTATTGTTTAGCTGTGCTAAACTCAACAAATTGTATTTTAGACCTTCAACCCAATATACATCATCACATTTAGCATTGTCAAGAAGTGTGATAGATCCTTTACCTTTCATAGGACATGGTGTATCATTACCAAATCTTACATAACCTCCATCATAATCTTCTAAATTAACAAACTTGGGTTTATCACCTGTCATGTGATGTGAGCATCCACTATCTATGATCCAAGAATCATTATTATTTATGTGTGATATTAAGGCTTTTTCTTCATACCTTTATTCATCTGATCCATCTTTGATAGCCACATATACAACTTCCTATGTCTCAGTCCCATCAAATTTATCATCATTGAATTCCTCATCAGCTACTAGGCATGTCTTTCTATCTCTCCTTCTGAAGTCTCGGTGCCCTCTGTATTGATTGTCTTTTTGTCTGTCATCTCGGTATTCTCTCTTTTCACTAGATTCTTTGTCAGGACAGTTTGAAGCCATATGTCCAATTTTATCACAGTTAAAACATTTCAAAGGTAACTTTCCTTTATACTTACCTTTGCCTCTCGGTAACCTTCTGGCCAATAATGTTTCAAACTCTTCTTGCTTTCTGATTTCCTCATATAGTTTGTGTACTTCTTCCATGTTTTTTCGAAATCTCTCACTTGCTCCACTATGATTTCCTTCGGCATACTTATACATTCTATCATTGTAATCATCAAATTCACCAAGATGAAAAGATCTGAATGCAAATTCAACTTTGTTTACTGAAGACCCACTATTATCAAAATTACTTAACTCAAAAGCATGTAGCTTACCGATAGTAGCATCCAAAGAGACTGGCATGTTTGGTATAGACCTTAATTCATTAATTGCAGAGACTCGAATGGCATAAGCAGGTAGAAGTGTTCTTAGCAACTTACTAGTTACATCCTTTTCTTTAATAGTTCCTCCTGCTCCTTTGATTTGATTGATAGTTTCCTTTAACCTTGTAGTATATTGGATTATGTTCTCACCTTCATTCATTCTCATGGATTCAAGTTGTCCTCTTAGACTATCTACTTTTGCTCTTTGAACATGTTCATCACCACCATACATAGATATAAGCTTATTCCACATAGCTTTGGCATCATTACAACCTTCTAGATCATTAAACTCTGAGTCGGTCAATGTTGATGTTATTTCAATCATTGCTTGAATATGTTCTTGCTTTGCCTTTATCTCTTCCATTTTCATCGGGGAGGTGCTAGGTGCAGTGTAATCATTCTCTAGATAATATGTTGCATATTCTTTGATTCCTAATAAGTGCAGCTTCATCCTTTTCTGCCATGTGGAGAAACTTGACTTGTTCAACTTTGGTGCATCCCTTTTATACATCTTTGGATTTTTCCTCAAGTTCCTTTAAACTTTTCTTTTGGAGTTCCAGCTCTGATACCAATTGTTAGTTAGATGAGAACAGGGGGTGAATCAGATAAACTCACAATACAACATATTCATCAGATTCAACCTCGGTAGAACGAACTTGATATGCAACTATGACTGTAAATCATTCAAACTCATTAACTGATAAACTTGAAACATCAAAACACATTTAACACCAGATTTAACATGGAAACCCTAATAGGGAAAAACCACTGTGGGATTTCGGACCCACAAAGAAAATATACTCTTCTAGAGTATGCTCGGTTAAAAGCCAATCTTGTTAAAGATTACATAAACACATTGCTAGATGTGACCTGGTCAAGGGATTTCCCTCAGATTTATCAGAATCTTGCACTTTGTTAGAAGTGACCTTGTCAAAGGATTTCAAACACTCATTCAGAATGTTACCTTGCTAGAGGATTTACAAATAAGACTGTTAGGTCCACTCGGTTAAGAGATTTCCTGTCACTTACAAAAATAAATAACAGTAATAAAATATATCTGCAACTTCACATCTAAAATGTTAAAGCAAACTCTATGTGCTCAAAATAATCTTGTCATAAGACTTATCTTCCTCCTTGTTGGGCTTCTCAATCTATTCTTCAATCTTCTGTACTCGGTAATCACCTCTGTAGTATCACTGCTCTTCTATTTGTCTGCATAAATTGTTCATCAACTTTTCCTTATTTATAAGCAATTCCTAACTGCTTAATCTCCTTAATCACAATTCCCATGATTAATCTTAGTCATCAAATCATCAAACTTGACTAGGTTCATTGAATCCTTCAAACTGAAAAACGTTTTATCTTTCCTTGAAACTTGTATTCCTTCCTTGGTACTTGTGCTCAGTCATGAGCGTTCAATCTGTGTTGTAGATCTAACTCTTGAATTTTTATTGTCATAGATCCTTAACAAACTTCTTGCATGAAATTCCAATCTTCTATAAATCTCCAGCTCATTGGCATCCTTCATTTAATAATGTATTTATTCATCCAATGCATTATGTTACTGCTCGGTTGATACTCGGTTAATACTGAACTTTACTCGATAGTCATTTTGTATTGTCTCAGTCATTGTCTTGGTAGTTTTGCTTGCTGACAACACCCGGTGACTTCTTCCTTCTTTAACCGATACCGATAACCTTGGTGTTTACCGACTAGCTCCTTGCTCAGTAAAATAGATTAGTATCAAACCTTTACTCATTATATTGCATGAACTCTTTTCTCCTTCTTATACAATCTTCAAATACATATATATAGGATATCACAACAATCAAAATATCATAATCTCATCACTGTCTAACTCGGTAATAGTTGCCCATTGAATAACTTATTACTCCCCTTTATTTTCACATTCTTTCTGTGTCACTAACCGACATCTTTATACTTATCAAAACATACTCTTTAAGATATGGCAACATCATACTGAATCAGAAAATCAATTGCTTGACATCAATGAAAAAATAATATTATTAAGACAGTAATCATTCTTTATCAATTATATCATCAATCTCCAACAACCTTCTCAATATCCTCATACCAACAAACTTATTGTAATGCCAACAGTCGCTCCCATAAACTAGAACATGTAAGAATTCAAATCCAAACTATATGTGCCTCTAGAAACTACTCAAGTTCTTTTATATCCATAAAAATGATGATGCAACAAACTAATTAGGTACATGCCCAATCAATATAGGAGGTGATGAATCAGGACTCTACAAAAATTAATGAAGAACAAGCTTCATGGGTGACGAAGATGAACTAACAATATTGATGTGGCTATTAGCAAAGAGGAGATGTATGTCCTCAAAATAATCTTCCAAATTTAAAATATGAAACTCAATAAACAAGGATGATATTTTTGTAAGATACGAATCCCAAATAGTTGTTTTTGGAAGAATAATATCCTACCACTTTGAATCAATGGTGGATATGCATGATCCAATGCCAATCTTATCAAGAACAATAGAAGATAAAAATGATTGAAATGGGATCTTGATGCGAGGATTAGGAACATGAAAATAGGCCTCTGATCCATCAGAAATTGGAAAACCTTTCATATACTCAAGCTCCTCTATATTAGTATCATCTTCATAAGGCGTAAAATCAGCATGTGCAAGGAGAAAAAGGCAATCTACCATAGGATACTCTACATATAGAGAGATATGAGGGTCTCCAAAGATCTCCCAGAGTAAATTCCAATGTGCGTGAGGACACTCAATGTCTGATATATCACACATAGTGTCATAAGCAACACTATAATAGATCACACTTACACCATGATTTGTGAGATTACCCCAAGCTAATTTACCTCCTAAATTTGTTGGTTTAGGTATATGTCCATACAAATAAGGAAACATATCTAGACACCTCAGATGTGTTAGGATGTCATGTCACCAAGACTCATTGCCTTTGCCAGTTGGACAACTAAAGGATGAAAAGAAAAACCCATGATACCTCCTCAAATGAAATTTTTAGACCACAATAATCTCATCACATGCAAATAAAATCAAATACAACCCTCTCCAACAAATAGATCCATCCAAAGTGCCAAAATATCCAAGTAATTGAGCATATAGTGAAAACACAAAAATCTCAATAAATTGTACCTAGAGCACAATGTAGAAAAATAGACCTAAGATATGGATAGGGGAATTTGATAACTTTCTGATGATTTATGGAAGTCCAAAAATAGAATTTTTTTATAGAATCTAATCAAACTACCTTCAAAATAAAATAGGCTCCATAAATATCTTTCCAACGATATCTTGTTTGCCCAATTTCGACTCCGTATGATGAAGTTATGGGCAAAAAACTGAAGGTAGGTATTTAAGGGTATTAAGCTAAAAATAGAGAAACGCTACTCAATTTAGTTGAGTGCCAATTTTAGTGGGTCCACCAAAAGAAGATGACATTAGCACTATGTGAGCCCTGTACATGTAGCAAGTACATAACTTTTGTCCTACCTCTTTTGACTTTTTAATTCCAAGCCCTTTTTATAACCCTTTGAAAAACAGGTACCCTTTTGATTTTTAATTAAAATTTCAAACAAAAAAAAAAAAAAAAAGAATCAAACCTATGTGAATTTTTTTGCTGATGCTAGCACTAAAGGAAATATAGATTTGTATGGAAATTTGTGGTGCTAAAAAAATGGCATGCATTTTATAGGTTTTTGGGCCTTTTGAGTGTGATGGTGACCTCTATTTTGTGGCAAAGTGCTCATATTTTTCAGTTAACCCCTAATTTGGGTTTGATTTGTGTGCCTTCATAATTTGACTTAAAATTTCAAATGTCTGAGTTTGATGAAACAATATTCGATATTAAAGTTTTTCAATGTTCTCGACACGATGGTAACCTTTGTTTCATCTCGATGTGCATAGAAAATTACCCCAAGTTGGATCCCTAACGCATGTGGATAGGAACTTGACAAAAAAATCTCTAATACCATGTAGAATCTAAGATTGTGTTATTCGATACCATGTAAAGTTTATTATCAACCATGGGAGCCAAGAATCATTTGCAAGCAAAACACCTATCACACAAAAGAGATCAAGCAAATATTGTATGCTCTATACCAACTTGAGAATTTTGTATTATTGCATGATACAATATTAGAAGTACAATTACAATAAATGAATGAATTATTTTATACAAAGAAAGAAATGCCCTAATCCTAAAATTTGAAGAACTAAAGAAATGCAAACTAGGAGCTAAATTAAGCTCCTAAAAAAGAATAACACTAGATATAAAATAAAGAACCTAAGTTAAGCTTAAGTGAAAAAGCAATTAAAGAAGCTAATTAATAAATAATTAGATAATTATCCTAAAATTACTCCAACAAAATTCAATTAAAAAGTACAAAGTTGTGTCACAATTTTATATAAAGGAAATGACCAACATTGATTAAACCTTTTTAATTTGAATCAATAAAAAGAACACATATATAGGTTTTGAATTTTAAAATGATGTAAACTAATAAAATGCAAATTTTTTGGTGTATTTTATGTCTTTTACTTTGTAAAAAATTTATACATGATTATCTTGAACTATAAGGAGCAAGAGCTTGGGGTCACTTCTATTTATGCTCCTAATGATTATAGAGAGAGAGAGAGTAGAGCTTTGGAAGTGGCTAACTCAGTTGGAGGGTGTTCTATGGATCATTGGTGGACATATCATGGATTTCAAACTTAACATTGTGGAACATCCCCAATATAAGGCAGGTGGGTTAGGATTTGAGTGGAAACTGAATGACAAATTTGTTTGGTATAGTATGGTGAACAAACTCAGATTGTTGGATTATGTGGCTAGTAAGAGAGATGAATATAAAGGAATTCAACACACCTGGTGTAACTTTAAACAAGGGAGAAAGAGGATATACAATAGACTAGATGGATTTTACATCAATAAAGATTGGATGTGTGAAGAAGGATGGAAAGTTGGTTGTTTTTTGAAGGTCATCCCCTATACTTTGTTTGATCAAAACCTCATTCATGCCTTCTTCTTTCTAAGAACCTCCCCTCCCTTGACTCATGGTGTGAAAGATTTAGTTCCTTTTAATACTAGGTTGTTGGATGACGAGGATTTCATCTATGCTTCTTTTATAATTCGACAATTTAACCACTAGAACCCTAGGCTAAATGGTGCTATGGATAAATGAAATCAGAATGTACAAAGTTGGAGAACGCTATTTCAGACTATACTAGGCAAAAAAAAAATAAAGGATGATAGAATATTGGAGGCTAAGATGTATAATAGGCTTATTGATGCTGAAGATACCCTCCAAATGCAGCCTGGTAATGAGGAAGTGGCTATTAATCTCAAGGTAGCCAAGGATGAATTAAGGAAGATTCTAAATGTGAAGATCCAGGGAGCTAAAACTAGAGATAGAATTAGTTGGCTTAAGAAGAGTGATAAAGGATCTAAATTATTCTTTCATATTATTAGACACAAGAAGGCTAGAGAAAAAATTGATCGTATATGTGAAGATGGGATAAAAATTGTAGATCAAGGAAAGCATAGTAAAGGCATTTAGCAATTATTATCAGTAGTTGTTCACCTTAGAATATGGTGGATGTGATAAGGAGGCTACCAGGGAGAAGGTTATTTCTATTATCCCTACAAAGATTAGTAAGGAAGATGCTACTGGCTTAGATAAAGAACTATCTCTGGAAGAAATTCAAAATACCATTAAGGCTGTTAAGAATGACAAGGCTCTCGGCCCAGAAGGGTTGCCTAGTGAATTCTATAAGAATAATAGTAATTGGATAGGAGATGACCTTCTTTTAGTCTATAGAGAAGATTTTGATAAAGGGATGTTGGGTTAAGACATTAATAGCAGAGTGATTAAGCTCATACCCAAGGATGGAGATAGATCCCTCATCAAGAATTGGAGACCTATCACCTTACTTAACATCTCTTAAAAAATTCTGGCTAAAGTTTTAGCCATAAGGATGGAAGGTATCCTACCTAAGGTGGTAAACAACGCTCAAACATGATTTGTAAAAGGAATGTACATTCTAAAAAACCTGCTTACTTGCTAGGAGCCGATGCATTGGGATCAAGAGTCTAAGAAAAATGTGTCTATGATGTGTTGAGCATCAAATTTAAATCAATAGAGTTTCATGGTTTTAATTGAAGCTATGGAAGTTTTCTAAAAAAAAATGAAATCAAGCATGCCCTTAAGAATTTCGATAGAACCCTTGAAACTTCCATTGACATCAGAATCCTAAAAGTTATCGCCCAAACCAAAGCCATCAGATATACACACTAACCTCTCACCGAAATGTCTAGTTTGACCGAAATGGTACACCTAATGTATCGAAGAAACCTATTGATGTTTCATCGATAAGATGATTTATCGAACAGACTTGGGCCCTGATGAACTTCAAAAGGGACTTATCGAAAGCATTATTTTTCATCGATAGAAGGTATATCGAAGAAACCAAGGGAGATTTCATCGATGAAGCAAGGCTGTCGAAGAAACTATGGTATTGATAGGACATGTAAATAATTCACCAAAGAAGATAGTTCTACCGAAATGATGAGATCAAAGAAACTAGGGAAGGTTTCATCGATAGGACCTTTCGAGAAAAGAAGGGTGTCGAAGAGATACTAAATTTATTGGCCGACAGTGACAATTTCATTGAAAGACAAAAGGTTGATAAAACATAAGAGATTTTCATCAATAACATGCTATCGGTAAAAACAAAAGGTTGAATGAAGATATTCTTCTTTCACCGACATAAGGAATTTCATCGATGCCAATGCAAAAGCTGGATAATGAGGAACCATTATTGATAAACTTAAAGATCGATAAGATGGTTATGAAACGCGGCGACAAAAGGATTCCTATTGAAAATAGGGTTTCGATGAACCAATGGAGGATTGCATCAACATGAACATGTAAGGTAAAGATTTCGATGAAAATGAGGAGATCGATGAAACCACAAGGCTCATTGATGATAACAATGGTTTCATTGAAACAAAGGTAACATCGATGAAACATGACATTTCAAAGGAATATAAAGTGACGCCACCGAAGTGTATGATTCCATCAAAACAACAGTGCAAATATAAAATTAATGAGCATTAATAGAAAATATAAAGTACTGCTAGATAAATGATTACTTTCTTCCACGAAGATCAATACAAATCTTAATGAAGTCACCTTATCATAAATTCAAATGAATGCCTTTGTGACCATTGTGCAACCGGTAATGTTAACTGATAAGATCGCCATGAATGCTCGATAAATTGACAAGAAAGGAAGCACTTTTGGGAAACGCTTGAATAATTTACAGTGAGCCTCGGAAAGCCAGACAATTCAAAATCAGATTCACAAGAGGTCTACCCAAAATTCAAGTAAGTTTCTCATTCTCAGAGCTCTATAGTGACAATGGAGGCGTCATCTTCTAAAAAGAGTAGGGTTAGGAAAGCTAAAGAGACCCAGCCTGAGGAGGATAAACCTAAGAGGCAGAAAAAGGAAGGGCACTCACTTGCCCAAGACCTAATTGACCAATGTCCTTCGTCAAGCCTTACGTCTAAGAAAATTAAAATAGACAAGTAAGGTTTGGAGGATAGGTTTGAGGACCTAGGAGATATATGGACAGAAATAAGAGGTCATGAACTGTTTATTTTTGGATATATACGAAAGAATGCGCCTGAGCCTATGAATAATTTATGGAGATTAAATTTGGGGAAACTGGCAATGGTTAATGTCTTTGTGAATGTTGAACTCATGAAATCCCTAGCCAACAATTGTGGTCCCAAAACCAGGACCAGATATGATTATATGGGGAAACCAATATTATCAATTACTAAAGAAATTATCGATGTTGTGTTTGAATTGGATTGGGGATTCGAGGAATGGATTGATACCAAGAAGTTGTCACAAACATATTTCAACATAGAAGACATCTATAAGAGATGGAGACTTCCCATCCATAGGCCTAAAGTTGCAGGGTTGATAGTGCCATTGGGCAAAGAAGACAAACTTCCTTATGATGTTGATTCTTTCCATCCTTACTTCAGATATGCATACTATTGTGTTGCTCGGGTTCTAGGAATAGAGGCTCATTCTTTGATGGATATAGCGGCCATGGTTATTTATGCAGACTTGCAGTCTAAGGATCCCAAGTTATTTGATTTTGCTACTTTTCTTGCTGAAGTCATTAATCATGGTTTAGAAAAACTGAAAGAAGATGTGATTAATGTACATTTTAAGTATTATTCTATTCTTATGCATATGTTATTGTATGTTGGACAAGACAAATGGTTGTGGCCAGATGAGTTATGCATCAGGGCATATGATAAGGCTAGGATGAGAAAAATTGTGCAACTGTGGATATCTTCATGGGACCAGGGATATAGTAATAACCAGTACTGACATTTTGAGGAGTTTTTTGTTAAGACATTATACATATTGTTGGGATATCCATGCAACCATGCCTTGTCTCCTGAAATTCAGAGAGTTTTGAGACCAAAGGAGTATGGTGAAGACACCTCAATTGAGCACAATTGGGGAGACTGGTATTGCTTTCTAGATTACACTCAAATAAGAGTATATGGGTTTGAAGGAAAACCCTATCTATTGCATGTCACAGTGCCTAATAGAGTGGCATTCCTCGAGATTGTGAGACAGTTGTCAACAACAAGTGCCCAGCACTTAACAAATCATGGAAAACAATCCATTGTGCCTGGGTTGTTGGTGTTCTCAAATTTTATTGTTAAGAGCTCTAAGAGTTATAGATTGTTGCAGAACAAATTAGACTATTATAAAATGGTGGAAGGTGACCCTAGACCAAACTTTGACCTTGAGGGTTATATAAGAGAAGCAAAGGTATCACAGAAGTTGCGAGTAGCTGATCATGATCCATTCATGCCAGATGACTATATAAGAAATTTGGATAGAGAAATAGTCATTGCTAAGATGACACAACATGATAAGGTCTCAAAGGCCTATGCATGGAAACTAAACAGAGGAAAAATTAATGATGATGTCCTACAGGAGATAGATGACCCCTTGGCTAAAGCGAACGAGCTCATGGAGCATGAACTTGAAATCTTAGAAGGTGTCGCTGCATATGTTTTCAGAGACAGAACACAACACATTAGGGATATAGAGCCCTTGATTCAAATGTCTCCCCAATCCACCTCTGATTTTATTCCAATTGATTCGCCCAAGGAAGATTACCCGCCTAGGTTTGAAAGTGATGTGCAATTGAATTTGATAACAGGGCAATACAATGTACAAGAGATTGGAGATATAAGACTATTAGAACATGAGGATTTTATTGCTGATAATAATTTTATTTCTTTTAAGGAATTCAATACATTTTTGTGTTAATATAAAGGAATGCAAATCAGGGATGTTATGAAGGGAAAAATAAAAGAAGAAAAGATCCATAAACTGCAAGAAGAGGTAGATCTGGCCATGAGGGAGATGACACCTGAAAAGTGGAGACAATTACTCAAGGATTTCAGTGTGTTGATTTATTCTAGATGGGACATGAGATCCGCATTATTATTTGATAGCTTTCTCAGAAAATAGGATCCAACTAGGCAAATCATGTCTGATGAAGTTGATAAAATCTTTATGGGTTCAAGGTATGACTAGGATCAAAAGCCTCTCATGTTGTGGGCCTTGTATCCAAAGGAAAAGAGACCTATACTTGTTGACACAGATCAAGCTTTTGGTCATTTGATGATCCAGCAAGCTAGAAAGACTGATCCTAGGATCACATCCAGATTGAACTTGGATGTAGCAAAGTTGAATCAAGATCAAACAGAGTTCTTGGTTAGAAAAAATAGCACTTACAACAATTTGTATGAGAAGGCCACTGAAGAAATCTAGAAGTTACAAGAACAATTGCTACAACAGGCTCCTGTTATTGAGAATGATGTATTGGATACGATGCTCCAGACTGACCAAAAGGTTATAGATGCTTTAACAAATGCCATTTATTGGAGAACAAAAAGTGAAAAGCTTGCAAAACAAGTAGATAATTCTAATGTGAGAATTAACAAACTTGCTAATGACATTGTTGAACATAGGTTTAAAGCTATGATGGTATACACAAACCAGTATTGGAAGGCCAATACAGGGACTATAAAAGTCTTGGAGGAGCATGAAAGGTTGAAGAAAAGGTTGCAGGATGTAATGAACAATCACGAGGCCATGTCACCAGAAGAGAAAGCTCAAGGAGATCTATATTTAGAAGAACATGATAGATATGTAGATGCACTTAATAAAGATCTCTAGGCATTGGATGAAGATGGAATTGCAAAAGTGCCAACAATCTGCAAGGAAGGAGAGATGATATCATTAGAACAATTGCAAAATGAGTTTTCCTGTGTTAAGGGAAAAACTATTGCTGAAATAAATCGAGATGAAGACATGGCGCCATGCATAAATTGGGCAGTGTTCAATTTATTTTCACTGGAAATAGAATTGAAGATGAGGAGCATTGCCACCAGATGTTACAAGAGTGATAATTACATAAATCACCTTAGAATGCTTAATTTGTTTATCTTTCACTTTGTTAAACAAACACAATCCAGTGTTAGTTTGGAAGAGACACGACTCTTCATAGGATAGATTTTGCTCTCATATATATATGAGCAGTTTTTTGTAAGAATTGGGATCAAGAAATATAATATAGACTCTGGCATAATACTGTACTATTTTAAACCTTTAATATAATCAGTTGTTTTCCTTTGCATATGTGCTATGAGTTATTTCATTTTCTATAGGTAGTTGTTTGTGATATTATCTCTAAGAAGATAAGGTTACTCATATTCTTGCAATGAAGTTTATGTTCTTATGTTATAGATCTGAATCAAAAGATCTACTAATAAATTGTCATTGTTCCTTGTAGCTCTTTCTCGAATGGTCCCTTAAGGTTAGGGTTAAATTCATTCAGGCTATCTATAACATAAATATTTAACAAATCTCTTTTAAGAAACAGTAATTGATAGATTTACCAAAGGGGTAAGTTTAAGAATTGTCTCATAAATCATACATTAAGTCCTAGAAGAATATAAGACTTTGTAGCCCAAATAACAAGGAAGACACTGGTCATTTACAAATCACAATCTTTACCATATTAATTACCTTTACATTAAAGCAATAGGACTAGTTGAGTAGGACACATAAAACCAATTAGCAATAGTATACATACATATAAATTTCAAGCACAAGATCGAATAGCTTTCACAACAACAATCTTGAACTCATCTAAAAAGCCACCTATCCTAAGAACCTATGCCATTCTAAGATAGGGAAAGATTTAGATCAAGGTACTCAATCTTCTATAAAAAGCATTAGTCATCAAAAGTGACTAGTGAATAGGTATACCCACCTAGGTCTTGCAGAGCCTAAAGTGAGGGAGTTAGTAACCAAATAGGTTCACTCTATAAGTTGGCCAAGTCAATTGGAGGGTTTGATCATAGGAGTTGGCATTTCCTTAGAACATATCCAATCTGTTGATTTGAGATCCAACATGATGTTGATTGACTTTGAGAAGGCATATGATAGAATAGAATGGATCTTTATTCTCATGATGTTGAAAAGTTGAGGTTTCCCTATTCTATTTTGTAAAATGGTTAAGACCCTCATGAATGATGCCATGACTTGTGTTGAAGTTAATGGAAGCAAGTCTGAAAACTTTTCTCTTTCCACATCTATTAGACAGGGCTATCCTTTAGCCCCAACTTTATATGTCATTGCTACTGATGCATTATTTTATTTACTAAGAGATTATTCTCTTTCCTCCAATGTGAAGGGTATCAAGCTGCCCATTGGAGAAGAATTGTTGAACATACAATTTGTTGATGATACTGCTATTATGAAGGGCTTGGAGGAAAGAAACTTTGATACCTTAATGGTTAAGTTGGACATATTTTTCTTAGCTTTTAGAAGAAAGGTTTCTTTACCTAAATCAATTATCTTAGGTTGGGACACTATCCGCCTAGCTAGTTTAGCAAATTCCCACTTTTGTGGGGAGGACCTTATCACCAAATTAGGTATTTGGGCATTCCCTTTTCCCTTAGTCCTTATCTCAAGGAAATGTGGGAGTGGGTTAAGGATAAGATTGATAAGAAATTGAGGAATTGGAATAGGCACACTCTCTCTCTAGCTAGAAGGTTTCAAGTTTGTCAGAAAAAATTACCCTCTTATAACATTTATTACACCTTTGATTGGTTGTTTAGTACCTATTAATTTTCCTTCTTCCAAAAGTTAATTAGGGATTTTTTCGTGGTCTTATGGTAAAGGAGGCAAGAAAAGGCATGTGGATAGATGGAGATGTTGTACTATGAGCAAGAAAAAGGGTTGTCTTGGATTAAAGGATCTGAGACTATAGAGGATTGCACTTTCTACTAAATGGATATTCCATGTGTTTCATGGGGATGAACCCTGGAAGGTTTTGATTAGGAATAATATATCTAAATTTTTTCGTAAACAAGGACTCTCGTGGAAAGGACTCCCAATATGTGATCTAATTTTTGGAAAAATTTTAGTCTATCCCTCATGATCTGTTATTTTTAAATCAATTTAGAAGGCATGGGATAGTGTGAGACATCTTACTGAGCACACGGATCTCATTAATGAAAATAAAAAAGTATGGGGAAATAGATCAATTTGGTGGAACTTGAAGTACAAGGACAAGTCATTGGCTTTGATACAAGGATGCTCTATTAAAACATGGGTAGTGAAAGGTATTTAGACATTTGAAGATATTTTTGAAGTTGGTTAGTTGATACATGAGCATATATTCTAACTGTATCTTTTTGTATATGATGTAATGGGAACTTGCTAAAGTAGTTTAGAAAGTGTATATGGGTCATATGACTTGATGATATTGATATACTCTTGATATATTTTGTATTTTGATCTCCTAGTATTTAATATTAAAAAAAATTATACAATTATTTGAATATATAGTATTTATAAAGTAAAAACTAAAATTTAGTTGTTGATAAAATGTTGAAATTGAAGTTACATAAGGCCCCACACTTTATATAATAAATTTTTTTTTTTTTCTACATTTTTTTTGTGTGTATTAATAACTTAAAACTTTAGTGCATGAATATATTTAAAAAATAAAATAAAAATAAAAATTTAAAAACTTAAGTGTACTGAAATATAACTCTTTCAATTTGGCACCACCTTTTTCTTGAATTATTTATTCAAAATATAAAAGAAATATACCATTGATATAAATTCTTTTCTCTACTACATCATATTTTTTTCAAAAATTTTAAATAAATTTTATTATTTTTCCTTAACAATTTATTCAGCCTTATATTTTAGTGTTGATGACCTACTTGTAATAAAAATAAAATATAAAATATAAAATATAAAAAAATAATTAAAATATTTATTAGATATATATTTTAGAAAATTCACTTATAGATCTAAAAAATGGTAGTTTAATATTAAAAAAATATATATTTATAAAAGTATGCGTTGTTGAAACATCGAGCTTTTCAAAAACATTATTATTTTGGTAATTGGATCCAAAGTGATTTAAAACATACATTTAGTAACTGCATTCAATTGAAAAGTTGTGGCCCATATATAACTTAGCTATAATGAATCTATAAATACCATATGTTTAGCTAAAATTAAATTGAAGTTAGAAATACTTAAATTCACTTGTGCTAATAAATTAGCCTATAATTAGAAACTCCAAATATGATGAATTATATTTAAATGAAGATGTCTCATAAATATAGAACTTGTCTATGTGTTTGTATGTCTTCAGGATGTGGTATTTGTAAAAATTAAATAAAATATAACTAGGGCTAAATTTTAAAAAAAGCACACAAATAGGATAGAAGTGCTCCTTAATACTATTTCAACATTGCAAGAATCGCAAAAAAAACTAGATATATAGTTAAAAATTATGGACTTGAATGTCCCGATTGGAGATCTAAGTAAATATATATTGAATATAATGATTGACTGAAGAGAGCTATAATAAAGTAAATATATTTTGTATTGAATACATATTCACATGTTATGTTTATATTGAATATTTGGACACATGTACAGACTCAAAAAACTTATGTTTCTATATGTGATATAAACACTCATATTGTCTCTTCCTACAAGTTCATTAAATATATAGTTTGGATTTAAATCTAGTTAATACATACATTCGCACATCTATACATATATACATATGTATGTATGTCCAATATAAAATTACTTTCTATTATTACAAATTCAGGAATATATTGATTATCAAGACAATTCGAATTTTGTAAACTTTGCTTATACAATTTAATTTAAATAAATCATTCTTCAATTGAAAATATACAATTTCTTTCAACTTTCATTTTATTTTCTTACAAATCTATTTTAACATTCAAAAATTTGATATTTCAATTAAAAAATGGATTACCTACTTTAATTTAAATTTATATAATTTCTTCTTATATTCCTTTCTTGGTAAGATTACCTACTCACCGGATTCTCCACCTATACCTTTGGTGCCGCGAATATTGTAATGTTATTATATTCTGCATTCCCTTTCAAATGCGCTGGCACCTTACCTTCTCTACAGCCATGTCCCTTCAGAATTATCTTTAGAGTTGACTGCAATTGTTTTCTCCTCTTCTGCTTTGTATCTATCTAAATTTAATTCTTTAAAAAAAAATGGTTTTCACACGTTCAATACAACGGCTTCGAAGTTGATCTTGTATATATCTATATGTATATGTATGTTATATATATACACATACACTTCAGCCAAGATTTTCAGGATTGAGTTGTATACACGCATTCTATTCTACTATATTCCATTTCCTCTCTGTTTTGCCTGCACTTGATTAGAATTCTCAATTTCAACCAAAAAAGACTCGAAGATGGAATTCGTCCTTGCAAAGGCTGCTGTTGGAAAAGTTTGTGAGATGGCCATCCAACAAGTGGCTAATGAGGTAAGCATAGTCTTCAACTTCCGAGAAGAATTTCAATGGTTGCCCAACAGGTTTATAGAAATCAATTGTGCTTTAAATGAAGCCAATGAAGAGAGCACTGGACAAAAGGAGTCTGTGAAAAACTGGCTTCTCAGAGTTCGGGACATTGCCTGGGAGGCAGAGGACATACTTCAAGAATGCGCTGTGGATTCTTTGTATGCCACTAATACTCAGTTTTCTGCTTTGCTTCCTCGCCTTAAAATGGGCAGAAGAATTCAAAAGCTGAAAGCCCGGTTGAGCTCTGTTGTTCAAGATGGAAACCAACTGAATATAGTTCGTGCTGCTATGGCTCACAAAGAAGAAGAAGCAGCAGAATCATCAATTAGATCCCAAGGACAACGGTTTAGGAGATCAAGTCTCCTGCCTAAAGATTCAAAACCAGTGGGGATAGAGTCCAAGATGGAAAGCATGGTGAATTTGTTGGTAAACCCCCATATTCCAATTATTGCAGTGGTTGGAATGGGGGGCATAGGAAAGACCTATCTTCTTCAGAAGCTCTACGACGCCATAAAGGGAAGGTATGAGATATCTGCATGGATTTCTGTTTCTCAATTCTATTCTGTTTCCCAGTTGCAGCGTGATTTAGCTTTTCAATTAGATGAAGAGTTGAGTAAGAGAATTGACGTGGGTGGAGTGAGTGAAGGGCCCGTAGCACAGTCGATTCATGGATTTCTGCTAGGGAAAAGATATCTTATTGTGTTAGATGATGTCTGGAGGGCTACTAGAGAGGGTGACTTGCTAACCAAACTTGGCATACCAACTAGAGATATTAGGGAATCCAAAATTCTGCTTAGCACAAGAAGCAGAGAGGTCTGCGAAAATCTCAATGCTCGTGTTTATCAGATGGAATGTTTGACAGATGAAGAGAGTTGGAGTTTGTTTTGTGCTTATGCGTTTCCTGGATCTAAGGGAAACAGGGCACCACAGCACCTGGAAAAGGTCACGCATAACATCGTGAAGGAATGTGGGAATTTGCCACTTGCAATCAAAACTACAGCAGCATCTCTGAGCAGCACTACACAGCCAAGGGATTGGCAATCCAAGTTCAGTAAGCTGAAAAAAGTAGGGACTTCCAAGGACCTTCTCATGGATATTCTCAAATTGAGTTACTACTCCCTGCCTGCACATCTAAAGGCTTGTTTTGCTTATCTTTCCTTCTTCCCTGAGGATGAGATAATAGAGTGTGAGTATCTCATATATCTATGCAAGGGAGAAGGATTCATTCCGGCAGGAGAGGACCCCTGGGATTGTATGAATCGGCTTGCCAATCTCTGTCTGGTTGAAGTATGGGAAGACACATATCTGAAGAAATATTGTAAATCCATGATTTATTGCTTGATTTGGTCATACTTGTATCCAGAGAAAATAAGTGTGCTTTCAGTGTTGAAGAAGCCTTCGACAAATTGCAATCTGTGAATACAGATGGTAGTCGCTGGTGTCGCCTATTTTTGGCAAAGAAAGATATTGATAAGCATGCCATCTCAGAGAGGCGTCCTGTTTCTCCCACCCTTGTCCGCACAGTATCACTCTCTCATAACTACAAAATTGAAGGAAACATTCCGGCAATGTTGTTTAGTGGTATGAGAGTTTTGCGGGTTATGGATCTGAGCTACACAAATATCTCCACATTGCCTGCTTGTGTTGAAGAGATGAAACTTCTCAAAGTGTTGAATTTAAGGAGGACCAAGATTAGGAAGTTACCAAAGTGCTTGAGATGCCTTAAGAGTCTCTCTTTTCTTGATGTCTCTGATTGTAGATTGAAGAAGAATCAGGCACCCAAATGGATAAGTGAATTAAAGTGTCTTCAGCATTTGGAAGGCCCGTTTGTGCGAATGCCAAAGGGAATATCAAAGTTGGAGCCTTTGCGAACACTAAGAGTAGATGAGTTCTTGTCCCTGTCCATGGAAGAAGATGGTGCATTAAGGCTAGATGATGTTGGCAAGATGAGGGAAATTGAGGAAATAGCATTTACAGTTGAGCATGAATCGCAGTTGAAGAGGATGGAAGAAGGGGTCCTTTCACCCTTGCTCAACATGCGTCGGCTGGAAGTCAACAATGCAATTGTTGGAATGCGGTGTGAATCTGAATCAGAATCAGATCTTCCTCAGTTTTCAGAGAGAATGAGTACAATGAGAGATCTAGAATATCTCAAGCTATATTATTTTGCAGTGCCAAGTTGGATATGTCACCTCTATTTATCGAATGGTCATTGTAGTAATTACCCAGAATTGCAGGCAATGCCCAATCTAGTGAGTTTGGATTTGCATTATAACAAGAGGTGTAGAGAAGTGCCAAAGGCATTTGGAAAGTCGGGAGGATTTCCTCACCTTCGCTTCCTTTTCATAGATGAATTCCCTAAATTGGAGGAGTTTCTAGAAATGGAGGATGGAGCGATGACATGTCTTGAAAAATTAAGATTACGGAATTGTGAGAAGGTGAATAAAATGGGAGAGGGATTGGACTCAAGGAGATCGATATTGGAAGTTTCACAGGGAGATATAAATTTAGGGAGAAGTTGAAGGAAGGTGGAATATATTGGAAAAAAATCAAAGCTGCCAATCCCCACATAAATATTGTTGGATAATAATATTAATAATAATAATTTATTATTGTTGAATAAGTATGAATAATTTAGAATTTGACTGATCTAGCTTCTACTTCTTATTTAAAGAATATTTATTTCCCTGATATCAACAAATATTGCATTCATCTTTTTAGCAAAGATCTTATTATAAAAGACGATGGCATTCTATATGGATTTTCACTTGATTTCTCAAAATCTAATCATACTGATCTAGCAATGAATTTGAATACAGAGCTTCAAATCTCCCTATTGCAGTTATGCTACAATAAAGAAACATTAAACATGTCAGGATCCAAATACAAAATAAAAGTAAAAAATATCTTCTTTCACAAAATCTAATAGGGAACACCAATGATTTATGCTTGAAGTTGTATAATGCATTGTATTTTTGGTTAAATTGGAAAAATAAAAGCATATTAAAGCTCTTATAGATGTACTGATTAAAAAGGGTTGAGTAGTAATAAGGAGAGACACCTTAAAAGGAATTGGAAACCACCATAGATCTTGCTAATGACTCAATGCAAATAGAACATAAATAAATATTAAATATAAAAATTCATCTTTAATGCAAGACTATTCTATTGAACATAATATTTTTAAAATAAGCATCACATAAAAATAAAGATATACTCTCATCACATAAATATTTGAGAATATGTTTTTTTTAACTTCATATGAACTCAAAGATTAAATATGAAGGACGCAATATGAGATCAATATAAACTTGGATAAATTAAAAGTTACAAACAATGTAAATAAATAATATTTGTGTGTTCATATAGTAAATAAAAATTGTTCCACAATTGACAAAGAGCAGAGCAAAGAGACGAATAAAAAAGGAAAAACTATTGGAATTGGAATTGAAATTATCCTATATATGAATTGATCTTAGATATTTGTAGAGGATCTAACTATTACAAGCTAGGGTTATCGTCGCACCAAAAGATCGACATGTCAATGCCTGATACAACCACTAGACTTATATAATCCACAAGAGGTTGTTAAACCATGTCGCAAATCCCCACGACGGACGTTGGCCAACTGCCAACAATCCCCCTCCTAGCATCACTCGCCACAGCTTGCGTGATTCGAACCTATGACCAAGCTCTAATACCCCTTATTACAAGCTAGGGTTGTCGTTGCACCAAAATATCAACCTGGCAATGTCTGATACAACCACTAGACTTATAGAATCCATAGGAGGTTGTTAAACCATGTCATAAATTAAATAAGGTGGCACAATATTATGAGAGGACGATAGTGACAGCGAAGGTCATTGGGTAATCAAAAAGGAGGGGAGAAATACACAATTGGTTGGTAGAGAAAAATATCAACACCAATGTTATCAATCTCCCTAATAAAATATTTAGGCTTGAATTCAATTATGAGATGGAGAGGGATGATTTTTTGGTGACGGCTCTGTGGCGGATTGGCAAGTCCCTAGTTTACACCTAGAACTGGACAAAAAACTTTAACCCTAGATCATCCTCTCCCTGTGAAAGAGCATATTGGATCAAATTATGTAATTTACTTCTTGAATACTGGTCTAGGGAATGCATTAGGATGATAGGATCTAAATTAGGGTAAGTTCTTGGAGTTGACATGGAAACCAATGACTCTACATTATATGTTCAGATCAAGCTCATCTCAATTTTCCTTATTTCTAAGATTATCAAACTCAACAACTCGATTGAGACTTGGGAGCAGATGGTTGAAGTTAAAGAAAAGAGACTCTTTTGTTTAAGATGTGGAGGCTGAACCCACAAGGAAGAAAATTGCCATAAACCACTAATTAAAAAATGGGTCCACATGACAAAAATGTATCTAAAATACTTCCTTTAGAAGTTGTTAATAATATGACATCACTACTTCACCCTATGAATAAGGACAAAGAGACATCGGGATCCACCCCTAGAAATAAGAGCGGGCATATTGATAAAACCTTAATACAAGTATAGAGGTACAAAATGAAATTGAAATGGTGCAGGAGGAGATTGGTACCTCAATAATACAATCGTGATCTTGGAAAAATGAAGGAGAAAATAGTAAAGCTATGGAAGATGCTATGAAAGAGGTTGGCATGGATGGTGCTTCAACCGAAGGAGGCCTAGATTCTAATGACTAAGCATAAGATTTCTAGACAGATATGGATGACTTTGGAATAATAGACCAAAGATGCATTAATCAATCAGCATCCAAGGTTCTAGTCAAATCAAAGTAGAAGAAAAAGAGACTTAGGAACTTACCTAGAAAAAAAATGGGAGGAGGAAGCAGTGAGAAGGGACTTACAAATATCAAGGAGTATATGACTATATCCAAGGGAGGAAACTCATCCCTCAGATGGGAATGAAGATTGCTTCATGGAATGTAAGGGGCTTAAATTCCCCTCACAAAAGATGTTTGATTAAGCATCATCTAAAAATGTTGGTGCTAGATTATGATCTAGCATGTTCCACAATTCTACTAGTTTGGATAGTAGATTGATGTGCTTTTGAAAATAAATGTTCTGGTTCTGGTAGATTTATTAATGTTGATGGATCAGAAAAAATTATAAAATTTTTAAAAATGAAATTGAATGATGAATTGAGTTTATCATTAAATATAGATAGATTTCAAGTGATAGTAAGAAATTAAAATATAGTTCTATCAAACTAAATTAAAATTTTGTTATAATTTGACTGAAGATGAATCTTTGAATATAAGAATTTCATGCATTGCAAAATTAACCAATTGTTAGTACCCCCGCTGAGAATTAACTAGATCAAGAAGATTAACTCCACATTACTCTATTTAATCAAATAAGATGTCTCCATTACAAAATATATGTCCTTTGTTTGTTAACTTTCTTTACCTATTTTTATAATAAAATTATTTTAATAACAATGACATCAATTAGTTAAATCCATTATATCGTCCATAAAACTTTTAGCTGAATGATTGGCAAGAAAAGATCATTGCAAGTACAATCTATTATCTCAATCTTATTAAAATTTAGTTAAACTAAAAAGAATTTGGTGCATCTGTGGTGGTAATACTGAAAGAACCAAGCACAAACAAAACTATACCTCATTTTCTATTCAGTTTAACAAAAACCATAGACAAACATCATTGAATCATTCAATTTGTTTAAGGAAACAATGTAAAGTATTTCTATTATTATGCCAAACCAATCAACAAGTATTAGCTCCATGGCTTGGAGATATCAACAGTTTTATATAGAAAAATATAACATACATCTCCTCCTTATGAAAGGAGTGAAACAATGCATAACGCATTCTGGGAATTAATCCAAATTAGACAACGAATAAGAGCGTACCCTATGATAGATTGTTTTTTTTTTTATCGGTAAAGGCAGAGCCAAATTATATTGATTATGTAGAATTTACAGAGCTAAGATAGCAAATAGATTTTTAGCAGAATTCAAAATGGAGGCATCAAAATTCCTTCTAGTAGAAGAGAAGGACTTCTACCAAGCAATCCATGGAAGGCATAAGGAGTCCTTCCTAATTAACATATGTAAGTCTGAGGAATCCCTTTTAATAAAAAGCTTAAAGTCTAAATGGCAGAAGCTTGCTGCCCTATTAACAGAGATTATGTTGATGAAAACAAATACCCGCTTGATAGTCAAAACAGTAAGCTTAAAGTAGCTAAAGGGGACCTAGCTTGCACTTTCCTTGTGGGGTTTAGATAGCATATGCTTCTTCCTTGCATGCCCACAGCCTCTACTCGGAGGGTGACCCCTACTACGACCAAGTCCAGACCCGCGACGACCCCTACTAGCGCACAAGGAAATACCTTGTGATAGATTGTTGGAGCTTCCAAAACAGCCAATGGTTCAAAATGCTTGAATGACTATAGGAATCATATAGAATATCACTATCAAGAGACAGGTAGGTGGCTATATGGTAATGGTCCAGCACGTAGGGAACACTCAAGTTGATCTTTCACAGTGAACTTCGAGCACTCTTAATTTATTTATTTTAAGTCATTTGTAAAATGGTTTAAATCACAAACATTAAGTTTTGATTTTTAAGTTCAAAAGTATTAAACACTCAGAGTTGATTGGCATTCTCTAGACTTAATATGTTATTTAGTGTGTGGTTTAAAACTAATCGTCACTTGCTGATGATAGATACGGAACCAATTAGAATTTATAGCCCTCCCTATGGCTAGCATACCAACCTACACAAGGGAGTTTAACACCTTCTAGAATTTTAATAGTTTCTTTTTTAAATTAAAAATTTTAAATAATTTTTCAAATCAATTTTTAATAGTGTGAGTTTTTTTCAAATTTACCTTTTTTACAAATGATGATCATATTACTATAAAACCAATGGGGAGGTGGGCTAACTTTTTTTGTTTTAATAACAATGGCCAAAATAAATTAAATTTTATGTCAATCTTAATTTTTTAAGTCTACTGGATCCAATGACAAGGTTTGTATCATGACAAGGGACCATCTATGAAACTACCCCTACAAAACCCTCACGTTAAACACAAAACAACTATTTTTACAACTCATTTTCAAATCCCAAAATATAACCACAAATTTGCGAGCTCCAAAATCATGAATCTATATACTTTAACCTACACAACATACTTCATAAATTGAAGTTTCTAAAATCTCTCCAACATTGTCATTGCTTCAACTTTACATCATATTTTCTCATACAAGGATTAAACCAAAACAAGGATCTATCACATCCCTCAACCACAACTATGGTTCTGATAAAACTTGTTAAGCAAAATAAGTTAATCAAATGATGTTCTATATTATCCTATGAGAGGAAAGCACCCATACAAGCTTACAAAATAATCATATGCAAATATCAAAGACATACCATAAGATAACACAAGATATGCTCTTGGAAAACCTTCAAGGGGGAAACATTAACCTCCCAAAGCATCCAAACTCACTGTAATATTCATCAATGGAAAATTACAATTCACTGATAGAGTCTCCATGAATACTCTAAAACATCAAGCAACTCTAATGCATCCTCAATGTATCCAAGCATGTACTCACACATCCTAAGGCATGCTTCACATATGCACTCTTAATAAGAGATCTCAATATAGTTATACAACCAATCCAAACAATCAATCATCCAATTACCCAACTTCAACTACTAAATATGTGTGTTTTAATAGTATCAAGCCCACACAAAAAAACTAAGTGGTAAGGTGAAACCATGAATACACAAAACCATTACTAATTTTCTCAAATATTAAATATTTTTCATACACAACTCACATAAAATATATAACCAATGTTACATACAACTTCAGTAGTAGATCTAAATAAATATTTTATGTGACTAGAAACATTGTCCCCTAAGATACACCAAAACTACATACTTATTTTACGTAATTATAAAATTCTTTCTTTTGCAAGGGTACAACACCCTATTCCTACATCTAAATGAGTGGTGAGTTTTTCCTTTGGAGAATAATTTTGAAAAAAAAAAAAGCCTCTCACTTTCCCTATTTGCTACTAGTTAAATTTTATTATGGATGATAAATAATTTCACACTTGCTCATTGGTAACACTCAATAAGGCATCATATATATTATTCTAGAACTACTACATCAGTCAATTCTCTTTTTGTTTCTATATTTCTCTCTTGCACTTGTATATATTTGTATATTATAATAGAAGAGGTATATAAATACTTATAACTTAGCAATAACTAAACTAAATATATGTGCATGTGAAGTTATTCTTTAAAGATAACTTGATTTAGAAATACCCGTGATTTGTATGAATCAAAAAAAGTATTTTATTTTTAAATATAATATTTGCATGCTTTTATCTATATCCATGGCATTTATGCATGTTATACAAAATCATGTACAAGCAATTTGTAACTAGCGCTTGCACCTGAATGAGGTGCAATGGGTAAGCCGATAGTAATTTATATAACTATAAATATGGTAGAATATTCATAATTAAATGTATGAATATCTTCTCAGATATCCGAAAGTTGGAGCAGAAGATCGTTTTGGGGGGAAATAAATTGTTATGAAAGATAGATCTTCAACGCATGTGGAAATTTGTTTCCCCAATTTTTACAAAATCATTTTTCTTCTTAGGACCTTTCAAACGTTACATGCTAAATTTTCCACTTCATCAGGTTCAAATTTATTTGTATTTATGAAACGGGAAAAACATAAGGCCTTTGAGTTTGATGCACAAAGTAGATTTCCAGGAATGTAAAGATTTTTAGTTGACTTACGGATCAAATGAATAAGTTTTTTAAAAGTATTGTACTTTCTTCAAAAGTCTCAGCCAATTAGACCTCTACGTAAAGTTCGTCAAACCTTAAATATTGTTTTCTCTAATCTTTATGCATTTGCTTGAGAACAAATTTGAACGAAATGCGAAATTGCAAACATTCTTGATGGACAAATATTTACTATTTAGTTAATTTTTTGGTACTAAATGATTTGATCTTGGATAGATGATAAATATTGTAAATTCTCAAGTTGTTTTGAGGTTGAAAATATTTAAATTATTTTTCTTGAAAAATAGCAGAAAAAAATGACTCGGAATGTTGGTAGCAACAATCAAAGAGAGAAAATCTCTGAGGATGATGTCCATTTGAAGAGATGTAACCCATGTGAAGAAATTTTATGTTTTTGTAGAGGCTTCTTTAAAAGAAGAAAGCGTCATAAGAAATGAACCCGAGTCTATTCCCAACCCAACTACATCTTCTGGTCTTAGGGGTGGGTGGCCCATTAAAACAAAAGATAAAATTTCACAAAAAAGAATTCTTCGTGATATTTTGATAATGAAAGAAAATATCATTGTCTTCAATAATTTTTGAAAACTCAAGTCAACAAATACCATAACTTGAACACATTAAAATAGATCTTTCTTATTTCTACTTAATAAATTACCCTTAAAACATAATCTAGAAACACTATAATATTCTTGAAAACTAATTAGGCCTATTATTTTGATTCCAATCCTAACTATAATTCTAAATCTAGAATTGAACGAAATGGAATCCTAAATCTAACACTGTACCAATCCAAAATATATAGCTATTTGAAATTAATTTATGTCATGTCTTTCAATTCATGTTGCAACTGTAGCTAGTTTATATATATTTAATAATATATATAGAATAAGCCGAGAGATATCCTACTCAAGGTGCCTATTGCACTTTAATATTGATAAATTAATAAAAATAGGCACCTCTAAAAGGATATCTCTCGGCTTATTCTATATATATTATTAAATATATATAAGCTAGGGTTAGGATTTGATTTGGTTTAAAATAGTAGGATTTGGTTTAAAATAGTAGGCCTAATTCAATAAGGAATAGTGTTCATTTTGTCTTGCTATTAGGGTAAGGGTTAGGGTTGTAGTTAGGGTTTACATCATTGTTGGGGTTAGGTTAATGGTTAGGGTTTGGATTTACATCATGTTTGGTGTTACGGTTAGCGTTAAGATTGTGATTAGGCTAGCATTTACGGTTAGCGTTAAAGTGCAATAGGCGCCTCGAGAAGGATATCTCTTGGCTTATTGTATATATATTATTAAATATATATAAGCTAGTAGTAGTCGCAGCGTGAATTGAAAGACATGACATAAATTAATTTCAAATAGCTATATATTTTGGATTGGTACAGTGTTAGATTTAGGATTCCATTTGGTTCAATTCTAGATTTAGAATTATAGTTAGGATTGGAATCAAAATAATAGGCCTAATTCAATAAGGATTAGGGTTCATTTGGGTTTACTATTAGGGTTAGGATTTGATTTGGTTTAAAATAGTAGGCCTAATTCAATAAGGAATAGGGTTCATTTTGCCTTGCTATTAGGGTTAGGGTTAGGGTTATAGTTAGGGTTTACATCATTGTTGGTGTTAGGTTAATGGTTAGGGTTTGGATTGGTGTTACAGTTAGCGTTAAGATTGTGATTAGGTTAGGATTTAGGGTTATGGTTGGGATTATGTGTAGGGTTATGGTTTATATCATAAGGCTATGATCTAGGGTTAGGATTATAGTTAGGGTTTACATCATTGTTAGAGTTAGGTTAATGATTAGGGTTTGGATTTACTTCATGATTAGGATTAGGGATAGGGTTAAGATTGTGGTTAGGGTTTGGATTTATCATTATGGTGAGGATTGTGTCTAGGGTTAAGGTTAGAGTTAGGATTATAGTTAGGGTTTACATCACTGTTACGGTTAGGTTAATGGTTAGGGTTTAGATTTACATCATGGTAAGGGTTAAGGTTCTAGTTAGGCTTAATTTTTAGGTATATGGTTAGGATTATCTCTATGATTAGAGTTTATATCATAAGTTTAGGGTTACGAGTAGGGTTAGGGTTAGTGTTATGATTATGGTTAGGGTTAAGGGTTAGGTTTAGGATTATAGTTAGGGTTTACATTATTTTTAGGGTTAGGTTAATGGTTAGGGTTTGGATTTACATCATGTTTAGTGTTACAGTTAATGTTAAGATTGTGGTTAGGCTTAGGATTTAGGGTTATGGTTAAGATTATGTGTAGGGTTAGGACATTTATATCATAGGACTAGGGTTAGGATTATGGGTTAGGGTTAGGATTATAGGTAGGGTTTACATCATTGTTAGGGTTAGTTTAATGGTTAGGGTTTGGATTAACATCATGATCAGGGTTAGGGTTAAGATTGTGGTTAGGATTAGAATTTACATTTATGGTTAGTTTTATGTTTAGGGTTACAGTTTATAGATCATAGTGTTAGGGTGAGGGTTAGCACAATGATTAGGGTTATGGTTAAGTTTAAGATTGTGGTTAGGCTTAATATTTAGAATTATGTTTAGGGTTATGTCTAAGGTTAGGATTTATATCATAGGATTAGGGTTAGGGTTAGGATTATAGATAGATTTTACATCATTGTTAGGGTTAGGTTAATCGTTAGAGTCAAGGTTAGGGTTAGGGTTAAGACTGTGTTTAGGCTTAGGATTTATGGTTATGGTTAGGATTATGTGTAGAGTTAGGATGTATATCATAGGGTTATATTTAGGGTTAAGGGTCAGGGTTAGGGTTATAGTTATGGTTTGTATCACTTTTAGGGTTAGGTTAATGGTTATTGTTAGGATTGCACTAAGGGTTTATATCATTGTTAGTGTTACGTTAATGGTTAGGGTTTGACTTTAGGGTTTAAAGTTACAGTTAGGGTTACGATTGTTGTTAGGCTTAGGATTTAGTATTATTGTTATGATTATTTCTAGGTTTAGGGTTTATATCATGGGATTAGGATTAGGGTTAGGATTAGGATTTATGATTATGGTTAGTTTACATTTAGGATTAGGGTTTATAACACAATATTAGGGTTAGGATTAGCATCAGGGTTAGGGTTAGGGTTAAGTTTATGATTGTGGTTCAAAGGCTTAATATTTAAAATTATGGTTAGGGTTATATCTATGGTTAGGGTTTATATCATAGGGTTAGGGTTAGGGTTAAGGATTAGGGTTAGGAATATATATAGATATTACATCATTCTTAGGTTTAGGTTAATGGTTAGGGTTAGGATCAAGGTCAAGATTGTGTTTAGAAATATTTTATTTTAAAATATATAAATAATATATATTACATAAATAAGTATAAGAAAAAAATAGAAATATCAAATTACTTTTGATGATACTCATTTATTCTTATTTATCAAATATATTTATTAATAAAGTATATTTTTATACAACCTTTGTTAATTTTATTATTATTCAAATAATTTTTAAATGTTTTATTGATGTTTAAAATTATTTCATAAAGGTTAAACCCTTAATAAAGTGTTTGATTTTATTATCATTAGGGTTTGATAAGAATTCAACTAAGATTTTGGCTTAATTACTATTAGGGTTGGGGTTAGAATAAAGGTTATGAGTAAGATAATTTTAATTATAGGAAACTTTAAACTATTTTAAAATGACTATATTTTAAATTTATTTTAAAAATATCATTTCAATTAATAGAGAGTTTAAGCTATTTTAAAATGTCTTTATTTCATTAGAACAAAGTTTCAAGGTAATTATTTCATAAAAATATTGAAATAAGGAAAATATTCATAAGAAAAGTACATAATAATACAGATTCTTTTAATAATTTATAAAAAATGATAATAAGTGTTATGAATGTATTATTCGAGAATAGTTACCTAATTAGGTTTTGGATTTAGGGTTTAAGGCTAGGGTTAGGGTTACAATTGTTGTTAGGGTTAGGATTTACTGTTATTGTTATGATTATCTCTAGGGTTAGGGTTTATATCATGGGATTAGGATCAAGGTTAGGATTAGGATTTACGATTATGGTTAATTTTATGTTTAGGGGTAGGGTTTATATCACAAATTTTAGGTTTAGGGTTTATATTAGAGGGTTAGAGTTAGGGTTAAGGGTCAAGGTTAGGATTATAGTTAGTGTTTACATGATTGTTAAGGTTAGGCTAATGGTTGGGGTTTAGATTTATATCATGGTTAGGATTAAGGTTAGGGAAAGGGTTAAGATTATGGTTAGGCTTAGGATTTAGGGTTACATTTACAATTGTGTCTAGGGTTACGGTTTATATTTATAGTTATGGTTATGGTTTGGATTTATAGTTATGGTTTGCATCACTTTTAGGGTTAGGTTAATGGTTAGGGTTAGGATTGCAGTAAGGGTTTACATCATTGTTAGGGTTAGGTTAATGGTTAGGTTTTTTATTTAGGGTTAGGTTTATAATTGTTGTTAGGATTAGGATTTAGTGTTATTGTTATGATTATTTCTACAGTTAGGCTCTATATCATGGGATTAGGACTAGGGTTAGATTAGGATTTATGATTATGGTTAATTTTGTGTTTAGGGTTAGGGTTTATATCACAACATTAGGATAGGGGTTAAGGATTTAAGGGTTTAAGGTTTATATTAGAGGGTTAGAGTTACAGTTAAGGGTTAGGGTTAGGATAGAGGTTAAGGGTTTAAGGGTTTAAGGTTTATATTAGAGGGTTAGAGTTACAGTTAAGGGTTAGGGTTAGGATTGCAGTTAGGGTTTAAATCATTGTTAGGGTTAGGCTAATGGTTAGGGTTAAGGTTAGAGATAGGGTAAAGATTATGGTTAGGCTTAGGATTAGGGTTATGTTTAGGACTATGTTAAGGGTTAGGATTTATATCATAGGTTAAGTGTTAGTGTTAAGGGTTAGGGTTAGGATTGTAGTAAGGGTGAAGTCGGGGATATATCTAAGTTTAGGGTCAAGTTATGGTTTAGAGTTCAATCAGGTCTAGATTAGAGATATTGTCAAGGTGAGGATTTGATTATGGTAGGTTTTCATTATAGTTAGGGTTTGTATTTTCTATGTTGTTAAATGAATCAAAAAAATAGTTTTAGAATAAATTTAAAACTAAAAATTATATAACTTTAAATGATTAGAGTATGCTTTTGAATGTTTATCAAAGCCTAATGGTAATCAAACCAAAATATTAATTAAGGGTTTAACCTTTATGATATAATTTTAAAAATTTTAAAATGATATTGTTAGAGTTAACTTTAAGGTTAGGTTAGGGTTGGCATTCAATTAGAGAGATTAGGTTTAGGGGTTAAGGTTATAGTTAATTATAGTTTAGTTTGAAGGTAAGGCTAGTAGGTAACTATTCTCAGATAATCCATTCATAACACTTATTGTCATTTTTTATAAAATATTAAAAGAATCTTTATTATTATGTACTTTTCTTATGAATATTTTGTTTCCCTATTTCACTATTTTTATGAAATAATTACCTTAAAACTTTTTTCTAATGAGATAAAGATATTTTAAAATAGCTTAAACTCTCTTTTAATTGAAATGATATTTTTAATATAAATTTAAAATAGTTTAAATTTTCTTATAATTGGAATTATATTACTCATAACCTCTATTCTAACCCTAACCCTAACAGTAATTAAGCCAAAATCTCAGTTGAATTCTTATCAAACCCTAATTTTAAAATTAAAGTAAATTTATTTTTTAATGTTGTTAAATGAATCAACAATTAGTTTTAGAATAAATTGTAAACTAAAACTTATATAACTTTAAATGATTAGAGCGTGCTTAGTTTTAGAATAAATTTAAAACTAAAACTTATATAACTTTTATCAAACCCTAATGGTAATCAAACTAAAAAATTAATTAAGGGTTTAAATTTTTATGATATAATTTAAAAAAATTAAATTAATAATGCATTAATAACACTTATTTATAAATTTAAAAATAAAACTTATATAACTTTCAATTAGAGTATGCTTTTAGTTGTGAAATTAAAAAATGAAAATAAATTAATCTAAATATATAAACAACATTTCTATTCTACCCTTTTTGTTTTGCATGAAAATCAATTCACATTTTAAAATTAAAATAAATTTATTTTTTTATGTTGTTAAATGAATCAACAATTAGTTTTAGAATAAATTTAAAACTAAAACTTATATAACTTTCAATTAGAGTATTATTTTATTGTAACATTGAAAAAAAAAAGAAATTAATTTAGACATATAAGAAACATTTTGAAACATTTCTATTCTACTTTTTCTTTTTGCATGCAAATCATTTCAGATTTTAAAATTGAAATAAATTCATTGTTTTTAATTGTTAAATGAATCAATATTTAGTTGTAAAATAGATATACAACTCTCAATTCAAATGAGTTTATTAAAATTTAAAAGAAGATATTCATAAAAATAATGACATATTTTTTCAAGATCCATTTATGTTTAATTAAAAAAATAAAACAAAAACATACGATTCTACCACACATGTTTCTAGTGCAATAAATGAAATATTAACATCTCAATACTCACTGCAACATATACAAAAATATAAAAAGCAAAACCCTAAATTAAATACCACAAAACCAAACATTATATAAAAACCAAAATCTAAACCAAATATCATTATCTGGTTGGTTGGAACTCAACTTCTTCATTGGGACTGAGAAGAACAAAATATAGTTTAATAGCAATATTTTACATATTATATTGATCAAATAGAGAAGTCTTTTGAAAGTGATGATTACAATAGCCAAATGCACAAATCTACAATTCATATACCAACCACTGGAAATCAAAATTCACAAATGAACAAATGCTAAAGAATCTCTCTACAACCCCAATCCAGATGAACCCTCATCTACCCAATCATTGCTCCAATCTCTTACAATTTCCTCCAATTTTCCAACTCCAACCAAGAAGCCCCTCCTCCACCAACTCATGTCAATGGAAACATATTTATTTATTAATTAATTAACAAATTAGTATTAGTTATTCAGGAAAATACATGTCAAATTGTTTGTAAACCCCCAAATATTGGCACATAAATTTGTTGCGATTGTAAAAGCCTCTCGGCTTAAAAAACCTAAACCTAAACCAAATATCATGAACTGGTTGGCTGGAACTCAACTTCTTGAATGGGACTGAGAAGAACAAATATAGGAGGGGAGGATCTTGGAAGACCAATATTCTAAATGAATAGCAAGGAAGCCAAGCAATCTTGTTAAAAGTTTAATAGCAATATTTTACACTCGCAATCACAGGAAGAAAAGATATTAAATGTCAACTTGGAAAAATTCATAAATTCATAAATGCTAAAGAATCCCTCTGCAACCCTAATCCAGATCAACCCTCTTCTACCCAATCAGTGCTCCAATCTCCTACAATTTCCTCCAATATTCGAACTCCAACCAAGAAGCGTCTCCTCTCAAAAAAAATTAGAATAAACTTTCATGAACTATTGCACAACCAACTCATGTGAATGGAAACATATTTAATTATTAATTAATTAACAAATTTGTATTAGTTATTCATACAATAATCACATACAAAAAAATACACATTAAATTATTTGAAAACCCCCAAATGTTGACGCATAAATTTGTTGCCATTGTAGAAATGAATAGCAAGGAAGCCAAGCAATCTGGTTAAAAGTTTAATAGCAATATTTGCACTCACAAACACGAGAAGAAAATATATTAAATGTCAACCTGGAAAAATTCACAAATGAACAAATGCTAAAGAATCCCTCTACAACCCCAATCTAGATCAACCCTCCTCTACCCAATCATTGCTCCAACCTCCTACAATTTCCTCCAATATTTGAACTCGAACCAAGAAGCTTTTCCTCTCGAAAAAAAATTTAGAATAAAAACTTTCATGAATCGTTGCACAACCAACTCCTGCAAATGGAAACATATTTAATTATTAATTAATTAACAAATTTGTATTAGTTATTCATACAATAATCACATACAGGAAAATACACATCAAATTATTTGAAAACCCCAAAATGTTGATGCATAAATTTGCTACCATTGTAGAAGCCTCTCGGCTTAAAAATGTATTACATAGGCTGTAACAAAATCTCAAGTGCACTGCATAATTTCTCTTGTATTGCACATCACCATAATTTATTGAGCAGGTCTTCTATGAATGGACCCATTGCATCAGTCAACTGAAGATTTTGCCTAATCATGGTTTTGCTACTCCTTAACCCCAATCGATCTTCCATCCTTCCCTTTACTGGGACAAAAAAATAGTTTGAAATTTCTGACACAATTTATTATGGTGACTGGAAAACTATAAAACGACAAGTATCTCGTGATTTAGCATCAGTATCATAAGACACATTCTTTTATAGGTATCGTGCCCTCATTATTAAATATGTAACATTGTATGTATTTAATTTATAATTAAAATATATCTATTTTGAAAAATATGACATGATCTAAAAAACTACACTATATTATATATTGATGTTTTTAATTTAAATAATAAAGTTATTAAGTGTGTGTGTGAAAAACATAGGTCTAAATATCCATTATTACCAACTAAAAATTAATAACAAATAAATTATTGAATAAAAAACTACCAAAAAATATTGTGAACTAAATATTCGAGTAATGATCTATGACTAAGAAACCATGAAAATATTTTATTTGCAGCTCAATCTATGCATTATGGTAAAATATAGTGCAATAAAAATATTAGAAATATGATAAGAACCTTATTAAAAATTAACCAAATGTGATAGAAATACTTTTTTATATTTTTTATATAAAAACTAATGAAATGTGTTTGAAATACTTTTCTATAATTTTTAGAAAATGATGATTTATATAAAGATTGACTAAAGAGAGTTATATTCAAGTAAATATATTTTATATTTAATATATATTCACATGTTACAAGTTCATTAAATATATAGATTGGTTTTAGATCTAATTAATATGTGCATTTGCACATCTATGCACATATACATTTGTGTAGGTCCAATATAAACATTCTATTATTACAAATTCAAGAATATATAGATTAGAAATAGAATAATAATTATGTAAAAAATGTCTTTATTATTTTATAATGTAGTTTTTATAATTTAATTTTTTTTAAATCATTTTCTACATTTTAGATCCTTTAAATGCCTTTTCCCATTGGATTTCTGATGATTAGTAGATATAGAGCTATAGGGTAACAAAAAAGGAACATAACAAAACACATACGGTATAGGGATATCTCTTTGAACTCGTAACACCTTTGACAGCATTGTGAGTTTGTTGGAAAAGTCCCATATTCCAATTATTGTAGTGGTTGGAATTGGGGTATGGGTAAGACCTATCTTCTTCAAAATCTCTATGATGTCAAAAGGGGAAGACATGAGATATCTACATGGCTTTTTGTTTCTCAATTCTATTATGTTTCCAAGTTGCAACATGATTTTGAAGGGAAATCAAGCATCCCAAAAAAACCATTTGAGATCATTATGTGCATCTAGCATCCAATACAAACACACACTACTATGCCATAAAGTGGAATCGGGAACAATTTATTTCCCACATTAACCCTTAGAGGAAAGTGATTGCAATTTAAGATCTTGCCAGATCGAATAACGGTTTTGATAGCATGCATACATTTAGATTCAACAACATAGAATCATAAAATAGAAGAAAAAGATAAATGAATAGAACACAAATTTATTGTGGGTAAATCCCTTTTGGGTAAAAAACCTCACACTCCAAAGCCATTGTATTATTCAACAACAAAATACAATCTTCAGGCTCTAGGCCTTTACATGGAGATTTATATATCCTACTCCATCTTGGAGAAAAACTCGACAATTTAACCTTGTAATAATGAAATTTTCTCATCTCTCATAAATTAGCTAAGGTATTGACATATATATAGATCTCAATAGAGGTAGATTCCCATGGTTTAGAAAACCATCTTCAACACCTAAGAGGTAAGTTGTGCCATAAAAAATATCTTGCTAATCCCATGACACATTGTTGATAGCAACTTCCAAGAAAACAACACATGTCTCATCCATAACACTCATCTTGCCAAATACAATGTAAGTACAACATAGAAATTACTATGACCGGGAATAGGTGCCTTCGTTACCTCAATCTACTTGTCAAAATTAAACTCCACTATAAAGGCCAATAGCTAAAATACAACTCCAATACATAATAGAAATTGAAAACCAAGACTCTTTAGTCAACATAGGAAATTACCAAATCAATTTCCACTCCAACATAGCATCTTCCAAGTGAGTGCCAACTTCCTAGAAAATAAGGAATATGCCATCTCATCACTTGTCATGTACAATGCCACCTCACCAAGAGGTCCTACAAAGTGAATGACAACCTAGGAATTGTATAACATAGGATAAATCAATTAGGAAACATTTAATTAAATAATTTGACATGTTAAGACTCTAAGTTTGAGACACCTTAATCTTAACATTCTCCCACTTGTCAAAGACATATCAAGAGTCTACAACACCAACTTCTTAGGAGCCAAAATAATGAAACCATGCCATCATTGCCATCCATGATATCATGTAGATCTTGAACCTGCTTTCATGCTCCAATCAAGTCATCTACAATAAAATCCTTGATGTCCACAATCTCAGGCAACAATCCACATCATCCTTCAACACTGCCTATGGAAGAAAGGAACAAGCCAAGGTTAGTATGCACCAATTCAAAGAACACGAGCATAAGATCCCAATTATATCAAAGGCTTCATGATACTACCACCACTCCATTACTCTCACAAGATATACAAAAGAATCAACAACATCAAATTCAAAGCCCATAACCAGAAAACAATTGTGAAGTATTCATCTAGAAAACAAGATATAACATCAGCTAGAACAACAACCAAAATGATTGCACCCATCCAACTGATAAACCCATGCAACTAAAAATAGTACCCATATAAAGTGCTAATCCATCCAATCACTCATACCTCAAAATTATACAACATCAACAAACTCATGCCACCAATATAACCAATCCAACACACTACAACCTCAAGGTCCATGTGCAAAAATAGTTGATGAAGAACAAACATGTCTAGGAACTCCCACTGCATGGGTAATGTCTAGTCTAATAGGATAAAAAAAGGCATATTGAGTCTACCAATCACAACACATAGAGAATGTAACTATGTAGTACCAAGGACCACCCACAAAGATACTGTATATGGTGAAAATGGATAACAAATAACAACAATATTGAAAGACTAAAATGGATTCAACCACGAAACCCTAGCCTAACAATGAACAAAGATCCACCATAACATATGAAGATAACCTAAGACAATGCAAAATAACTCAAAATCATAAAGATTATACCGTCACATGTCCAATAGGGTTTTGATCTCCATTCTTCCTATCTCCATTGATCTTGTTTGATATGCTTGCTCTCAGATTTTTGTATGCACAAGAGCTCAATAAAGAACGGAATGTGGTTGCAAGTGGAATTGTAGTGTAGCAAGTTGCATGAAAGAGCATTAGCATGAGTGATTAGGGTTTGACAATGAAGAAAGCATCTCCTTAAATAGAAGACACAATATGAAATGGAGGGTTAAGATTGAGAGGTGTAAAAAGAGAGGTCGGCTAGGATTAGGGAGTAGGTATAAGAAATACCAAAATAATGAAAGGGGTAGGTAGTGTAGGAAATAAGAGATGAATGACATGTGTCATGTGTAGAAAAAGATAATGAATTAATTAAATAAATAAAGATTTATTTAATTAATAGAAGAAGTAGGACAATTAAATAAATAAAATATTTATTTAATTTAGGAAAGGGATAATTTAAATAAATAAATGTATTTATTTAAATGAGAAATAAGGCTAGAAGAGGATAAATGAATTAATTAAATAAATAAAGATTTATTTAATTAATAGAAGAATTAGGCTTAGATAATTAAATAAATAAAATATTTATTTAATTAGACATGACAATTTTGAGTGTCTACAGATACTACAAACAAAATTGTATCAAGAAACATCTCTCTCAACAAGTCTCCATAGCTCTCCAATGTTGTCCACATTTGACAAAAGAAAGAGACATAAGAACCTCCATGCCATCACCTAAGTGACAATATATGACCACACACTAGTGATCACTATAGCTCCACTAGAACCTCACATCTAGTGCCAAGTGAATCAAAACATTTGGGAAGATCACTAAGACCAAAGAGATAAACTGCAAACCATAAACATGTAGCTTGTCCTTATACAAACACCTCTATATGCTGGTTATGCCAAGTAAGATATCCTTAACAACCACAAGAGAAAATCCATAACAGCATCCAGACCCATTCAACCTCAAGAGATCAAACATAACATATGCATCATGAATCTACATGGATGTAAGCCTCTCAAAGAAGGTCAAACTACTCCATCCATTTCAAGAAATCATCTCACTACTATCCCCTATGATCATTATAAAGAAACCACATTCCAAGGAGATAACCATGCTATGCATCTCTCACAATAAATCCTTCAAAATTATCTGACTACAGCTCAAGATCAATAAATATGAAAGAAAAGGGTAAAGAACTTGAGAGAAACAATGGGCAATACCGCTCAATAAACCACCAAGTAGACCAAGAGTGGGGAATTAGAATTCTCCTCCAAGATTTCCAATTCACAACTCATCCAAGAACAATCTCCTCATAGATTTATGTTGAACTCACGTTCAACCAAGGTGTAGGCTCCTCGAACTTCCAGCTGAAATCTCATTCAGAGTAAGCATCTCAGCACATGTCTCTCATCTCAAGAGAACTACAATCTCACCTAAGTCTCCATGTATCCATGAGTACTAACAAATGATCAATGTATGTCAAACTCCAAATGCATCTTTGCACTCTCATGAATCTCTCCAACACATGACCAATGCATTCAATACAAAGAGAACTCACTAGACCACTGCCAATGTTATAATTTGTAGAGATAGGATCCTATTATGACACCATGATCTTACCATCCCCTCCTAGGATATCACATGCTCTAAGTGAACATACCATGGTCTCAAGAGAAATGTATCATGTCACACTCTAATGCACAATTAAGAGTATACTATGACACAACACCAACATACTCTAAACCAATATCACCCATTAAGCACCACCAACACCTCAAACCAAAGACTCTAAGAGTCCTTCGTGGCTGTGAGATGTTACACATCCTCAAATAGCATACATGCAAAAGATGAAAGAACCCTTCTATAGCAACAAGATCTAAGAGTCCCTCCAAAACATTTGCATCACTAAAGAAGCTCATCCATCACCAAGTGATGAATACATGTATTCGCTGCTAAATCTCCCACTAAACTATGATATTGAGCTCTTCAGGCATATGGCACACCATCTCCCAAATTTTAAAATCATCCTAGTCCACACACATACAAGTGTACTACTAATCACACCAAGTGAAACCAAGACTCCAAACCAATGAAATAGACCATGCTACAAAACCTCAGAAGTGACTATCCAAGCACTCAATTATCATCCATCCTCACATCTCAAAACAACCACAGACAAGGCTAGCTAACAAGTCTGCATAAACACTAAATCAAACCTTGTGGATATAGACAGTCCACATCTGAGTTCTTCCACTGCAAACATGTAGGTAGAGACAACCCACAATATTGCACAACTCGTAGATCCAATCACTAAAACATGAAAACTCACTATCACATTAGTGATATGCAAAATGATATTGCAAAAAGAGCTATCATGTAGACAACATGACTTAAACACTGAATCAAGCACAAATGCGATTTGCCAATCATGTGCACATCAAGTACCATAGTCTAGGAATCCACCAAGCATCACCATAGAAATGTTGAGTGACTAATCATGTCCCAACATCCCCATACTAAGAAATAATCTCACCTCCTCTCATCATGCATAAATAATGCATGCAAAACTGCAAATATCTCATCCAGCAAAACCCTAAAAGAAACAGGGTCTAGAAAATAGCTCCTTTGTAGTCCCACAAAATCATAAGTTTTTCTTGACCATGTAAAACCTACAAAGCCATTGTGTTTGAGAACACCCACTTCACATCTAGAAGACTCAAAATTTCAAAAAAACACCAAACAACTTAACTCGGAACAATGGACTATCATAGATGAGCATCAACGTAGATTTTGAAGGAAAATCTATAAACCCATCAAATCCAAAGAACATGAATCTAAGCCATGCAAGTACAACCATCCATAAGAAAAAAGTATATTAGGAACTCCAGGCCCATTTGTAGGCCAACTCCACAACCACCACTAGTGCATGCATCCAAGGGAGATAGACTATTTCAGAAGCTTTCAGATCATCAAACAATCAACCCCATAACCTTCATGCATTTGGGGCAACAAAAGCAACACCTTCCAATACTGGGAAAAACAAGCACCCAACATAAACACATCACTCCATAGTTGAAACAACACAATATTCTCCATATTACAAGGGAGCCTCTTACAGACACCCGATATGAAAACTTTGTTGCATGCAACCACAAAGTATAAAAACACACCCCATGCATCAGGAATTATTATGCTGTCAAAACAAAAACTCCAAATCAACATCATTTCAATGTGACCAACTCCATTTTCTCTATCTTCACCATCTTTCAAAATGTGTGTTGTATCCTGAGACTGAAACAACAACAAAAATTCCACTCACCAAAGGATTAGTCTTTAGTCAATTCCTTCAGATTCCCTCAAGCTTGCTAGGCCAAGAAATCTCCACAAAAGGAATACTTGGAACCCAAAACACTAGGGATCTTCACATGCATTAACATAAATGCACATGCAAGAAACTTGTAAGTTGATGCAAGTACATGCAACTCACATTATGTACATGCAAGCAACTTGCAAGTCCTAGAATAGAGCTCTGATACCAAATGAAGGTAAATTGTGCATCCAAAAAAATCCATCTAAGATCAGTATGTGCATCTAGCATCCAATACAAATACACATTAGTATGCCATAAAGAAGAATCAAGCACAGTTTATTTCCCACATTAACCCTTACAGGAAAGTGATTGCAATTTAAGATCTTGCTAGATTGAATAATAGTTTCAGCAGCATGCATACATTTAGATTCAACAACATAGAATCATAAAATAAAAGAAAAAGACAGATGAATAGAACACAGACTTACCATGGGGAAAACCCTTTCGGGTAAAAAAACCCACACTCTAAAACCAAAGAGTCATTATATTATTCAGAATCAAAATAAAGTTACAATACAATCTTCGGGCTCTAGGCCTTTACATGAAGATTTACATCCTGCTCCATCCTAGAGAAAATTCATCAGTATAACCCCTGTAATAATGAACTCTCCTCTCTCATAAATTAGTCAAGGCATTGACATATATATAGAGCTCAACACAAAGGTAGGTTCTCATGGTTTTGAAAACCATCTTAAACTCCTAAGAGGTAAGTTGTGTCATAAACAATATCTTGCTAATCCCATTACATGTTGTTCATAGCAACTTCCAAGGCAACAACACCTATCTCATCCATTACAATCATCTTTCCAAATACAATGTAAGTACAATATAGAAATTACTATGACCAAGAATAGGCACCTTCCTTATCTCACACCCCCTTGTCAAAAGTAAACTCCACCATAAATGAGAATAGCTAAAATAAAACTCCAATACATAATAGAAGTTGAAAACCAAGACTCTTTAGTCAACATAGGAAATTACCAGATCAATTTTCACTCCAACATAGCATCTTCCCAGTGGGTGCCAACTTCCTAGAAAATAAGCAATATGTCATCTCATCACCTGCCATGTTGGATTCCACCTCACCAAGAGGTTTTAAAAAGTGAATGACAACTTAAGAAATTTATAAGTGGGGATAAATAAATTAGGCAACAATTAATTAAATAATTTGACATGTTAAGACTCTAAGGTTGAGATACCTTAATCCTAACTGATTTAACCTCTCACTTAGGACCAAATTTAAGGGAGGGTGGAGTTAGGGAAGAGCGAGCAACAGAGTTGATTCAATGGAGTTTTTTTTGTCCTTATGTGTTTCCTGGATTTGAAGGTCGCTCATAGCATCGCGAAGGATCGTGAGAAATTTGTTTTGCCTTCCGTGTTGCTCAGTTTATTCTCTTATGTCTTGATTTTCCAAATGATCCATAATTTTCTAATTATTTTTCAAATTCACAAGTAAAGAATAGTAGGATGGCTTTGATGATCTTATAAATGATATTGTTTCAATAAATTTTATGCACATTGCAGTTTGGGTTTTTAAGTTTGAGTGCATTCAGACATTCTATTCTATTCTATTTTATTCTCTTCAATGTTTCCCTCTTAGTTTTTCTTGCACTTGATTAGGAGCGTATAGGTGTTCTCAATTTCAACCAAAAAAAACTTGAAGATGGCATCCATGCTTGTAGAGGCTATTGTTGAAAAATTTTGTGAGATGGTCGTTCAACCAATGCTTAATGAGGTAAGCATAGTCTTCAACTTCATGGAAGATTTATAGAAATCAGTTGCGTTTTAAATTAAGTTAATGAGGAGAGCACTGGACAAAAGGAATATATAAAAAAAGGGCTTCACAAAGTTCAAGATATTGCCTAGGAGGTAGAGGACATACTTCAAGAATGTGCTATCTATTCAATGTATGCTGATAATACTCAATTTTGGGCTTTGAGTTGAACTTTGACATCAAATAGGCAAAATAATTGAAAAGGTTAAAGCCTAGAGTTGAACTTCATTCTTCAAGATGGAAGCCAACTAAATATTGTTCGTGATGATGTGGCTCATAAAGAAGAAGACCAAAATCATCAAGTAGTTCCCTCTAACAATGGTTTAAGAAATCAAGTATCCCACCCACCGATTTGAAATCAGTGGGGTAAGTTCAAGATTGAAAGCATGGTGACTTTGCTGAAAATCCTTCATATTCTAATTTTTAAGTGATGGGAATGAAAGAGGTGGGAAAGACCTATATACTTCAGCATCTCAACAATGCAAAAATGGAAGATATGAGATTTCTTCATGGCTTTTATATTCTCAATTCTATTATATTTCCTGGTTGCATTATGATTTAGCCTTTCAATTTGATGAAGACTTGAGTAAAAAGATTAACATGGGAGGAGTAAGTGAATGGCCAGCAGCAAAGTCAATTCATGGCCTTTTTCTATGGAAAAGATATCCTATTATGTTAGATGATATCTAGAGGGTTGTTGATGTGGGGCATTTAGTTTAACAACCAGTCTTTTGGGCCTAAATTACAGCTTCGGCCTCGTTCAACTAGTTGCTTTGACTAGTCCTCTTTGTTATCAGCTAATTCATGTATAGGTTAGTGTTAGTTGTTGGTTGAGGGAGGCTACATATGAGTTAAATTAGGTGTTAAATTTTAGTCCACATGGGAGATTAGTTATGTGTTGATTTCCATTCATGTAGGAGGCAAATAAGGGGATAATTTTCTAGTTCAAGTGTTAGAAGGAGTAGAAGGCTTAGAGGTTGGAATTGTTACTATTAGGTTTCTATTTGCTTATTTTTTATGTCATATACAAAATAGATTTTGTTTGATTTGAAGGATTAGAGGATAATCTACATCAATTTGGTATTAGAGAAAAACCTAAAAAATGGCTCAAAGAGGAGTTTGTATGGCTTGGGGACAAAGAGGCAAGAGGAATACTAGATTGAGAGATAATGCCTTAGATGAACTACTTTGAAGGCTAAAGGACCTAGAGGCTAGGTTGCTTCATGAGAACTCTAAAGAAGAGAAGGAGGTTCAAAGAGGTCAAGCAACAATCATAGATCCAATGGAGAGACTTATTGAGTCCATCAACAAACAAGGAACTACAGTCAAGGTTGGGATTCCTAATTTTAAAGGTGAACTAAATCCTGAGGTGTTCTTGGATTGGATTCAAGACTTATAAAAGTACTATGATATGGAAGGGATTGAGGAAGTTGATCCACGAAGGGTAAAGCTTGCAACTTCTAAGATGAAGTCTCATGTAGCTCTATGGTGGGAGAATCTCAAAACACTAGGATGAGTCAAAGAAAGGAGAAAATTAAGTTGTAGCCAAATATGTTGAAGCATTTAAAGGCTAGGTCCATTCCTTCATATTACCAAAAGAATCTTGTTAGAGAGTTTTAAAACTTAAAACATAAGGAGTCATCCATATATGCCTACATTGAAAAATTTATGAAGCTACAAATCATAATTAATTTGTAAGAAGATAATGAGCATAATGTGGCCAGGTATATTAATGGACTTACATTCTAGCTCCAAAATGAGTTAACCTTACTCAAGGTAAATTTCATAGATGAATCTTATCAATTAGCTTTAAAAATCATGGGAGAAATTGAATAGAATAAGTAGAACAACCAACAAAAGAGGTGGTAATTCAAATAGAGGAAGGGAAAGTTCTTCCAAATCAACCAATGAAGAAGAATCAGTGGATAATGTGAAGTCAAACTTCCAAGGAAGAGGTGGATTTAGAGGTAGAGGATGAGGACAACATTTTTGGGGGGCTTGTAAACCCTTGAAATGATATATTTGTAGTGAGGCTCATAGGTCTATGGATTGCCCTCAAAACCTTAAGAAAACAATGGTGAGTTGCGAAGAAGAAAGAGAAGAACCCATGATAAAATAAGTGGGAGTAGAGACAGGTGAGAATTTAATGCTGATAAGGACCATGATATCTAGAGACAAGGAAAGATATAATGACTTGCACAATTGAAACTCACTACTTCAGAGCAAGATACAGAGAGCTACCAAGAGACCTCTTGTCTTCTAACAATAAAAAGAATAGAAAAATTGAAATTAAAAGAATCTCTTGATCATGAAATTATCCTTGAACCATTGTGTCAAGCAAACAAATCATGGCAAATACTCTGACGTCAACCACTATCTTAAAACACTATCACACTGAATATATCATCATCAAAGCTCTTCACAAATTGACTTTCACACATCTGTAGTACCAAATCTATTTGCACATCATCTACATTCACTTTACATCAATTCACACTCCTTTCAAACTTAACTCATACATACATACTCCTTAAATATAAGTTAGATCATGAAAAACCTAGTTGAGGGTTGGCCACAAACCGAGTATATAACATTACATAAAATAGGCCACCTGAACCAAAAACACCCAATGTAGTCTACTCTAGGAGATAGAGGGGACCCAAATCGATCACAACACATCCTTCTAAGTTGAATCTAATGAACTGCACATGCTAACACACCCTCCGAAGTTGGCACCAAACGTAATGTGTAGATAAACAATAAAACTCAGCAACCAATAGGCCCAAAAACATCTTCCAATGCAAATTACTAAATGTAGATCTCCATACACCATAGTGAGACCCATAACAATATTTAAACTCGACCTTCAATACATATTCAAACCAAAAAACATGATCCTTGAAACAAGACAATCCAATCAAGCACTTTGAAAACACAACACAACTTAACATGCCAAGCACATATCAATATAACTCACTTGTGAAACAAAAACACCTAGAGAATTGAACGAAAATATTGCACAAACTAAATAAACATGTCCTCAAAAACCACAACACTTGAATTCACACATCCAAAATCCACCAAGAAAATTTTGGACTAGTCTTCAACAGACACTCTTACTAACAAAAAGCAACAACAACCAATCTCATCGTCTGAGTAAATAGAGGACCTGTAAACTTGATAGTACACCACTCACAAAATATTAACATTATATCCAAATCTGTACACCATACTCTTCAAGAATTTGGAGAAATATAAAACATTCTTTCATTGGGACATTAAATTCTCATTCCTATATATAAAGACTTCTGCTACACTAACCTTCTAGAAATACTTCATGTATGCACAACATTTGACTACATATTGCTAGACAATATATCTCATCCATACAACTGATCAACAGTCTCTTCAGTCTTTCTTCAGTCTTCCTTCACTTCTACACATCACTAGACACATACTACTACTACTACTTATTTACCTAAACATTTTAGTATTACTTCTGACTGAGATACCGATAAGAAAATATTAGACAAGATACCAACATCTGATCACACAATTTTGGATAGAATACTTCATCTAAATTTTTGCAACAATTTGCTACTACTTTTGCACTATTGCATACTACTAATAATGACAATACATTAATATAAGTTCATCAACAACATTAATCAAAGACAACACACATTTTCAGACATTGTATTGACATCAATGATAACATATATTGTCAACAACTCCAAGATTTCAATACTATGTACAATATTTAATATCTACAACAACTTTTGTTGGCATTTTTTATGATTATGTTGTGATTGTCATTGATGGACACACACTTGTATTGAGATCATTTTTGTATGCATAAGTTAAAGCTCAACAGTACTTGTTTCAACCGGTATGATGCATTATAGTCCTTAGACTATTGGTGTTTTGCAGAAAGTGATTACCGATCTGAAGTGGTATGTTGACCCCAAGCGGTTTGAGGATCTCAAGCGGTACGAAGGATCAAAGCAGAAAAACACATATTTTCCAGTCTTCATGTTGTCAAACCGGCAACCGGTATTTTTCTTTAATCGGTATCTTGTATGAACCGTTAATACTCTGTGATGAGTTACCAACCAACATTTTGTGATGAGTTACCATCCACCGATTGTTTGATGGTGCCGACACTTTAATAGTGCTTTTTGTGTCGTGTTACAGAATATGTCTAGATGCATTGAACCTAGGAAATTGTATTGTAATCCTATTGGACCAACATGAAATCGGATTCCTTTATAAGGACATCATGTCTAGGGTTTTAGGTTTTTGATGTTGTTGCTAGGGTTTAAGGTGGTTGATGAGTTAGAGAGAGTATGAATGTGTAGAAGACTGAAGTAATGCTGGAATGTATTAGGAACGAGCTATCAAGGATCTAATCAAGCAATCTGTACTATTAGCTAGATCATTCACTTGTTGATTACTCACATCTTCGACAAGTTTGTATCCCTTAACCGGGTAGGCCCAAAAGCCTTTTGTAAATCCTCTAACAAGGTGGTTCACATCTGTGGATCTAAAATCCTCTAGCAAGGTAGTCTTTAATTGGACTTATCTCCTAACAGAGATTGAGATTCCTGATAGGATCTCTTCTGGTAAAGAACATTGTATGACCTTAATCCGTCTGGTTCCTATTCTACAGATAGTTACTTGTGAGTTCCATCTCATCGTGGTTTTTCCCATTTGGGTTTCCACGTCAAAATCTCTTGTGTTATGGTGTTTGTGCTTCTGTGGGTGAATGCATTATTTTCTATTTGGTTTGCATGTGTGCTAACCGGTTTGTCTGCTAAACTGTTTTACCAGTTTACTGTTAGACTAGCAAAGTGTTTAATTACTGAGATTTTTGGCATACTAATTCACCCCCCCCTCCTCTTAGTATTCATCAATTGGTATCAGAGCCAAGTTTTTATAATTTTAACCACTTGGAAAGAAATATGGGGGAATACACATTGAGGGAACTTACTCATTGGCTCACCCGGTCTGAGCAAGCCTATGATGATCTTATGGTCAAATATAAGGCATCTCAAGCAAAGAGGAGAGAACATGCTGAAAAGCTGATGGAGCTATCTGAAAATAGTTCTTCTGATGAAGCGGACATGGAAGCCCTGATTCAAGAAGTAGAAAAGCTTAATGAATCCAATTCCAACCCAAGAAAAGAATTGGAAGGACTAACTATTTGAATGTGTCAAGATCTTGAGAACCGAAGAAAAGATGAAGATCTGGTCAAAGACAAATATCATGAAAACTCCAAGCTAAACCAAGAGATCAGTGCCCTAACTACTCAACTCCATGCGAGCAAAGTGGAAAAGGAAGACATGCAAGGAGAACTGAACATTGCCATCTCTGAAACAAAAACCTGATGGAAACAAATGTTGCTATTTCCAAAGAACTCTCTGAGTTAAAGGAAATACTTGCTAAGTTCAATAAGAGTATTGTCAAGCTAGAGCAAAAGCTTGAATCTGCCAAACCTGTCAAGAATACTGATGGACTTGGTTATTCCGGTCATGAGGAAGGTGAGACCTCTAGTACAAATGTTGGAGCATCAAAGAAACAACCAGCATCAAAGGATAAAGGTAAGCAAAAGTTTAAACCTGTTTTCTTTAACTGTCTTAAAGAAGGACATACTGCCAATGTGTGTAGGAGTAAGGCTTACAATAATTTTCCTTATTTTCTAAATGATAAGCCTAGATCCTATAAATTCAATGGTAACTGTTATGCATGCAACAAGTTTGCGCATAGAGCATCTGAATGCAGGTCTGTTATGAACAACACTGGAAGATATCCTCAGAGGACTCAAGGAGTTGGTCCTGAACCTTTTGTGAATCGAAATCACAACCGGTTTAATGCCTTCAATCATTAGTCAAGAAGTGGTGGCTATCAAGTGGCAACCGGATGGAGAGAAAACTGTTTGATCTGTCATAATCATGGTCACACTGCTACAACATGCAGGAGGAAGAATGACAACATGAATAATGGACCTTGGAGAGCACCTGGAATGGTCTGCTATCATTGCAACAAACCGGGTCACATTGCTAGATTCTGCAAATCAAGAAAGAACATATCGGATGACATACCGATCACTCCAAAAGGAAAGATTAATATTGACACTATTCAAGCGGATATGAACAAAACCTGGAAGAAGAAACCAGCGGTGTTACAAGAAGAACTAGTTTTTGCACCTAGTGTGGAAATAACACAACCGGCAAACTAAGCATCAGAAAAGCTTAGGGGGAGAAAATGGCAAAATATTTTGAACCCTCGGTTTACACCGGTAAAAGACCTTAAAAGGTATCCGATACCTGTCATTTGGCGAAAGACCAGAAATGATAAAAGGCAAATTAGGGTTTACGCCCTAATGGTGGAGCATTAATTACGGTTGGTGAGGAATATGCTTAAAAGGAATTTTTCAAATCATTTCTCACTATCATTTTTCGAAGCGAAGAAGGTTTTCAAGCGCAGAGCGATGATAAAGTGATTTATGCTGTGATTCAGAGAAAGTTGGAAACCTTGAAGGAGATTCAAAAGCAAATTGCAGACGGTCAAGAGAAGAAAGCAAAGTGGTGATTCTGCAACCGACGGAGTGTGAGGTGAAGTAGTATCTGAAAGCCCTAAATTCACGATTTTTGAAAGGTATTTCTCGAGTTTTCAATTTTAATC